>NC_072474.1:115344189-115644189 GCF_027574615.1 Eptesicus fuscus | reverse complement strand
CCCCTCCCCTCCCCTCCCCTCCCCTCCCCTCCCGCTCTGCTGCTGACCTCTGCCCTGGAGCCAGTGCCCCGCCCGGGGAATGGGCCTCCAGCCTCACAGGCGGGAGCACAACCCTCTGCAGCTGGGCCGTTTGAGATTCCACAGGCGCCCGCTGACCTCTCCCAGGAACGTTTGCTGAGCAGCACATTCCTGAGCCGCTCGCAGGCCTCTTCCTCTGGCCGACGGCTCCGCGCTCCAGGGGCCAGACGCCCTGGCTCACCGCGAGGCCCGCGTTCTCTGCCTCTGACCCCCCCGGGCCTCCATGGAGATAGTCTGAAGCTCATGTCACCTCGGGGACGCCTCCCCCAGGAAGCCCCCCTGACTACCCCCACCCCCTGGGGCGGGGTTACTTCCCTCAGCACTTGTCAAACTGTCTTTGGCGAAGAACCATCCACCTCAGGCCGAAACGTGGTCCTGCCGTGTGGGACCGTGTGCGCCCCGTGTCACGTGAGCCGGTGTGTCCAGGTGCCTGAGAAATGCTACAAAGGTCTCCAGACTCGTGCTCTCGGTTTCTGCGCTTGCCGTGGGCTCGTGAGAAGCACTTCAGGGACCCCCAGGCACCCCCGGGCGCCGCTCAGCTCTGGAGCGTCCAGGACCCCAGGAGGAGCCCTGGAGTGAGGGGCCAGGTCCCAGGCAGCCCGTCTCCTGGCGCCCAGAAGGCCCCAAACGTGGCGCTAATGGGAGCGGCCGGAGGAGCAGAGGTTCGCGGGTGAGCATGAGGTCCGCAGCTCACTGGCTCGGTGCTCCGTGTCCCGGCGCGTCCTTCCTTCCGGCCAACGCACCGCGACCCTCCTGAGCTGGCTTTCGGCGTGCGGCCCGTGGAGGGTAGATGTCTTCCCTTGTGGTTGGTCCAGGAACCCCTCTCTGACCCGAGACCAGGAGAACAGCCTCCTGGACACCCCACATTTGGGGGCTCACGGCTCAGGTCTCTGGCCCGGAGGCCAGTGTGGGCCCGGGGTAAGCGGGGCTCTGGCGTTTTCTCGGGCCGCACGGAAGCAGCCGGTCCAGGCCGCGGGTCAGGGCTCCTGCCCTTCCCACACGGACTCGCAAAGGAAGCCAAGACCCGCGGCCTGACTTGGGACTCCCCTGGCAGCTCCTGTTCACCCCCCAACACCGGCTGGGTGCTCCCTGCTCCGGGCAGGCTCCTCTGGGCCAGGCCGGGGTGGTGGCTCCCGTCACAGAGAGAGCACACGGAAACGCAAGCCGACAGGTGGGGGTCAGGCATCCAGGGTTAAACCCGCTTCTCTTTCAGCTGCGGGACCTGGGGCAATTCCCTAAACCTGCCTAATTGTTTCCTGGTCTTTAAAGCAAGTGTCACACAGGTGACCTTTACACGCTTCCTGTGCTTCAGAAGGACTGAGAGTGGGTCCTTACAACCATCTCTTTCCTGTCTGCCCCCCACCCCCCCACACACTGACCGAGCGATCCCTGGGGCAGAAGCCGAGTCTGCCCATGGGGTGTCGGTGCCTGCTGAGCGGAGCGGAGCCTCACAGCGGGGCCTCGGGGAAGGGGAGGATGTGCCGGGAGAGCCAGCAGCCGGGACGTGGCCGGAACGGGCTCCAGGCCGCGTGGCCACCGTCCCTCCCCGAGCACCTGTCTGCGGGGAAGCCAGCCAGGAGGACTTCTCCAGACGGCGGGCACCACGCTGCTCTCCGGCCGCCCGCGCTCTCCAGCCGCGTGGCAGCCCTGAGCCGGCCAGAGGCTGGGCTGCTGGGCAGGGGTGGCTGGGGACTGTGGGTCGCCCACAGGGGACACAGGGAGCAGGCTCAGATGGGGGCCCAGGTCCCCGACTTCCTCTCCTGCACTAAAGGCCTCACCGGGAGAGATGACATGTTCAAAGCCCGCCAGACCCTCAACAAGACTCCTTTGCCCTGGCCGGTGGCTCAGTGGTTAGAGCGTCGACTTGGGGTCAGAAGGGTCTGGGTTCAATTCCCGGTCAAGGGCATGTACCTTGCAGGCCTGACCTCGGCCCAGGTCGGGGTGTGTGCAGGAGGCAACCGGTCAATGTGTCTCCCTCACATCGATGTTGCTCTCTCTCCGCTCCTTCTTTCCCTCCCTTCCGCTTTCTGTAAAAAAACCAGGAAAATGAGTGGAAAAATAGAAAGACTCCCGTGCCCTTTCAGGGTGCAGCCTGTGATGGGACAGGGTGCGAGGGGACAGAGACCTGGCCCCTGCCCTCCCCCCGGCACTGCCCCACCACCTCCCGCGGGGCACCCCCACTCCTCATGCGAAAGGCCGGGTAGCTCATCCGAAGGGCCGGGCTTTGGGGTACTGTCCTTCCAGCCATTCGTGTGTCCACTCACTCACTCGTCCATCTCTGTGCCTCAGTTTCCTCGTCTGCTAAGGGAGGACCTGACAGCACCGCCCCACCGACCTGGGTGGGCCACTGAGGGATGAGGGCGTTTTCACGCATCCCCTTTGCCTGCCCGCGGCCGGAGCCAGCAGACAAAGGAGTCAGGCAGAGGCAGCGGAAACCGAGAATCAGCTTCATTCACCTAAGAGGCTGGACTCGGAGGAACACGGCTCAGACGTGCGGCAATGACGGTCCCTAATGCCGGCCACCAGGGTGAGGCCACCGCCGGCCACGCAGCTGCGACCCTGCAGCCGCCCCGCAGGGCTGCTCCGAGGTCCGGCCGCGGGGAGGAGCGACCACACTGCGCGTGGGCGTGGACGAGGGCGGAGAGCGACACCCGCACCCACAGCTCGCTGCCCGGGGGAAGAAGGCCCGTGGGCCTGAGGCCAGAGCCCGGGAGGTGGGGAGGGGGTTAGGAAAACCCCCCGTGAGGACACTGGTGGGGAAAGTGCATGCTACCCCCCCTCCATGCAGCCAGGGCTGGGGGCACCTTACTAGGGGCCTCAGTTCCAGCCGCTTCCTGCAGACCCCGTCAGGTTCCCTGCGAGCCGGCCGGGGGGTGTGAATGAAGACAGCCTTACTTCCTCTCCGGCTGCAGGCCGTCGACTCCCTCTTCCCGCCTCCTGCCCTGCTGAGCCTCCAGCTGAATGGACCCGGGTGGGAGCATGTCCTGGCCGGGCCCTGTTTGAGGCATTATCCTTCCTCCGCCAAGTGTGACGTGAGCAGGGGGCCTCGTAGGTGCCTTCATCAGCGGCAGGAAGTCCTTCGGTCCTGGTGTGCTGAGAGCTTTTATAAAAAATGGACGTTGGATTGTGTCAAAGTATTTTCGTGGGTTTTATTTATTTTTTTTGCCTCTGAGATGATCATGTGATTTTAGATTTTTAGCTTCTTAATGTGGCAAATTACACTGATTGTTCCTTGGATGTTAAACCAACCTTGCATTCCGAGATAACTCTGGCTTCTCAATAGATATGATCATATTTACACATTATTGGTTTCAATTTGCTAAAATTTTACTTAAAAGTTTTGTACTTCTGTTCATACGAGAGATTGGTCTGTAGTTTTTTCTAGTAATGCTGTTGGGTTTGGGCTTAGGGTAATTCGGGCCTTACAGAATGAGCTGAGAATTATTTCTTCCTCTTCTATTTTCCAGAGGAGTTTGGGTGCAACTGGCAGAATTTTTGGTAAAATTTTCCAGTTCCACCACCTGGACCTAATTTTCTTTATGGGGAGGTTTTCACCTAGTAATTCAATTTCTCCAGCAGATGCAAGGCTGTTCAGATTACTTTTCTCCTCTCCAGTGAGCCTGGGTGTCCAAGGAATGTGTCCGTTACAGCCAGGCTATGGGACCCGCTGGCATGAGGTTGCCCACGCTGCTTCCTCCTCTCCTTCTCACGTCTGTGGAATCCGCAGTGACGCCTCCCCCCCTCCCGATATTGGTAATGTTGGCAGGCTCTGTGTGACAGGATCGCTCACCAACGGGAAACCCTTTCCCCAGACATGCCGAGTCAGCTTCTCCAGCAGGCACTCCCGGCCTCCTTCCTCCCGTCCCCTCCACCGGGGCCTGCGTCCGGCGGGGCCCCAAGGATGAGAGCCACGTGGGAGCGGGGACGGCTGCAAACAGCAGGAAACAGAACCAGGAGGCTGGGCCAGACCACGGCCACGCTCTCAGGTGGATGCCAGCAGGTGGGCAGGCAGGAGGGGTGAGGCCGGCGGGGACCAGACCTCCCTTTCGGCTTCACCATCCTCAGTGCGCGGGGTCTGTCTTCAGGGTCACGGTGTGGCTGCTGGAGCTCCAGCAAGCTCAGCTGCCTCCCAGCCAAGAAGGGAGAGCAGGGCCCCACGGAGGCGAGCACCTGCTGTCTGTCCCCCTCAGGGGAGCGTTCCTGGAGTCCCACTCGGGTATTTCCACGACACCTCACTGCCCCGCCTGCAGCGGCGGCCTCACCTGCCCTCGTGCGCCCTGGAGCTCTCGCCCCTGTGCCCGGCCTGTCTCCTCCCTGCAGGAGGGCGCGAGGATGCTCCACAGGTGGAGAAACTGAGGCCCCGAGGAAAGGGGTCCCCCAGGGTCGCTGCACTGCTGGCGACTCCGCAGGGTGACCACACCAGCCACTGTTCTCTGGGGCGTCGCTGCACCGTCCGGCTGGCTCTCGAGGGCCTGGCTCTGAGGACAAGGTCCAGCCAGGTCACCGGGGCAGCCAGGCGCTCACCGCACCCACAGGTGGGCTGGCCCTGACACGGGCAGGTGCGGTGCCGCGCGGGGCCCAGCGACGGCTCCTGTCTCCTCCCGGGGCTCATCCCTCACGCTGTCCCCCGCCTTCGCCTTCCATCTCCCGGTGAGGGCACCCGGACCCCTGGGAGCGCAGCAGACGGAAAACGGGGTTCAGGGGCAAAAAGCAAGAGAGCAGGGCAGAGCCCCCCCGCGCTCAGGGCCAGGCAGAAAGCAGCCGTCCCCTCCACGGCCTCCCAGGGACAGGTAGGCGGCCGAGGTCCCAGAAGCCCTGTCCAGGCCGTGGGACGAGGCGGGTGTGAGCACGTGCGCCTGCACCCAGGCTCCCCTGTGCCCTACGAGGTGAGGGTCTCCCCTCCTTTGCAGGTGGGAGCTCAAGTTAAATGGCCCGAGGGCACCCGCTGCCAGGAGCTGGTGGGGCCTGTGCCACGGAGCCCGGCTCCCCGCTCTCCCGGGTGGAAGCGGCCTTGGCAAGGGCCGGCGGAAGCGTTTTCAGGGCAGAGATTCCTGAATCCAGCTCGGTTCTTGGAAGTCCCTCTCCCCTCAGCCAAGCAGAAAGCAGCTGCAGGCACGCCCTGCCTCCCCGGCCAGCAGTCGTGCCTCGTGGAAGCTGGAGAGGCCGCCTCCAGCCCGGGCTGCTGCTGGCGCGGCCCGGAGCGGGGTCAGCGCGGGGCAGTGTGGGGCCGCCCCAGGGCCCTGCAGGGAGGAAGCCTGCTGCCACGTCGTCGGAGGGGCTGGTCCGCAGGCACGTCTGTGGGGCTCGCTGCCCAGGGAGCCGAGGAGACGGCCCCGTCACTGTCCCCGGGGGGAACAGACACGCAGGGCCCCCGCCCAGGGCCCCCAGCAGCCCTGCCACGCTCCCTGCCTCCTCCCCGCAAAGCCAGGAGGTGCTGCCCCACGTGGCGCCCACCGGGGGCAGACCCTGATCCGACTCAGGAGTGCGAGGCACGGCCTGTGTGTGACCCCTGCGCGCCCGCCCTGGCGGCCACGCCTCCCGAGCTGAGTCTTCCTTGAGGTTTAGGACCCCCATAGGCTGTCGACATCAGGGGCCTGGGAGCCCCGAGCTGAAGGACCCTAGGACCTGCCTGTGTGCCCCGAGGCCCAGCGAGGGCGGCCTCCCAGCCCGCTCAGAGGCTCCTAACCCGGGACACCCGCACCCCCCGCCAAGTGCCGGTTCTCCTCCGCCCCCTCTTCCTGCTCCCGCGTGGGGGAGGGGCAGGGCCGCCCAGGGCCACCGCTGGCTATAGAGGTTTAAGGTGGACGTCCGGGCGCCCAGTGCGCACCGTGGGCAGCTGTTCTTAGGCCCGCCCTCCCCAGGTGACGGACTGGCGACAGCCGTGCACCCGCCCCGCGTTCAAGATCAGCCTGGGGTGCGAGGCCTCTGGAGAAACGGCTGCTGGCAGAGCAGGCGACGGTCACAGGTCACAGGTCACACGGCGGCAGGTGTCACTAGGGACCCCGCCCAGGACCGCGCAGCCCTGGTCAGTAACTCGTTGGAGGGAGAGGGAGGGGCGTGGAGATGGGTAGCGGGAGGATGGGAGCCGCGGCCACAGGCGCCCTCACTCACTCACACGCTCATTCTACAGATTTCACCGCTGTGCGTGCGCCACGCCACCCAGACCCCGGCTCCGCGGCGAGCGGGAAGGTCCGATGGCAGGCGTCCTCAAACTACGGCCCGCGGGGCACATGTGGGTGTTTTTGCCGTTTTGTTTTTTTACTTCAAAATAAGATATGTGCAGTGTGCATAGGAATTTGTTCAGTTTTTTTTAAACTATAGTCCGGCCCTCCAACGGTCTGAGGGACAGTGAGCTGGCCCCCGTTTAAAAAGTTTGAGGACCCTGGATGATGGGGAAGCTGGGCCCCCGTGTCCGGGTTCAGACCGTCAGTGACCCGCGTCAGTGACCCGGCTCAGAGCTCCGGCCTTCTCCTGGTTAATCCTCCCCAGAGGGCAGTTCTTCCGCTGCCTCGAGAGGGGAGGGGTGAGAGAGAAACATCAGTGAGAGAGACGTCGATGGGTTGTCTCCCGCAGGCACCCCAAACCAGGGCCAG
The DNA here is from genome assembly GCF_027574615.1 of Eptesicus fuscus. Taxonomy (NCBI): domain Eukaryota; kingdom Metazoa; phylum Chordata; class Mammalia; order Chiroptera; family Vespertilionidae; genus Eptesicus; species Eptesicus fuscus. The sequence continues at coordinate 115,637,518 of NC_072474.1, read as the reverse complement.
GGATTGAACCTGCAACCTGGTATGTGCCCTTGACCGGGAACCGACCTGTGACCCCGGGGGGGCGTGGCTGATGCTCTAACCACTGAGCGGCCCGACCAGGGCTCCTCCTGAGGGTGGTTTTGAGGGACTGACATCCCTCGTTCTGTGTCCGATTCGCAGTGTCCTTCACGGTTGGGCGTGTGTCCTGGTGGAGAAACCGAGTCATGTCTGTCCTGTGTTCTCCTCACAGCTGTGCCCCAGGGGCCAGACAGGCCGGGGCCTGCGCTGAGCTGGTCCCCACAGGCTGCAGGCTGGGCCGGCTGCTGGCGAGAGCTGCTTGCCACCTCGACCCTAACCGGCGGGGGTGCGTGTGCACCGGGCAGCGAGCGCAGCAGAGGGGGGCGCCCAGGGAGGCTGCTGGCCGGCAGGAGGGGAGCAGGGCGGGCCGCTCTGCCCTGGCGACGCGCTCGGGTCCCTGTGAGGTGGGAACAGGTTGCCCATCACGGGACGTTCCTGTGTCCTGACCAGAGGCCCCTGGTGCCACCACCCCCTGCCCCGCTGGCTCACAGGAGCCCGCAGAGGGGAGCTGTGCTGGTCAGAGCTTCCCGGGGGGCGCTCCCACCCCAGCCAGCCCAGCCGGCAGCAAGGGCCCCTTGGCCTCAGGGGGCACCAGGGGCCCCCGGGCCCTGTCCGAGCACCTTCTACATCCGTGGCCAGAACCCCCGTCCCGGGCCTGCCTGTAACCGGGCCCCGCCAAGGCCTGCCCCTCGGCTCCTGTGGCCTGGCCGGGCGGCCCGTGGTCACAGCCTCGGCCCTCGCTGTGCTGCCAACAGTCACCTGGGGCGCTCAAGGGGCACAGGCTCGCTGCCAGCTGCCCCCCCCCCCCAGCTCCTTCCCGGGAGCGGGGCAGGCTGGGGAGAGACCCAAGTGTAAGGGAGTGTTAGGGCGCACGCTCGTTGCTTCTCTTGCACAGGAGAGTTCTGATTACAAATCCGATTTACCGGAGCGCCCTTTCCAGTTTCCATGGAAACCCTGCTGCCTCTGATCTCAGGGTGGTTGGCTGGGCCCGTGGGTCCACTAGCATCGGGCCTTCAGCGCAGCGGGCGGCGCCGTGGGGGACGGGGCAGTGCTGGGCTGGAGGGAACGGGCCCCAGAGATGGGGGGCCCAGGACTCAGAACTCCCTGTTCCCCTACACAGGCCAGCAAACCGAGGCTGGGGTGGGGGTGGGGGGAGGCCCCGGCCCCGGGTGACAGCAGTGCTGGGACCCGCTGGCAAATGGGACTGCGTTCTGGGCACGTGGCCCGAGGCACGTCAGAGCCGCTGTCCACACCACCGCAAGCCCAGGGTCAGGGTCAGCGCACACACGGCCACGGCCACGGCCACGGGGACGGGCTTCCCTCCATCCAGCCTGCGCAGGTCATCGGGCGGGCCCTCGGGGTGGCTGGGGGCCTCGCCTCTGTGGCCACTCACCCGGAGGTCACCTGCAGCCTGGCAGCCCCAGCCCCTGAGACACCTCACCCGCCCAGAGCTGCCTCAGCCCCGCGCAGACTCAGCAGGTCCCTGAGCGAGAGCCTGGGGTTCCAGTCCATGCCCCAGCTTCCCAGGGGCAGTGGGGTGCAGGCATTTCTGGGGCTTAGGGCTCTGCCTCCTAGGGGACCCATCCCTGGGGGCCGTGTGGGGTGGAGGGGGTGAAGGAGCCTGTGGACACTGGGGCTCGGCCCTGGCCCTGCCTCCAGGCTGTGGGCGGAGTGGGAAGGGGCCTCACCCCCGTGGATAAACGTTCTGGATCCAAGTAACAGAAGCCAACTCCAGCGTCAGCCAAGAACGGAAGGGAGGGAGAGCCGGGGGTGGGGGGTGGGGGGCGGCGGAGGCAGGACGCAGCCAGGCCAGCCCCCTCGGCGCCTGCTCGCTGGCCGTGCTGCCGGGTGAGCGGTCCCGTGACCATCCTGAGCAGACCTGCCAGAGGCCAGCCTGCGGGGAGCTGGGCCTGGCCCGGGGCCCGCTCCCAGCAGTGAGCGGTCAGCTGCTGAGCTGGGCGAGGGGCAGGGGCGGCCAGCACTGGGCCCGCAGCAGGCGGTGCCCCGGAAGCAGCTCCACAGGCAGGAGGGAGGGGATGGGGCCTGGAAGTGGGTGTGGTCACAGGCCCAGTCCTGCCAGCCCCAGGCTGAGCGGGTGCCAGGTGGGCTCTGAGGGCAGCACCTCTGCCCGGCCTGAGGCAGAGGCTCTGCTGACCAGCTCCCCCGCCCAGCCCAGCCCAGCGGCAGCCAGGCCCCCGAGCCCGACGCAGTGTTTTCCTCTGGAGCAAAGGGAGCCGAGCTGGTTTATTCCTGCCAAGAACAGCGCCCGGGGCTCCAACCCGCCCCGGACCCACGGGGCCCAGCAGGCGGGCCCCGGGGAAGTGCAACCCGGCTGGGCCCCCTGCCCTGGGCAGAGAACCCCGGGCTGGGGGAGGGGCCCAGGACCACAGAGCGCAGGACCAGAGGTGAAGTCAGGTTAAGCCGTGCTGTGTGGAGCGGTGCCCTGGCTGACGCCGCTGGCTCCGCACGGTCCTGGCTCCCCCTCGTGGGGGTGGGGCGGGCGTGGGGCTCTGCTCTGTGTTCGTGTCAGCAGGACAGAGGCTCCAGACCTGAGGATCCGGTCAACGTCTCCTCCTGGGGTGCCTGGACTTAGGAGACCCCGGGGCCGCCCAGTCCGAGCTCTGACACCCCCTGGGCCCCATCTCCCAGGCCCGGGCATCGCTGCCACCCGCCCTGGGGGCCAGCTCAGGTGCTGCCCTTCACTGTGTGGCCTAGCCCCGTGGTCGGCAAACTGCGGCTCTTTGGCCCCTTGAGTGTGGCTCTTCCACAAAATACCACGGCCTGGGCGAGTCTATTTTGAAGAAGTGGGGTTAGAAGTTTAAAAAATGTGGCTCTCAAGAGAAATTTCAATCGTTGTCCTGTTGACATTTGGCTCTGTTGACTAAGGAGTTTGCCGACCACTGACCTAGAGCAAGTGCCTTACCTCTCTGTGTCAGATTCCTCATCAGGAAAGAGAGGGAGAGAGGGAGGGAGGGAGAGGACACCCTCCTCTGGGCGTGAGGACGAGAGGCGACAGCCCAGCACTGAGGGCAGGTGAGCTTCCTGCTCCCCTCCTCCCCACTCCACCCGAGACCTCGGCCCGCCCACCACCCACTGCCGCTCCAGGGCCACCGAGCCTTGGGGTCTCCCTCCCTTGTCTCACAGGCGAGGAGCAGAACCGGAAGCAGGAGGGAGAAGTTTTCCGGAAGAGGAAATGGCCTAGGCCAGTGGTGGGCAAACTCAGTCAGCAGAGCCAAATATCAACAGCACAACGATTGAAATTTCTTTTGAGAGCCACGTTTTTTAAACTTAAACTTCTTCTAACGCCACTTCTTCAAAAGAGACTCGCCCAGGCCGTAGTATTTTGTGGAAGAGCCACACTCAAGGGGCCAAAGAGCCGCAGTTTGCCGACCACGGCTCTAGGAAAAGGCTCGGAGGTACATAGGGCCCAGGAGCAGCCCTTTCTCAAGCTCAGCCTCCACCCCCACCTGAGGGCCAGCGGACACTCAGCCTCCACCCCACCTGAGGGCCAGTGGACACTCAGCCTCCACCCCACCTGAGGGCCAGCGGACACTCAGCCTCCACCCCCACCTGAGGGCCAGCGGACACTCAGCCTCCACCGCCCCCTGAGGGCCAGTGGACACTCAGCCTCCACCCCCCCTGAGGGCCAGGGAAGCTGGGCCTGCTGGAGCCTGCGTTGGTGATGGTGATGGGCAGGTATGGGTGGCCCTGAGATTCTGAATTCCTAACCAACTCCCAGAGGCGGCTAATGCTCCGAGCGGCAATGACCCGAGCCCTCTGTGCCCCGTGTTAGCCCTCCGAGCGGCAATGACCCGAGCCCTCTGTGCCACGTGTTAGCCCTCCGAGCGGCAATGACCCGAGCCCTCTGTGCCACGTGTTAGCCCTCCGAGCGGCAATGACCTGAGCCCTCTGTGCCACGTGTTAGCCCTCCGAGCGGCAATGACCTGAGCCCTCTGTGCCCCGTGTTAGCCCGGGTGGAGAGCGTTTCCAGCCCAGGGCCGTTTGGAGATTTACCTCATCTGTGACCACATAAAGGAAAATACAACATAAACATTAGCCTGCTCTACACGGTCAACATTTAGTTAACTCAGCCGATGCCTTGGGGGGCAGGACCCCTGGTGTTGGCCCCAGCCACAGGTGCCACTGGCGTTTAAATTAGTGAGAGGAGGTTCAACCTTCAGTCCCCGGTGGCAGCAGCCAGCACGCCGGACCGTGCCAAGGACGGCTGCAGCCAAGGGCGTGCGCACGCAGGCTTCGTAGCGCCCCCCCCCCCCACCGCCTCGGGGTCCTGCCTCGCCAGGACGTCCCTCAATGTTCCGGTGTTTTGGAGCAGAGCCTGCAGCCACAGGGAGACAGTTTGGAATTCAAGTCCTGCCAGGTTAGGGGGCTGGGCAGCATCTTGGTCCCCACGAAACCCCGGGAAGCCCACCTTAGGACCCGGCCCAGGACTGCAGGGACGTGGACCACCATCGGAATCAGGCAGGACAGAAACGGACCCGCCTATCAATGCCTACTGCCAGCCTCCGTCCGATCACAGCGGCTCACCGATAGGTAAATGAGCACCAAGTGAAACTCCGCTCCCTGCACAGAAAGAGAATTGAAAACCTCTGCACGTCGCCCACAATTCCCAGCACACATGACACCAATATATACCAACAACAAAACCTAGTCACGTGAAGAAACAAGAAAATGAGATGCATCGTCAAGAGACTGGCGATCGAGACTGGGTGAGACGGGCTGGACACGCCCTGGGCCCTCCCGCGGTCCCTCCCCGGCCCCAATCGTGCACCGGTGGGGTCCCTCAGCCTGGCCTGCGCCCTCTCGCAATCCGGGACCCCCTCAGGGGATGTCGGAGAGCCGGTTTGGGCCCGATGCCTGCAGGCCAGGCCTAGGGACCCCACCGTGCACCGGGCCTCTAGTGTACATATAACTGGGAGCAGGGAGAGAATGGAGCAGGAAAAAACATTTATGGAATATTGGCTGATTTTTCCAAATTGGATCAAAAAACAGTAACCCAGGGACTTATAAGGTTTAGCAAACCCCAAGCAAGTAAAAAAAAAAAAAAAATCACACTTATGCCCTTACACAAAACTGCTGAATACTAGCCCTAGCCGGTGTGGCTCAGTGGATAGAGTGTCAGTCTGCGGACTGAAGGGTCCCAGGTTCGATTCTGGTCAGGGGCACATGCCTGGGGTTGTGGGCTCAATCCCCAGCGGGAGGCAGCTGATTGGTGATTCTCACTGATGTTTCTCTCTCTCTCTTCCTCTCTGAAATCAGTAAGAACATATTACAAAATAAATTGCTTTTAAAAAACAACAGAAAAACTGAATACAAAAGGTGAAAAGAGGTTTTAGAATCCGCCAGAGGAAGAGCATGCAGTGCAGACGGCACAACAACAAAACCAGGACCGACTCCTCATCAGAAGCAACGGAGGGCCAAAACCGGTGTGGCTCAGTGGATAGAGCGTCAGCCTGCGGACTGAAAGGTCCCAGGTTCGATTCCGGTCAAGGGCATGTACCTGGGTTTGGGCACATCCCCGGTAGGGGGTGTGCAGGAGGCAGCTGGTCGATGTTTCTCTCTCATCGATGTTTCTAGCTCTCTATCCCTCTTCCTTCCTCTCTGTAAAAAATCAATAAAATATATTAAAAAAAAAAAAAAAAAAAGAAGCAACGGAGGCTCCAGGCCCCGCCGGGCAGCGCAGTTGTTAGAGCATCATCCGGACACACCAAGGTCGAGGGCTAGGTCTCCGGTCAGAACATGGAAGAAGCAACCCATGAATGCGGAAGTGGAACACCGCATCAGTGTCTCTCTCTCTCAAGACAACGGAATGGCGACCTCAGAGCTAGAAGACAAAGGGTGCCCGGCTCAGGCCCCTCACCACCCCTGCAGGGAGCGCACAGGTCCCACTTCCACAGGAGCCGCGGGTCAGGGCCGGCGAGCGCGGGGGACGGGCCACAGCCAGGCGGCAGGTGAGCATCCACCCGGCCGAGCACACCCACGTGCGGGCAGCGCTGAAGCAGCAGGCAGTGAGACGCCGGCTGGCCGTGACCTTTGGGCGGGGCGGGGTGCTGGGCCTCTTGGGGAGGAGGCAGTTTATCCCCGTTACTCCGAACGCACCGAGAACGCCCGCACTACGTGCCACGGAAAAACCAAGGGCCACGACAGTGTCTGTGCGACTTGTGTGTAAACTGCAAAAATAATTTAATAGGAACACGTGGACTTTTCCCTGGAGTCAAAACAAGTGGCCGTACTTGGAAAGACGCCGCGGGGTGGGGCGGGGCAGGAGAGGGAGGCTCCCTGGCCGCTGGTCCCCACGGGCCTCCGGGGCAGCGGGCACTTCGGGTGACCCTGCCTCCACACATGGGCACTGGGCCGGGCGGTGCCCGAAGAGCCGGCTCAAGCACTTCCTCCGCCTCCTGACCCCCAATGCTGGAGACCCTGCCTGTCAGCTCCCTCATTTAACGTGAGCCCGACTTGGGGGGGGCGGGGGGCGGCTCGGGGCCTTCGGCTTCTCCAGCTTCTGTCCCTGGGGTGCGATGCCCCCCCCCCCCCCTCCGGAACGCTGATGGCAGGCGGAAGGCAAGTGGCTTGAGCACTGCCAGCCCGGGAACTGCAGGGCCGAGGAGGGGGCAGGGCCCCCCGAGCCCAAGGCTCACAGAAGCCGCTTCTTCCTCTTGGAGGCCGGGGGCGGCCGCAGCTCCGCAGGCCCGTGGGCAAAGGGGCAGCAGTCGGCAGGCAGAGCGCAGCCGTCGGGGTGGTGCGAGAAGAACCAGCAGAGGCGGGTTTTGAAGGCCGTGGAGAGCAGCCTGCGCTTGGCTTCCGGTAGCTTCTCCTCCTGCAGTTTCTCTTCCCTCCAGTCTCGAAAGTGCACTCGCCCGTTCAGAACTGCAGTCGGAACAGAGACACAAGCGCAGCGACTCAGCCGCGCGTGCCGACACCCCCAGCTCCACGCTCCCGCCACGGCGTCCTGTGTGCTGACCAGCGCACCGGCCATGGGGGCTCAGGGGAAGGAGTGGGCACCACCGTCACGCCTGCCACAGCCTCCGTGCCACAGCCCTGGCACCTGGCACCGAGGCGCCGCCTCCACCCGCACACGTGATGGGGGGAGCACAGCTCAGCAGCCAGCACAGACAGCTCAGGCATAGCTCTCGCATGACGCACGCTGCCTGCTCCCACTCCACCCGCCTCCTCCTCAGCAGCGCTTCCAAAAGTAAAAGCACCCCCTGCGTACACCACATGGACGCAGTCAGACGCGCGCGTGCTTGTAACAGAGCAAAGATGCCGCTCCCGGAACCAAGCAAAGACCGTGTGGGACACAGAGGGCTGCGGCGGGCCTCCCGGGCTGAGCCTGCGAGACGCAGAGCGATCCCAGGCGCCGCGATCCCAGGCAGCAGCGCCAGCCCGGCAGGGCAGGACGGTCAGCTCAGGGGCCCTCCTCCGGCTCCCCCAGCCCGAGGGCAGCATGTACCACAGTGAGCCCACGACCTCAGGCCCAGCACGTGCACCCAGCTGGGCCTGGCATGGGCAGCACCCTTGGGCCACCTCCACCCCGGCCTCCCTCACTCTGGAAAGGCCCGTCACCTCCTTCCCACAGACCCTGACCCAGCGCCTGTCCTGCTGTGGGACTCGCCCCAGGTGGGAGCCTCCGCCGCCAGGTCCTGGGGACAGGACAGAGGCCATCACCCTGGCCTGCAGCCTCCAGCACAGCACACACGGGACAGCCCTGCCCCGAGACGGTACCTCGTGGGCCAGACCCCGGGAGGAGGGGTCAGGTGGGTGTGCCCCCTGCGGGACACTCGGCCTCCTCGTGCGGCACCACAGCCTGCAGGGAGCTCATGGCCTCGTTGGGGTGGGGGTGTGACGTGTGCAGGAGGACGTGACAGGAGCACCTGGGGCCCCGGAGGCAGGGCCGGGTGGGGCAGGTGGCTTTGGGGAGGAGACAGCCCCACCGAGACCCGCGGCAGGCCACAGCCACGGGGAGGGCGGGGTTAGCCAGCGGGAGGGGCGGGGTTAGCCTGCGGGAGGGGCGGGGTTAGCCTGCGGGAGGGGCGGGGTTAGCCTGGCGGGAGCGGGAGGGGCGGGGTTAGCCTGGCGGGAGCGGGAGGGGCGGGGTTAGCCTGGCGGGAGGGGCGGGGTTAGCCTGGCGGGAGGGGCGGGGTTAGCCTGCGGGAGGGGCGGGGTTAGCCGGGCGGGAGGGGCGGGGTTAGCCTGGCGGGAGGGGCGGGGTTAGCCTGGCGGGAGTGGGAGGGGCGGGGCTATCCTGGCGGGAGGGGCGGGGCTATCCTGGCGGGAGGGGCGGGGCTATCCTGGCGGGATTGGCGGGGTTAGCCTGGCGGGAGTGGGAGGGGCGGGGCTATCCTGGCGGGAGGGGCGGGGTTAGCCTGGCGGGAGGGGCGGGGTTAGCCTGCGGGAGCGGGAGGGGCGGGGTTAGCCTGGCGGGAGGGGCGGGGTTAGCCTGCGGGAGCGGGAGGGGCGCGTTCACCTGGGAACCAGCGCGGAGGCGGCTGCTCACCTGCGAACACCTGGTGGTTGTTCCGCAGCAGCGTCTGCAGGCCGCCGCACTCGCGCTTCAGCCTCCGCAGGGTGTCCCTGTCCAGCTCGCCCGCGACCTCCGCCAGGGAAAGGCTCGCTGTTGAAAAGGGGTCCCCCAACGACAGGAAAGGGCCATCACACCCCGGCCCACGGGCACAGACCCAGCTTCCCGCGAACCCAAACCCTTCACGCAGGTCAGCAGGGACCACAGACGTTCAGACCTAACGCACTATAGTCTACACCCCGCCCAACTAGTGGCAGGCCCGCCCCGCGCTGCCCGCAGCCCTGCCCTGCCGCTGAGCCCAGGAGCCGAGCCTCCGGCAAGTCAGCGGCTGCGATGACCCACACCTGCAAAGCCCCCCTCTCACCTGCCTCCACCTGCCCTGGGAACGCGGGAAGCTAGGGGGGATGAACGCTGGCCCAGAAAGCCCCACCTCCCGGCTCTGCCCCACGAGCTCCCCGCGCTGACCCTCACACGCAGCCCGGCCCCGGCCACACAGCTCCGCCCTAGTCCCCTTCCACCGGGTCCTGCCGCAGCTCCCACGTGCCGCTCAGCCAGCCCGCACCAGGTAGGTCCTTTAGTCCCGCAGAGCGCAGGCACGGAGGGGCCCAGGCCTGGGGCGGGCTGGGAGGCGGTCACTAACCCAGTGACCAGGAGAGCAAGGCCGCCTGTGGGCGGGGCTGGAGGCTGAGGCCAAGGTCACGCCTCCCCCTCCCGGGAACATGTTCCCCAGCCGACAGGAGCTGAAGCCTCAGACAGCCCTGGGGAGCACGGCGCCCGGCTCCCAGACATCTCCATGGGCGGCGGTGGGGGGGGGTGGGGGGGCTGAGGAATGATAACTAGAGCCCCCCTCCACCGGGGCCTGGGAAAGGCCCGTCCTGCTCACTAGGAGGCACCCCCAGTTTCCCAAAGGACCCCCGAGGGAAGCGCCATCCTGGGAACGAAGGTCAAACTCCCGTCTTCAGATGCACTGGGGCTCTGGGCCCTGGGCCCCACCCCGTTGCCTTCCTCTACCCTGGCTCCCTCAGTGGGGTACACCTAGGAGGTGGGGTGCCAACCCACAGAACACCCCATGGCACCCTGAGCCGCTGCAGCTACGCAGCCACCTGGGCCAGGCCGCACCGGCGAGGGCTGCCGGGGTCCTGATCAGACGCCAGGAGGGCGGTGACTCCTGGAGAGGGGACGTGCTCGACGGGGGCGCTGCGTCACAAGGACACGAGGCGGGAGGGGGTGAAATGACGGGACACTCGACTGCGACCACCTCGTGGCGGAGGAAGAGCAGGAGGTTGAAGGGCCCACGGATCCTCCTCCCGGGCCGGTCCCACCTGCAGGGCCAGCCGGGGGGCCGTCCTGACAGGCTGAGGGGGAGAGGGGTCCTCGATTTTCTCGTGACCCTAACCCTCAGGCAGGGCTCTGGCTGGTGACAGACAGCTCCACAGCGCCCCCTGGTGGCTGGCCGAGATGCCTGCCGGGCGGGCAGAGGAGCAGCAGGGAAACCTTCCCAGCAGCCCGGGACCTGAGACCTGGGACCCCGGGAACAACCGTAGGAAGACAATTGGGGCTCACACTTGGACCCCCACACCCTCGGATGCCACTGGTTGGAGCAGGGCACCCTCCTGCGAGAACAGTCAGGCACACGCCCTCCCCCTTCACGCCTGACCTGTGTCTGGGGCCTTCAGAGAATCGCCAAACCCACCACACTCGGGTCCGAGTCCCGTCCCGCCCCGCCGGCACCCAGGAACCCGTGTTCTGCTGGGACAGGCCTCCAGCCCGGAGGTCGGGAAGGCTCGTCAAGGGCCAGTGTCAGGACTGACCTGCCCGCCTCTCCGTCCGCCAGCGGGACCTGCAGGAAACCAGGCCTGAGCGTGCCCGCAGCCTGCCTGCCGTCGCAGTCTCCCTCCCAAACTTAACCGACTAGTTCACCGGCCGCACACGGGAGCGGGGCGCGGCCTGACCCCGCCAGTGGTTACCTCCTCGGCTCCAGGTCTGCGGACTCCCGCTGGGAGGACTCCCTGGGCTTCGCTGCTCTCCGCCCAACAACAGGTTTGCCACTTGCAAAACCACCCGGTCCACGAACTCCCTCGGGAGGGCGGTGCAGTTCCTCACGCGCTCAGCTCTGTCTCGGGGGTGGAAGCCGGGCAGCCAGCGTCCCTCGGCCCCAGCCTCCAGGGCTCCGGGACCGTCGGGAGGACCGCGGGGGCAGCGGTCCACGCTGCCAGCCTCAGCCCGGGGCGGGGCGGGGGCGCGGCCCCGGGGCGGGGCGGCCGGCAGGGCAGCCCCCGCGGCTGCTGATGTACTGGGTCCTGTGCTGGTCGGCGAGGGCTTCTGCGGCGGGCGGGTAGGTCCTGGATCTCCCCAGGAGGCACACCTGCGCGAGAAGGGAGTCACCTCTCCGCCCCCGGGTCCTGCTCGGAGCACAGCACGCAACAGCCCTCTCCATCGGGAGAGCAAGCGTCCTTCACGCACCAGCGGCGCCGACGACCTGACCGTGAGCAGCAGCGAAGCCCAGGACACGCATGCTCACAGCTGCGCGGGACGGACAGACTGCGTACTGACCGACAGCCGTGCCACTGCGCCCGAGGGCACCCCCCCGAGACACTGCGCCCACGTCAGCCCCCTCCGCCCCGTCCCTGAAGGTCACCCTAAGAGCTTTCGGGGAGCGACAGGAGGCGCTGTCCTTCTATCGGTCTGGCCAGAACAAGGGAAGGCGTGATGCCCACGAGCCTGGTCCAGCGCGGATGCTCCACCTGGCTCCTCCCTCCCTCCTTCGCACCTGCCCCCCAAGGCCACCTGCCCTTCAGAGCCCCTGGCGCCAGGCTGTCCAGGGACGCTGCCCAACACAGCGTCTGTGCTTCCTCCTTGGGCACCAACTACAAAGCCAGGCCACAGGCGAGGCCAGAGAGCAAATGTGAGGACCGAGCCTCTCCAGTGCCCAGCTCCGCCACCCGCGGCACGTGACGCGGGCAGGCGACCTCCCTGTGCGGGGAACGGGCGCCTGTGCAGGATCAGCCCGCTGTGTGCGTACCCACTCCCGCATCTGATCCCAAACCACCGTCACAGGAACCAAGGCTCAGAGATTAGGGAAGAGGGGAACAGTCTGAGGTGCCCACAAGTGCAGGGGAACAGCTAATAAAAAATCAAACTGTGGCCGAAACCGGTTTGGCTCAGTGTATAGAGCGTCGGCCTGCGGACTCAAGGGTCCCAGGTTCGATTCCGGTCAAGGGCATGTACCTTGGTTGCGGGCACATCCCCAGTAGGGGGTGTGCAAGAGGCAGCTGATCGATGTTTCTCTCTCATCGATGTTTCTAACTCTCTATCCCTCTCTCTCCCTTCCTCTCTGTAAAAAATCAATAAAAAAATATACTTAAAAAAAAAAATCAAACTGTGGCACCCTCGTGCCCACCCACACGACCCAAACCTCTGTTTCCAGCACCTCTAACCTCAGAAGACACCGACTTGCCCAACGAGAGGGCAAGTGAGAGGACGAGTCCTACGGGAAACCCAGGGTGACTGGGCAGTGAGCACCGGAGCCGCGGGCCCTCCCACCACCCGGTGGGCACCGCCTCGAAGACCAGGCCCTGAGCGCCTGGCAGGGTCCCAGGAGGGCGCCCACCAGTCCCACTGCGGGCGAGTTGAAGCAGGGAGGCTTTGGCCAAGAACCTCACAGCCCCGAGCTTCCAAGACGGCCTCCAACTCCAGCCAATGGCTCGCGAGTCCCGGACTCGGACTGAGCGTGCTGAGCCTCAGACAACACTGCCCAGGCCAGAGGTCTCCGCGCAGGCCGGCCGACACCTGCCCGGGAGGGAGGGTGGGCGCAGCCCCGAGCCCCAGCGACGACGGCGTATGCGATCGATCGGCACAGGCGCCTTCGGGAACACCCTCCTCCCAGCACCAGTGCCCTGAGGCTCCGGCCTGGCCCAGCCCCCCCTCCGCGCCCCCGCCGCCCGGGCCCCGGGGCTGGACGCACGCGCTTGGTGGAAGGGATCCGCAGGCAGTCCTCCTCCACGTGGAACCCGCAGGCCGAGCCCACCTCCCGGACGAAGTCCAGGTACTCGCGGTACTGCGTCTTCCCGCTCTGCCGCCGGCGGTACCTGCTCGCGAAGTCGAAGAAGCAGCAGGGGAGCACGAAGAAACGGCAGCGGTAGGAGGACCTTCAGAACACAGGGACAGACGCCAGTCCTGGCGGGCCATCACAGAAAACCATGGCCACGGCCACGGGGCCCTTCCCCCAGAAGCCTCCACTGAGCCACGGGGCCCTTCCCCCCAGAAGCCTCAGCTGAGCCACGGGGCCCTTCCCCCCAGAAGCCTCAGCTGAGCCACGGGGCCCTTCCCCCCAGAAGCCTCAGCTGAGCCACGGGGCCCTTCCCCCAGAAGCCTCCGCTGAGCCACGGGGCCCTTCCCCCCAGAAGCCGCAGCTGAGCCACGGGGCCCTTCCCCCAGAAGCCTCCGCTGAGCCACGGGGCCCTTCACTAAACCCTCAGCTGAGCCACGGGGCCCTTCCCCACAGAAGCCTCAGCTGAGCCACGGGGCCCTTCATTAAACCCTCAGCTGAGCCACGGGGCCCTGCCCCCCAGAAGCCTCAGCTGAAGGCCACGTGGCAGTCGTGGCTCAGAAGACAGATGCCTGCTGCTGACGCGTTTTGTTTCATGTAGGAAGTGAAGCACAGCCCTCCCCAGTGAGATCCTGGAAACAGTGCAGCCCCGCAGACCTCCTAGGTCAGTGGTCGGCAAACTGCGGCTCATGAGCCACATGCAGCTCTCGAGCCGTGGTTTGCCACTCTGTTGACTAATGAGTTTGCCGACCACTGCCTTAGGGAAAAACACTTAAAAAAACATTTTAATAATGTACTAATGTCTTTAACCTGAAGTCAAAACTTCTGGGTAAGGGCAATGCCTTACGCAGTGGTCGGCAAACTCATGTCAACAGAGCGGCAAACCGCGGCTCACGAGCTGCATGTGGCTCACGAGCCGCAGTTTGCCGACCACTGTCCTAGTGAGACACGCAGCGAGGGCTCCCACACAAGGATTTCCCACTCCAGCTGCTCTGCCAGCCGCACCCGCACAGAGTGCAGGGCTCCGAGGTCTCAGGGCAGCAGGGATGGGAGGCGGGCACAGCGCGGGCGCCTGGCTCCGTGCCCTGCGGCTCCCTGGAGCTGAGAAAGGGCCCGTGGTAAACCTTTCAGGGCAGCAGGAACTGGCGCCTAAAGGTCTCCTCTGACAGAGGCGAAGGCCATCAACAGACCGTGACGCTGCTGGAGACAGACGTGACTGCTGCCAAGTTTGTACAGCGACAGGTTTTCCTTGAAGATAAACCCTCCTCTGATCAAAACAAAGCAAAAAGCAAAAAGATCTTCCAGAGAACGACACATCTTTCACCACCGGATACACAGGCGTTATCACAGAAGGACGTTCTGATCGTCACCGTCCAACAGAAACAGCGTGAGCCACGTATGTAACGGAGTTCTCTCTGGCGCCCGTGTTGGAAGTAGTAAACTGAACCTTAACCCGATGTTCTCAAGATCTCACTCCAACAAGCGGAACCAGCGGCACCTCAATGCCCCAGTGCCGCGTGCACTGGCGATGCTGCGCAGCGAGGTTCAGGCCCCCGCAGCCCAGGCGCCTGCCGACGGCGCTCCTCACTCACCTGGCCGCGATGACAGGGACCCACGGGGTCAGCTCATCGGAGTGGTTCCCGATTAGCCAATCGGCGTCAGGGAAGAGGGTCTCGTCGCTCGGGGTGATGGCAGCTTCCTGAAAGGAAGACCCGGAGGCCAGACTGGCAGGTTAGTGAATGCCAAGTCGAGGCAGGGGCGGCGGCCCCGCAGAAGCCCCGCCCCGCCCGGCAGGGCTCAGCGCCCAGAGCTCCGGTAGAAGGTGAGAGACCAGGGCAGGAGTGAGAACGGCAGGACCTGCTGCGGCCGGCCCGAGGGCACGGAACACTGGCAGCTCCCAGGGCCTCGCTAGAGAAACCAACCTTCCCCGGGCGAGCCTCCCGTGATCACTGAAGACGCGCGGCCTCACACAAACATACCGGGCGCGCGGGAGCCGCGCACGTGCCAATGCCCTGAGCCCCCGCGTCGGCCGGTACCTTCTGACCCCCTGCCCCTCCCCCCAGGCAGGAGTCTGCCCCGGGCCTGCGGACACGGGAATTTTGAACTCTACCGCGTCACTCGGACCTCTTCAGACCCGAGTTAACATGTTTTAATGTCCTAAGTGGGACTACACACGCAAACGACCCGGTACACGAGCTGAGCATCAACACGCACCGGTGTCTGCGCCAGCCTCAGCTTCTAAAAGGAAGGGAGGCAGAGGAAGCACGGCTGCCAGCGTGTGCCGAGCGCTCGTGCAGAGCAGGGAGAGTCCGGCTCGCCACCGTCCCCCGACTTTGGTTACAACTGAGCATGTTCTGAGCAGCGTGTCGCTAGGCAACGTCACTGACGAGCGAACACCATACACCAGAGTGCTGCTCAGCTGGGCGGGCGCTGCCGGGACCGTCCCTCCGCCCTCGGGAGATGGGGCTCTCGCGTGGGCACCAGCACAAGCGGCCCTTGGCGGAGGACGGAGTGACCGGGAACTCCAGCCCATGGTCACGGCTGACCCGGCTCCCAGCCGGCTGAGAGCAAACGGCTGCCCCTCAGCAGCGCGGGGCCCAGCCAGGTTCACTTCACCGCCTCGCCTGGCCCTCGCCAGCTGCCTGCGCCCCAGACAGCTCCCAGCACCACGGAAGATGCGGTCCCCACGGCAGGCCCCACGCAGGGACACGCCTCCAGCTCGAGGCCAGCATCCTCTCCAGCTGCACGAGAGGCTTTGAAAAATCTAAACGTTCCCCTTTCCCTAGCCCTCAGGTGAACCAGGTAGTGTGAGCGGCTGGGCGGCATGACCGGGCTACACACCGACACACACTCAGCAAACAGCAGTGACGCGGGGACGGCCACGGGGAGGCGGGAACCACAAGCCAGTACCTCTAAGCGAGTCTGCGGCCCATACACGTCCCAGATCTTCCTTCTTCGGACATCAACCCCTCTGCCTGGATGCTGAGGGTTTCAGAAAATGAAGGTTAAGTTCTGTCACCAAAACAGATTAGCAAGGACGAGTTACAGCCCGCAGTACGGCCATCAGCGGCAAGCACAGGGACCCGCGCCAAACCTGGACGCGACAGCTCAGTTTCTCAGAATGTACAGACGCGCCCCTGCCAGGCACCGGCAGCCCCTGAGCTCTGCTGGCAGCCACTGTGGGTTTCAGCAAGGGGACAGGGGTGGGTGAGGGAGCAGCTGTGTGGGTTTCAGCAAGGGGACAGGAGTGGGGGGTGAGGGAGCAGCTCTGGCTGGAAAGGGAGGCACCTCGGCCATCGGGTTCAGACCGTAGTTGGCTCCCGTCCAGCTCGCATCCCCCCACCCCCTGCCCCAAGCCCACCCTCCTGGTGGCTTGGCACCAGCACACGGGGACCACACTCTGGAACCACACTTGAGCCCTCACAGGCACCCGCATTTCACGCCCCCGCCCCCCGTCTCCACCCACCACCTCCTGGTCACCACCAAATGGGCGGACACGCAGCGGCCTGTTTGCAGTATCACAGTCCCTCTGAGCAGCAGCTCAGGGAGTGCACGGTGACCGGCCCCGTCCAAGCCCCGTGAGGACAAACACGTCTGACCCGCAAGGCAGAGGCTACGGCCGGAAGGAAAGTCAGCCTGGGGTCACCACGGGCTTCAAATCCCAGCTGTCCCCGCGAGTGTGAGGCTGAGCCCGCCGGCTGCGCCAGGGGGCCAGGGGACCAGGGGACCAGGGGACCAGGGGACCGTCCTAGCGCCCGGGACTCGCCGGGCAGCTGAGACGGTGGCGGGAGCGGGGCGGGTGCTAGTGCCATGCCTGCGCCTCACTGAGCAGACAGCGGCTGCCAGTGGGCCCCGCAGGCTCACAGCGCAGTGACGGGCATCCTGAGCCGGACTTCAGCTTCTCCAGGCGGAACCCCCGGCCGTTCCCCTCCCAGGGCCTGACAACAGAGTGTTTCCCGAAGGAAGTACTGACAGCAACATGTGCTGTGGAAGCCGGACGTGTCCTGGCCCGCACGCCCCCGAACACCTCCTCCAGCGACACTGCCCTTCCCGGGCACAGCCGCCCGCTGGGCAAGGCGCCATGGCCACCAGCCCGTGCCCACAGCCAGGTCGCTTGCCTCGGTGGCACCAGCAGGAAGCGCTCAGCGAGCCTGTGCCAGGCATGAAGACGCTCTGGGAAAGGCGCTGCCAGGCCCCGGGCCTGCCTTACCCCCGCCCCGCTCAGGATGTGCGCCAGGCCGCCTTACCCCCGCCCCACTCAGGATGTGCGCCAGGCCTGCCTTACCCCCGCCCCGCTCAGGATGTGCGCCAGGCCCTTACCCCCGCCCCGCTCAGGATGTGCGCCAGGCCGCCTTACCCCCGTCCCGCTCAGGATGTGCCAGGAGGCCTTACCCCCGTCCCGCTCAGGATGTGCGCCAGGCCCTTACCCCCGCCCCGCTCAGGATGTGTGCCAGGCCCTTACCCCCGCCCCGCTCAGGATGTGTGCCAGGCCGCCTTACCCCCGTCCCGCTCAGGATGTGTGCCAGGCCCTCTTACCCCCGTCCCGCTCAGGATGTGCACCAGGCCGCCTTACCCCCGTCCCATTCAGGATGTGTGCCAGGCCGCCTAACCCCCGCCCCGCTCAGGATGTGCGCCAGGCCCTTACCCCCGCCCCGCTCAGGATGTGTGCCAGGCCGCCTAACCCCCGTCCCGCTCAGGATGTGTGCCAGGAGGCCGCCTTACCCCCGCCCCGCTCAGGATGTGTGCCAGGCCCTTACCCCCGTCCCGCTCAGGATGTGCCAGGCCGCCTTACCCCCGTCCCGCTCAGGATGTGCGCCAGGCCCTTACCCCCGCCCCGCTCAGGATGTGCGCCAGGAGGCCGCCTTACCCCCGCCCCGCTCAGGATGTGTGCCAGGAGGCCGTTTCCGCAGCCCAGGTCCACAAAGGACTGCTTAGCTGTCACGCCCTGCGCGGCTCGCTCTTCTTCCCACAGAACCTAATAGAAAAAAACAAGTGTGTGTAACTCACTCTAACCTGGAAAAATCCAGACAACAGCCCCACGTGGGACTAACTGGTGCTCTCAGAGCGGGTGGGAGGCCTCTCTGAGGCCCTGGGCTTCCGCGCGGGTGGGCTCCCTCCTGCCAGCAGTCCACGTTAAAGGGGCCGTCCCTGGGCAGCAGCTGGAGAGTAGTTCCTTCCTGCTCTGTTCTTTCACATTTTGTGCACAATCATCATCAAACAAAATCATGCTGTTTCTAGAGACTGAGAATGGCAGTTGAATGAAACTGGAAGATGCCTGGTTTAAACACTTTGTAGGTAACAAATCAAGAGCAGTGAGGCAGGGCACGTCCACACACAGGTGGGGAGAAGCCGGTGAGGCACGCCCCACAGCCAGGACCCCGAGCCTGGGCGGAAGGCGCGTCCTCAGCCGGCGCCCAGCGCGCCACCAGCACCTGTTACCGCGGAAGTGCTGCTCCGCTCGAGTCCTAGGCAGCTGCCCAGTGCACCGGCTGCGACCCTCGGGCAAGATAAAAGTGAACTTTCCGTGTGCAACCAGCCTGGCCGAGGCGAGCCCCCTAAGGGAGTCTGGCAGCCCTTCCAGCGGCCCCGCCCCCACGCCGCGTCCGCGTATCAGGTGCGTCCTTACCAGGAGGTAGGCAGCAATAGCCACGTCTTCGTACACAAACTTCTCAGGATCAGTCACTTCGGGCCACTCCTGAAAAATGTCCCCGAGGACACATGTCATTCTCCCGCCTCCACCACATGTCAACACCGAGGACAGCCGTAGGCGTCAGTCACACTGGACTCCCGACGCAGTAACATTTAGAAAATACTAGTCAACTTGTTCCCACGGCAGTCCACAGGCTCTGGCGATGAGACTGTGCGGCGCCCAGAGCTGTGCCTGTGTGTACGGCAGGCGCAGAGCGAGGCCACCCCCGGCAGGTCTCGCAGTCAAGACGCGGACGCAGATCGGGCACCTCAGGGCACTCAGCTGGCGCCTGGCCCTTCACCAGAGGAGGACGAGCAGCAGGAAGGGAGGTGGCCGGGAGCAAAGGAGCGGGCGCAGGCCCAGCGCTCGGTCTGCAGTGACGGCTGTCCCTCCCAGCTGTTCTGTCCCCGCCTCCCTGTCTGTAAAGCAGGAATACAGCTCTAACTACCCCACAGGATGACCCCTGGGGGTGCAAGCATGGGGTCTCATTATTAACAGGAACAATTGTGGGGCGCGGCTACAGTGTTTGGACAGGTTCAAGCCTCGGACTGATGAGAGGGCACAGTCCTCTCGTGGCCACGTGCAAGGCCCAGCCTGGAGGGCGGAGCCTCCCAGCACGATAGCCAACAGCTGTGGTTGTGAGCTTGAACCGATGGTCCGAACACGTGGCCCACGTGCCTGAGTGATAGAGGCTGCAGGTAAACAAAGCTGGATCAGGTGCATGTAATTGAGTAGGATTGAAACCCACGAGAATGCTGTAAACATCTTGACCAGCCCTTACTTTGCCTCGTGGCATCGGCTATAAAATAAAGACGGGGCGCGTGGTCCGTGGCGCTGCTGACTCCCCATGGGAAGCAGCGTCCCACCGAGACCCAGCTTTCCTTCCCTCGTCTGTCTTTTCTAAGCCTTTCCTCGCCCCAACTCGGTTCACCCCTGGCGCGGCCCAATGTGCGGAACGGCCCTGGCCAGTGTGGCTCAGTGGTGGAGCATCAACACATGCACTGAGAGGTCACTGGTTCGATTCCTGGTCAGGGCACCTGCCTAGACTGCTGGCTCCATCCCCAGGAGGGGTGTGCAGGAGGCAGCCGACTGATGATTCTCTCATCATTAATGTTTCTACCTCTCCCTCCCTCTCCCTTCCTCTGGCTCTAAAACAAAACAAGAAAAAACCAACCATGCACAGCAGGCATCTGGCAGAAGATGAACAGCCAATGGCTGATGGTCAGGGTCTGACTTCTGTTCCAATCAGAGTGGGTCATTCGGTCGGGACGAACCATCTAAAACTGGGAGAGCAGGAAAGCCCCCAGAAGGCACCGAGCAGTTACCATGACCACCCAGGACTCCGGGCTGGGCTCCGGACCCTGCCCAGGTTTCAGCAGGAAGGGTGCTGCCCGCCCAGGCTGGGGGCTGGGTCACACAGCAACAGGTGACTGACAACACAAGACACACGGAAATGACAGATCGCAGCTACTCCGAGGAGGAGGGAGATGTGAACGGGGAAGCAGCAGCCTCAACTAGGCTAACGAGCCGTACTTCAGCTCCAGTGACTACACCTGTACCTGCTTTCCACTTCTTAGCTAGAAAGTTAAGGACACGTTACAAAAGTTATCTCCTTTCTGTAAGTACCTGCTTTTGTACTTTAACTTCCACATATTTTCTTAAAATATCTTTAAGTTCAAGCCAGAGGATTATGGTGATTTAGTAAGTATTTCATGTTCAATTATTTTAAGTTGAGTATTTCCCTTTGTTTTCTTGGGGGAAAACTTAGTCACGTGCCAAAGAGCAAGTCAATCCAGTGCGTCCCACGACACAGCTGCGGGCTTTTGTGCTCTGCAGCCCTAAGCACGCCCGGGCACAGCTGCGCCAGGCCGGGGGCCCTGACAGTCTGCACCTGGGGGACGGGAAGGCGCCCAGGAGCGGTCCCACCTGCGCAGCGTGAGCACACGGCCGCGTTCACACGAGGGGAGCTCTCCCGGCATTACCTGGACCAAGTGCTGGTACCGATCTTTGAGCTCCTGGTACGTGCGGCTGTACTTGAGGAGGGGGAGGAGGGACAGGGTGCTTTTGAAGCCGCTGCCCCCGCTCGCCACAGACCACCGGGCCAGCCGGGCCGGCAGCTCTTGCCCAAGCCAGGCGGGTTTGGGATAAACAGTCCCATCCGACTGCCATCTTTCTGGACAGAAAATCAAAACAGATATGAACCTTTAAAAATAAGAGAAACACGAATAAGCAGAGCTGGTTTCAGTTCTTTTTAAGTTACCTGTTGAACAACAGGAGAGGAGACAGCTCAATTACAAAACATTTCACCCAAACACACCCACCGGGAACCCGCTACGGAATGTTATTCTGACAGAAAAACACATTTAAGGAGAAAGTTCCCCTTCTCACGCCAACACTGGTAAACGCCGGAGGCTAGGCCACGGACAACCAGCTCCCGCCTGTGACTGCACCACCGCCCACAGGTGCGCCTGGCTTCACTCCTCCCACACGGCAACGCACGTGAGTGCGCTGGCTCAGCAGCGATTTGCTGGCCTGAAGTCGCGAGCGCGGCACTAACGGCACGCACGCAGGCCCCGCGCAATTCCCAGGCCCGTCTGCCCACAGTGTGTCCCGGCACCAGAACGCGGCCAGGTCACGGCATTAACTAGCTTACTAACGACCCACTACATCTAAAACCACGTAGGCCTCGGCAAGAAATAAAAAACTGTACTTCCTCTCCATTACCAAGTTGTAAGAAATAAAATAACAAAGGGATGAGTTTACTTGAATTCATTGCTAAAACTAAGTGCTACATGGGACATAGGGACTCAAGACTCCCTCCCACCAGGCCGTGACCACACACCAGGCCAGGCCCCAGCTGGAACAGAAGCGTGGGGAAACGCCAGCAGAAGGCACCTTCGCACAAGCCCTAACCCCAAGGAGCCCCTTCAGCCAGCTCCCCCAGTCCGGCATCGCGCAGCTGCCTGGAGACACTGAAAGAGGAGCCAGTTCTCCAGCTCTTACCATTCGTCATCGCTGCGGCTGAGCCGAACTTGATACACGTTGCTCATCTGAACCTTCCAATTGCCCTGGTCATCTTCTTCCAAAGGTAGGAATGTGACCGCTCCACTGAGGACATCTGGGAAAGAAACATGAGAGACCACGGCCGCTCAGCTCAGCGCCCTAACAGAAGCTGCATTACCAATAGGAACGAGCCAGCTGTTGGGCTTTGTCTCCCAGGCTCCCTGCCCTGCTGCCTGCTGCACTGAGCCCACCCCGTTCGGCTGGAGCAGCCCTCACCCCCCCTCCCCGCCCCGCCGGTCCACAGGGGCACCAGCTCCATGGCAATCAACGGTGGGTGGTCCTTGGCACCCTTCACCACAGCAATCCCCATTTTGGGGTCCAATGGAGGAGGAAAACATTCAGGGCACAACAGCTCAGCAGTGATACAGCCCAGCTGTGAGGCAGCGCTAAGTCAGGCCCCACCTCACTGGACAGCCTACCTGCTGCCTCACGCCGTGCTGGCCTATTCCGGGTCTGCTCAGGCAGGGGACAGGTCCTCCGTGGAAGGGGAAAGTGGCTTTCCACACCACGGGGAGCTGGTTTATATGGACAGGAGTCCCCGCCCCTGGTCCCTGATTGGCCCTTCCTCATGCAAATGAAGACTCCAAATCTTCACAATATGATTGGTCCAAAAGGCACTGTTGTGATTGGTCAGAATACAGTCACGCCCATAAATGGCTGCTAGGATCTGTTTTGGTCGGTTTGTTTTTGTGTTTTCATTTGAGCCCTTCTTAGCAGGTGTCTGCTTTCTCAGGCCCACACTCACTGAGAGGGTTTAGCTGGCCTCACGGCCTCTCCTCAGTGAGGCCGACCTGAGGATGCAGAGGTGACATGTAAAAGGTGATCACACACAGCTGATCAAAGCTGGAAGACCTCCTAGCCTGGCCTGGCCCGGCCCGGCCCGGCTGGGGAGGGCCTCCTGGAGGAGGGGTCACCTGGAAGTCTTAGGGGCGCAGAGGCACAGTATTGGGGCGGGGGGGTGGGGGTGGGGGGGGAGGGAGGTACGCACCTACCAGCCACTCGGCATTGCTGGGTGCAGACAGAACCACCGCCCGCAGGTGTCTACACCCTCATGCCCAGAACCTGTGACTACACGTGTCACATGGCAAAGAAGGGGCTTGGCAGACGTGGTTCAGGCTACAGCTGTAGGAGAGGGAGATACGGGGGGCTCCGTCTGGCCAGGTGAGCCCTGAAAGCGGAGGCCCGGGTCCTCCAGCTGGAGGCGGAAGCGGTGCCGCAGGGGGACGCAGAGATCCCCAGCGTGAGCAGGGCCCCGAGGCCGGTGTGCCAGAGCCAGCGGCGGCTCTGCGAGCGCCTCCAGGAGCGGCCTTTCCTACGTCGCTTTCGCTGCTACACTCCCCTGTGGGCCCACGTCCACTGCGCCCCCAGGCCTCCCGACACCACCAGTCCACACCCCGTCCTCTGGGCTAAGGAAACACATTCCTATGCGCCCCTCAAAGAGCAATAACAAACCTACAACCTCCCTAGCACAGGGCAAGGAACTGGAACCTTGTGTGCCTGCCACCCGCCTGAGGTTCAGCCAGTGCTTGTCAACCTAACTGCGTCCAACGATTCTCCTCTTCACCCAGCTCAGCAGGCTCCTCAGCCCCTTCTCCACTGGCCCCCTCGCTGGCCCACCAACATCTGAACAAACGCCAGCACGGCTTCCAACAGCTCCCGCCGCATCCCTAGGGGGACCCCAGGCCCCTTTAAAGTGCCTGCCTGAGGAAGCTCAAGACTGACCCAAAAATCCACTCTTCCAGCTCACACCTGAAGGGGCCGGCCTCCCGCCGCTGTGTGTGTGTGTGTGTGTGTGTGGGGGGGGGCGGGCTTTAGGAACCTAACTTCCACCTGCACCAGTTAACAAACCCAGATGGGTTTCACATGCATCAACCCCGCCCCCTCTTCTCCCTTAAACTCGCCCAGGCACAAGTCCAAGAGTTGCAGCAACCTGGACTGTCTCCCTACTGTGAACGCAACTAATTAAAGTCTGTCCTGGGCCCCTGAGCGTCGGCTGGTGTATCTGGACGCCTCCCGCCATCAGAAACACCCTTACCCTGCGCGACCATCTCCCTCCGCGGAGCAGCGAGCGGGCAGTGCCGGCTCCTCTTGGGGATGACGGTCCTGAGCACCACGTCGAGCTCGTGCGGAGCCTCTGCCTGCAGCCCTGCCCCCGGGCCTGTGAGGAAGGCCAGCATCTCCCGGTGGTCGCCGACGAGGCTCCGGGAGAAATCGTCCCAGAGAGAACCCAGGTCCGGGGCGGGGACGTCGCCCTCCCCGGGCTGCCCGGGGGCCCCTGCGAGCAGAGGCGCTGCTGCGGCTGCTTCCCTCTCGCTCTCCCCTCCCTGGTGCCGGCCCGGGGACTCCTCGGGGCCTACGCCCGGCCTGGGGCTCGAGCCGCCCTCGGGGGAACGCTGCCCGGGTCCCGGTCCCTGCTCGGACCCGCACCCCGCCGCGGCCGACTCCTCCCGCCCGGGGTCTGCGCTGGGCCGGGGGCCGCGGGCCTCGGTCCCGGGCCGGGCAGCGCGCCGCCGGGCCTCCAGGCGGACGCCGCACAGCCGCTTGTTGGCCACCTGCGGCCTCTCCAGCCACACGGCCACCGCCGCCCAGAAGCCGCCCGGGAGCAGCGCGCCGGGGTCGCGCACCGCGGCCCGGCCCACCTCCGCCATGGTCCGCCTGCGCCCCGAGCCTGGCAGCGGCGCGCGGCGATGACGCACGGGCGGCGCGGCGTGTGCGTGTTGACGTCACGGGGCGGGGCGCCGGGACGCGTAGTGGGCGGGGCGAGGACACCGGCGCGCTCCCCGGCTTTGATTCGCTGGCAGGAATCCCCTGCGGATTCCCACCTGCGCTTCACTCCGTGGGGATCCGCTCCGGGCGTGCTGGCGCCTCGGGGAAGCGAGGTCGGAGCTGAGTTCGGAGCGTCCTGGAGGCGGTGTACTTAGGAAATCATAAGGGTCAGCCCGCGTCCGGCCCCGGATTGACTCCCGTGGGGATGACCGGTCCAAGTCACGAAACCCAGGTTGTGAAGGTTCAAGGTTACGCCTCTTACGGAAGCTCGTCCCTCTCCGTTTTCCTCCTGGGGCTTTCCGGTGTGGGAGAGCTACGGGGTGCGTTCCTGCGCCCCGCACAGCCCTGGGTGTGTCTCCGGTCAGCTGTCCTCTCCGGGTCCCCAGGAGGAACAGGGAAGGGTGGGCGCTGCCAGTGAAGTCGGCGTCACCCGCACCGTCAGCGGAATCTAGTGACAACAAAAACATCAAAGACTCGTCACTCTTTTGAACATTAGTCCCTCGGCTGGGATTTTGCCATTCCCGAGAGGGTCTTCGTTGGAAGCAAAGAGAAGTGAAAACTAACTCAAATCGTGTGATTTATCAGAGAGAAGATCAATGCCTGGAATTCAGTCTAAGACACACGAGCAATAGAACCTGGCAGGCACCCCTGCTCGCCTCGGCGGGCCTGCCAGTCTTCGACCAGGTCGTTGACTTTCACGCGCTCGGACTTTTCTGGGGCTGCCATCAATTGCCGTAACAACAGAGAGTTACTCTCTCCCGGCTCCAAGGCTCCTGGCCCCTCTGCTTCTCGTGGTCGCCACCATCACTAGCTTTCCTTGGCTTGTGGCCACAGAACTCCGATCTCTGCCTCCGTGGTCGCGTGGCCTTTCCTTGTGTTTCTGCCTCTCCTTCTGCAAAGACCCTGATCCAAACAACGCTCTGGGAACAGGAGCGGCCCCGCGGGGAAGGCTCCGCTCCGGCGCGCACGTCCCAGGCGGCCGCGGTGGGCTGGGTGCTCCGACGCGTTCAGCGTTTCCTGGGCGACGGGGGTGGGCGGTGCGGCGCGGTGACGTCAGGGCCGGACGGTGGCCGCGAGGCGGGGAGTTCCGGACAGCCCGGCCGCAGCTGCGCGCGCTCGGCACTCCCTCTGACGCCTCCTGCCCCAAGGACGTGCATTGAGCGCGGGCTGTGTGCGCTGGTCGGTGCGCGGACACGGCGAACGGGAGTGATCCGTGAGATCCGAAGGTCGAGTCCGCGTCTGCCTGGGGGCGAGGGGGCGTGGGGACGGCATATGCAAAGGTCCGGGGGGCACCCGGGCAGGGGAGGGGGGTGCTGCTGTGCACGCCCGGCCATCGCGGAATTGCGGGGCGCACAGGAGGCCAGGGCCGGCGGGACATTTTGAAGAATTCGGACTAGTCCCCTAGGTCACGGGACAGCTGTCACCCAGAGGGGGAAAGGTCAGATCTGCATTTTGGAGTCACCTCTTCCTCTGCAGAGAGGAAGGCCGGCTGGACGAGGCTATGGAGGCCACAGTCCTTGCCGGGAACGGTGCCAAGTGCCCCCTGCCAATGGCAGCAGCCCAGACACTAACTAACTAACTAACTAACTAGTACAGTGAGTCCGAGCTTAACCGCCGGCTGACCGGACAGGCTCCGCCTTAAGCTAGCGGAAGTTCAAGGAAACAGTTGCACCTCGGGCTAATGTCAACCAGAGTTATGTTTGTTTCTGCGCATCCAGACCACCTCCTAAGGAGACAGCCTGAGGGAAGTGAGTTAGCGGAGGACCCCGGAGAACTAGACTCCAGACCAGCCCGGGTGCCCACACCCCGCCTGAGGCACAGGGAGGCAGGGATTTGCCGACTGAACCAGCAACTTCACCCAACTGGTGCGCTCTGAGGCCAGGCAGTGTGGGGCGGAACCCCTCCGTGCAGCAGGAATGTCGGTGACCTCGGGGGCACAGGCCATCGGGGCGTACTGATTGCTTAAGGTCATGGGACTTGGGGTAGGATGTGCCTGATAACACCTGCCTGACCTTGGACAGCTGGTTTCACTCTGTTTTCATCCCTACCAAGGGTATTTTTTACAATTATTTCTAGAAAGAGTGGACAGGGGAGGGTGGGGGATAGAGAGAGAAACATTGAAACAGAAGCATCATGGGAGACACATGGATTGTTTGCCTCCCACATACGTCCCCACCAGGGCTGGGGAACCTGCAGCTGAGGTACGGGCCCCCAACCGGGAGTCGAACCCGGGACCCTTCTTCATGGCGCAGGCCAGTGCTCTGACTACCGAGCAAAATGGGCCAGGGCTGCTTTCACCGTCAACAGGCTCCAGTTTCGTCAAAAACGAGAGCACAGTTAGTCCCTGGTGTTGCCTCACCGTTGAGACATCCACCCATCCACCGGCGTCAGGGATCGCCCAGTGATCGGGGGTTATTGTGCTCGATTCAGGAGGAGCGGGGAGGCGTGAAAGGTTCAGAAGGCGTTACAGGGGAGGGTGGGCTTCGGGGCACGGGGAGGAGGGGGCTCCGGACGGCAGCTGGTTGTGGATCGGCCTGCGGGACAGGCTGCTCAGGGCTGAGGAGCGCTCGGCGTTGGACACGCAGAGTTCACGGGCCTCCAGGAGAGGGAGGGCGGCCAGGAGGCTGCCAGTGGGGGTGCATTTGGGAGCCCTCTGGCAGGGGGACCACGGCCTGTTGACCTTGGCACTGCCCAGCCCCAGGGCTGCCCTTTGCTCCCTCCGCCCCCTTGCCACCTTTGTCCGAGGAGATCTGCCTCCCCCTCTGTCTGGGGAAACGGACGTCAGCGCTCAGCGTGGCCGTTCCCCGGGGGGCCTTGGGAGTCCTGCTCTCAGCTGTAACGCGTGGCGCGCACAGTTGCTCGCGGTGCGTGAACAGAGAGACAGGCTCCTGACTCAGGCTGTGATTTCTGTGCAGGCCGACGTCGGGCGATGGCACCCAATGTGGAAGGAAGCGAGGAGGCCCTGCTCCCCGACCTCCCCAGAGGGCCCCTGCATGCCTACCGCGCCCGCGCCTCCTTCAGCTGGAAGGAGCTGGCGCTGTTCTGGGAAGGCGAGGACATGCTGCGCCTGAAGGTGAGGCTGCGGCCGTGGGCGATGGCCGGGCTGGCCACGGGGCATCGGGCGGCGATGGCCGGGCTGGCCATGGGGCATCAGGCGGTGATGGCCGGGCTGACCAGGGGGCATTGGCGGCGTCCCCGGTCATTGGTAAAGATGGGGCTTGGTGCCCTCTCAGCCACGAGGCTTCCCTGGGCCTCATGTCCCCCCGTGAGGGGTGCTGTCTCGGCTGCAGCCCAGGCCTGACTCCTGGTTGGGGGCCTCCGGGCGTGGCCGAGGTGCCAGGCCGGACGCCGACTGTGGGGCTCCTCCCCTCCCCGGGAAGGGCTGTCCTCTCCGTCCGGGGTTTCTGGGCCGGACTGTGTGTCCCGCGGCCTCAAGGACAGCCGCCGAAGGGAGAACCCCGTGGGATGGCATCCTGGGCCCCCAAATCGCCGGTGTCCTGTGCCCTCCCTTCCAGAAATCCATCTTCTCGGCGCTGGAGAGCGACCCCCTGTTCGCCCGGCCGGGCCGCGGCCTCCCGACGGAGCAGCTGCGGGAGCTGACGTTCCTGCGCTGCCGGCGCGTCTTGCAGCTCGACTTGCTGCGCATGGACGCCCTGCTGCAGAGCCCGCTGCAGCTGCTGGCGCTGGTCACCTGCCTGGGCATGTACGACTGGTCCCTGGCCGCCAAGGCCTTCCTGCACGCGTTTGTGAGTAGGCGCGCGGGGAGAGGCCGGGCCGCTGCCACGCCTCCCGTGGGGCCCGTGGTGGCCCGCCAGGTTGCCCGGGGCCAGGGCCACGCGGGACACTCGTCGCAGGACCTGGGCTGCAGCGTGTGGGGTGCAGACGCTCGCCGGGGCGGTTGGGTTGTCAGTGTTCACTTGCGTTTAAAGTTTTCTGAGACGTGGGCACTCGGGGGGATCGCGCTTAGAGATTTCTAAAACGCACGCGGGACACAGCGGCGGGGGACGCGCGGGCAGATGTCCGTGCTTAGTGGGAAGTCCGATGTTTCCCTTTACGCGGACCGGCACGGAGCCCTTAGACGCCCGGGGCCGCGGGGGCCAAAGCCCCAGGGCCGTGGTCGGCAAACCGCGGCTCGCGAGCCACATGCGGCTCTTTGGCCCCTTGAGTGTGGCTCTTCCACAAAATACCACGGCCTGGGCGAGTCTATGTTGAAGAAGTGGCGTTAGAAGAAGTTTAAGTTTAAAAAATTTGGCTCTCAAAAGAAATTTCAATCGTTGTCCTGTTGATCTTTGGCTCTGTGGACTAATGAGTTTGCCGACCACTGCCCCAGGGGAAGAGCAGCTGTGGGACTTTTTGGCTTCACACACACACACACACACACACACACACGTGCACATGCACACACACATGCACACACATACACATACACACATGCATGCACACACACATACACACACATGCACACGCACACACATACACATACACACGCACACACACATACACACACATGCACATACACATACACATACACACACATGCGCGCGCACACACACTCACACACACACACACACCCCAAACAAACAGAAACCAGCCACCACCAAACCGCCCGAAACACGAAAACAAAGTGAACAAACACCGCCTGTGTGAGTGTGTCGGGGTCCGCCCACTGCTGTCGGAGGGAGAGTGGACCCGCTTGGCCTCACGCACCCTCCTCGCGCCCCTCCTGTCCTGCCCCTTGTCCATCAAGTCCCTCGGGTGTCCTGCAGGCATGTGAGTCCAGGCGACGGTTGAACCTACATGAACGGCTTGGGTGGGGCCCAGGCCTCCCCCCCCGGGAGCCGGGCGTGGTGGTAGTGGGCGCTCAGGGCTGCGGGACTGTGGGTCTGCGCGGTGGTGCCGGGCGGGTGTGGGGACGGCCAGGACCGCGGTGCCCACTAGCTTCCACCTGTGGGTGGGGTGATGCCACATTTTCAGGTGTTTGGATCAGCGATTTACAACTCTGGTTCTGAAAGGCATTTCAAATATATTCCGAAGATCTTCAACATGGAGGTAAGTTTGGGGCGCGGTCTCACCTGTTCTCTGAGGTTTGTGGAAGGGCTGCCGGTGGGGTCTGGGGGCAGGGGGCGGGGACTCTCACCTTAATGAACGGTGATCTTGTTCTCCCCAAGCGGTTAACGCTGCTCTAGACAGACGTGGGTCTGCCAAGTCCCAGCACTGAGTAAATTTAGCTTTTTCTTGTTTTTTTGTTAATCCTCACCAGAGGATAGCTTTTCATTGATTTTTAGAGAGCGTGGAAGGGATAGGGAGAGACAGAGAGAGAAACATCGATTGGTTGCCTCCTGCATGCGCCCCATCGAGCCTGCAACCCAGCCACCCATCCTTGGCCAGAATCGAACCCTGGACCCTTCAGTCCAAGGGCCAGTGCTCCATCCACTGAGCCGAACTGGCTGGAGCGAGCTTTTTCTTTTTTTAAAAAAAAATATACTTTATTGTTTTTTTACAGAGAGGAAGGAAGAGGGATAGAGAGTTAGAAACATCGATCAGCCGTAACTGGTTTGGCTCAGTGGATAGAGCGTTGGCCTGCGGACTCAAGGGTCCCGGGTTCGATTCCGGTCAAGGGCATGTACCTTGGTTACGGGCACATCCCTGGTAGGGGGTGTGCAGGAGGCAGCCGATTGATGTTTCTGTCTCATCCATGTCTTTAACTCTCTCTCCCTCTCCCTTCCTCTCTGTAAAAAATCAATAAAATATATTTTTAAAAAAAAAGAAACATTGATCAGCTGCTGCCTCCTGCACGCCCCCCACTGGGGATGTGCCCGCAACCAAGGTACATGCCCTTGACCGGAATCGAACCTGGGACCCTTGAGTCCGCAGGCTGACGCTCTATCCACTGAGCCACACCGGTCAGGGCAGAGTGAGCTTTTTCTTATCAAAGCAAAGCCCCGTTTTCTGTGCTGCCCGGGCACGGCTCTGGCCACCGGGCCGACTGAGCAGGGCCGCTGTGGGCACGTCGGGGCGGCGTGGCGGCCGGCACAGCGGAGGGGCGTGGTGAGGTCACCGGTCGGTTAGATGGAGAGAAGATGGGGCTTTCATCGTGATCACGGGGTTCTTAGTCCTCACGGGGAGGTGGGCAGGCCCCTCCGGGACCTGCGACGGAGCCGGCCCGCCTGACGCGGTGTCCGCCCGCCCGTTAGATCTTCGGCTGTTTTGCGCTGACCGAACTCAGTCACGGCAGCAACACCAAGGCCGTGCGGACCACCGCCCACTACGACCCGGCCGCCGAGGTAGGTGCTCCGCCCGCTCCACCTCTGGGCTTCGGGCGCGTGCAGCGTGGCGCGGTCAGGGGCGACGCCGTGCGTCCCCGAGGCCCCTTCACACCCGTGAGCGTGCCGGGGCCACACGCGGCCCTCGCGCGGACCCGGGAGCGCAGGGGTGGACTCCCTGATGGGCGGTCAGCGAGGGACCCGGCGGGAGGGAGCGGGGCTGGCGGGACGACGCCTAGCGGGGCGCTCAGGGCCTCACTGGCGAGGGGACACCGCCCGGCGGCCAGTGCGCGGTTTTGCGTGGGTTAAGTTGTTTGACATATCGGACACCGTTTTCTTTTCTTTTTTGCTTTAACGCTCACCTGAGGATGTTCTTACTGATCTCTGGAGAGAACGGCAGGGAGAGAAACACTGATGTGGGAGAGAAACATCCGTCAGCTGCCTCCCATATGCGCCCCAGCTGGGGATCAAACCCCCAACCCAACTATGTGCCCCGACCGGGAATCGAACCCACAACCTTTTGCGTACAGGACGACGCGCCAATCAGCCGAGCCGCAGGCGGGGCTTCGGCCTCATTTTCCGTAGGAAGGTCCGTGAGGTCGCAGGCCCGGGATCCGCTCCGCTCCGTGTGAAGCAGGCCACGCTGCCTTCCGGGCACTGAGACCTCCCGTCGGTTCTTCCTCTCGCCGCGGAGCATTGAACAGAGACTCCCGGGGGAACGGGAGCCCTGCCTCCAGGCGAGCCGCGG
Organism: Eptesicus fuscus; assembly: GCF_027574615.1. Classification (NCBI taxonomy): domain Eukaryota; kingdom Metazoa; phylum Chordata; class Mammalia; order Chiroptera; family Vespertilionidae; genus Eptesicus; species Eptesicus fuscus. Next base: position 115,606,348 of record NC_072474.1, on the reverse strand, counting down.
TCTAACGTTCTCCCCCCGCAGGAATTCGTCATCCACTCCCCCGATTTCGAGGCCGCCAAGTTCTGGGTCGGCAACATGGGCAAGACGGCGACTCACGCGGTGGTGTTCGCCCAGCTGTACGTGCCGGGGGGCCAGTGCCACGGCCTGCACCCCTTCCTCGTGCAGGTGGGCTGCGCGCGGCACGGTGTGGGAGACGGTCATCGCCGGCGGGCGGGTGCTGCCGGCATTCTTGTGTAGACAAGGATGCCGCTAAGATCCTACAGCACGGGGGGGGGGGGGGGGTCACTGAGACAGGACCGTGCACCCCGAGGACCGGCCGCTGCGGAGCCCTGGGCCCCGGGGTCACGGGTGGAGGACCTCTCCGTCCCAGCGGCCACGCGGGCATCGTCTCAGACACGCGGCACAGGTCCTGACTGCCTGGCCAGGTCTGGGGTCCCCTGGAGTTCTGGGTCACAAACAGGAAGTTACTGCCCGAGGACTGGTGCTTGGGACTGGGGGCCGGGCAGGGGTTCCCCCACCTGGGGCTGCTGCAGGTCCGGAGCTGGGGCTTCCGGAAGCTCCTTCAGACCTTCCCGCCGGGGCTGCTGATGCCCAGGAAAGCCCCGTGCCCCCTCCCATTCCGGCACTTTTTAAAAAAAATATATTTTATTGATTTTCTACAGAGAGCAAGAGAGAGGGATAGAGAGTTAGAAACATCGATGAGAGAGAAACATCCATCAGCTGCCTCCTGCACACCCCCTACTGGGGATGTGCCCGCAACCAAGGTACATGCCCTTGACCGGAATTGAACCTGGGACCTTTCAGTCCACAGACCGACGCTCTATCCACTGAGCCACACCGGTTTCGGCCGGCATTTTTGTTCTTGAAGCCCTTCCTGACGGGGTTAGGGTTAGGGTTAGGGTTAGGGGGAGCTAAAATTCATGTCACATGCAATTAGCCATTTTAAAGTGAACGGTTCAGGGACACTTAGTGCCTCGGGGCCCCCGCAGCCCCGCCCGTCTAGCCTAAACGCATCCTCTAGGGCACCCCTCCCGGGTGGCACCCCTCGGCCCCAGGTTCCCAGGATGAAGCTCCGTGTCCCGAGCACAGGGCTCCGGGCGAGGGCTGCCTGCTGCCCCGTCTCCTGTCCTGGGTCAGTCTGTTTATTGGAAGCTCCTCGGGGAGCAGAGAGTCGCAGAAACAATGTTAGGTGCCCGGTCAGCGTGGCTCAGTGGATGAGCGTCAACCCATGAACCAGGAGGTCACAGTTCGACTCCTGGTCAGGGCACATGCCCAGGTTGCAGGCTTGATCCCCAGTAGGGGGCGTGCAGGAGGCAGCCAATCAGTGAGTCTCTCCCTCTCCTTTCCTCTCTGAAATAAAAAATCCTATGTAACAAAAGGGTGATATGCAAATTAACCCTCACTCCATCACAAAGATGGCGGTGCCCAGTCCTCTCAGCCCCGCCTGAGTCCCCTAGTCCTGGGGGGCAGCCGCTGAGAGTGGGCAGCATGAGCGGCCTGGCGGAATGCTTGCTTTGTCGCTGCGGCAACGAGGCAAGCGTTCTACCCCGGCCGTGGATGGGCCTCTGGGCAGCGGGCGCGGAGCGGCCAGGCCCTGCAGAGAGCTGCTGGTGCACGGATTCATGCGCAGGGCTACTAGTATATACATATTTTAAAAAGCAACGTGAGGCCGTCTCTCCCACAGAACATGTGCGTAGCCTCCCTGTCATTTTACTGAAACCGCCAGGAAGGCCTGCGCCTCAGGCGGGAGCTGGGGCCCTCCAGCCCTCGGGCAGCGTGCGCTAACCAGCTCCTGGCCCAGTTCTGCTGTGGCCGCCGGACCAAAGCCAAACGCCCAGACGGGCTCAGAAGGCAGGAGGGCATCCTCCACGGCGCGCAGTGTGGAGGCCCGAGCCCAGGCCAGGTGTGGGCAGGGCCCGCTCCCGCTGGAGGCTCCGGGAGGAGGGTCCCTCCCACCTGGTTCAGCTCTGGCTCCTGCCCCAGGTCCCAGGCTGCAGCCCAGGTCTCTGCCTGTCTCCTCTCGCGTCCTGTCCTCTCTGGCTCGCCTGGGACACTTGTCCTGGGATTTGGGGCCCGCCTGGGTAATCCGGGGTGATCTCACCTCAGGAGCCTCCTCTCTGTCGCATCTGCCAAGACCCGTCTCGCCGTTCCAGAGGACGCGGTTCGCCCCCCAGCTGCCCTGAGGGAGCCGGGCCGGGCCTCTGGGGCTTGAACGCGTTGGTTCTGGGTTTTGTGTGCTCAGCGTGTTGTGTTCTGTGGTGTGTGCAGATTCGGGACCCGAAGACCCTCCTCCCCATGCCCGGCGTGATGGTGGGCGACATAGGGGAGAAGCTCGGGCAGAACGGTCTGGACAATGGGTAAGTGCACCTCAGCCTCGTGGTCTCGGTGCTGTCCTCTGCGGGTGGTCTAAGCGCTCTCCTCTGCGGGTGGTCTAGGCTCTCTCCTCTGCGGGTGGTCTAGGCTCTCTCTGGGGGTGGTCTAGGCTCTCTCCTCTGCGGGTGGTCTAGGCTCTCTCTGTGGGTGGTCTAGGCTCTCTCCTCTGCGGGTGGTCTAGGCTCTCTCCTCTGCGGGTGGTCTAGGCTCTCTCACCTGTGGGTGGTCTAAGCGCTCTCCTCTGTGGGTGGTCTAAGCTCTCTCCTCTGTGGGTGGTCTAAGCGCTCTCCTCTGCGGGTGGTCTAGGCTCTCTCTGTGGGTGGTCTAGGCTCTCTCCTCTGCGGGTGGTCTAGGCTCTCTCCTCTGCGGGTGGTCTAGGCTCTCTCCTCTGTGGGTGGTCTAGGCGCTCTCCTCTGCGGGTGGTCTAGGCTCTCTCCTCTGTGGGTGGTCTAGGCTCTCTCCTCTGTGGGTGGTCTAAGCTCTCTCCTCTGTGGGTGGTCTAGGCTCTCTCCTCTGCGGGTGGTCTAGGCTCTCTCCTCTGTGGGTGGTCTAGGCTCTCTCCTCTGTGGGTGGTCTAGGCTCTCTCCTCTGCGGGTGGTCTAGGCTCTCTCCTCTGCGGGTGGTCTAGGCTCTCTCCTCTGCGGGTGGTCTAGGCTCTCTCCTCTGCGGGTGGTCTAGGCTCTCTCCTCTGCGGGTGGTCTAGGCTCTCTCCTCTGCGGGTGGTCTAGGCTCTCTCCTCTGCGGGTGGTCTAAGCTCTCTCTGCGGGTGGTCTAGGCTCTCTCCTCTGCGGGTGGTCTAGGCTCTCTCCTCTGTGGGTGGTCTAGGCTCTCTCCTCTGCGGGTGGTCTAAGCTGTCTCTGCAGGTGGTCTAAGCTCTCTCCTCTGCGGGTGGTCTAAGCGCTCTCCTCTGCGGGTGGTCTAGGCTCTCTCCTCTGTGGGTGGTCTAAGCTCTCTCCTCTGCGGGTGGTCTAAGCTCTCTCCTCTGCGGGTGGTCTAAGCTCTCTCCTCTGTGGGTGGTCTAAGCTCTCTCCTCTGTGGGTGGTCTAGGCTCTCCTCTGTGGGTGGTCTAGGCTCTCTCCTCTGTGGGTGGTCTAAGCTTTCTCTGTGGGTGGTCTAAGCTCTCTCCTCTGCGGGTGGTCTAGGCTCTCTCCTCTGCGGGTGGTCTAGGCTCTCTCCTCTGCGGGTGGTCTAGGCTCTCTCCTCTGCGGGTGGTCTAGGCTCTCTCCTCTGCGGGTGGTCTAAGCTCTCTCCTCTGCGGGTGGTCTAGGCACTCTCCCCCACGGTCTGGCCACAGGGGTTAGATTCATGCCAGGCCCAAGGCCGCGTGGCTGCTCGTGCCTGTGATCTCATGGGACCCTCAGCCCTATCCCGTGCCCTCCTCACTCCCGTGGGGCCATGTAACTCAGCGGGACACGCCTCACCTGCACACTCAGAGCCACGTCCTGAGGGCCATCCCTGTGTCCATTCCAACACCGGGAGGTACAAGGGACCCGAGTGCTGAACAGTGAGCTTGCCCTCAGGCCCAGGCCAGACAGCGGCAGCCGGGCGGGGGGACCCTCAGCCGGGCAGGGCCGAGCTGTGGTGGGCCTCCTCCCCCAGACACAGTCCCGTGTGTCCGCACTGACCCAGGTGGTGGTGTGGGGGGCGTAGCGTGGACTCCAGGGCTGGGGGGGAGGCCCAGCAGGGGGCATCCTTGGGAGTGGTCATCTTGGTCCCCGGCCCCAGCCTTTGCAGGGTCAGTGACCTGTCCGGGGTCCCGGGCTCATTTCTCCTCCTCCCGGCCGTGGAGCGTACGCCCAGCAGAGGGCGCTGGGTGTCAGCGACAGGAAACGGCTGGGTGTCCTGGCTTGCCTGCCTCATTCTGCCAGCAGCCATGAGCCCTCAGCCAGCAGCCAGCACGTTAGAACTGAGTGACTGTGGTTTTGGGCTGAGGTCCTTATCTTGGAAACATAGGTTAGGTTTGGCCATTTCACGAGAATACCCGAGGATGTGGGATGACTGGAAGTTAGGGGCAAACGTAACTGGTCTGGGTACATCTAGTGAGTAACTGAAAGGAAAATAAAGGCCCTCGCCTCGCCGGAGAGTTTGGCCTCCGACCCTGCATGGCGGAGACCTTCTCACCCGGTGGCGTGGAGGTGCGGGGTCCTGGGCCGCGGGGACCCACCTCGAAAGCGGCCGAGGACGTCCCTGTGGGGCCGGTGCGCGTGGTCCCGGGAGCCCAGCCTGCCACCCGCAGCTCCCGGCACACGCCCCTCCCGTGCCACTCCGTGTCACGCACACCCCTGTGCCCTCCGGGGACACTGGGCCTCGGCCTGCAGGCTGGCCCCGCGCAGCCCTTGTGGAGTGAGGTGCTCGCAGAGGGCGGAGGCATGCTCTCGGTGAACCGCGGACAGCCAGCCTGTGCGCGTGCCGACACACCAGGCTTGTCCCGTCTCGGGTGTGAGAGGGACGTGTCCCCGAGGACAACGGGCACGGGCGCCGACAGGGCCGCCCGCAAAGGCCTTCCTCGGCTTCGGGTGACGGGCGTCACTCGGGGGGCGCCGAGTCCGCCCTTGAAAACCGGGTATCAGATCAGAGGCCCCGAGGGGCCTTCCGGGGCCTGGGGCCTCCCCCCGGCCAGTCGGAACACCCCACAAGGCCCTGGCACTGAGGCTCACCGGCAGGGCGCCTGCCCAGGGTCTGCTCCTCCGCTGACCTTCCGCTCCCCCCCGGGGGCGCCCGCAGAGGCTGGCCCTGGCCTGGGCACCCGCAGGGGCCTGGCCGCAGGCATCCTTGTCGCTTCCTGGAAGGAGGGGAGCCGGGCTGGTTTGAGGGTCACAAGCAGGCAACCCGCTGCAGGCCTTGAGGAGGCCGGGCCCTTGGCGCAGTAGCGGGGTCCCTCCAAGGGCTCACACCATTTTGGGGGTTCAGGTTGTAGGGTCGAAGGTCTCAGGCAGGGCCCCTGCTGTGCGCCGGGACAGGCTGGGGTGGGCCTGCAGGAGCGAGGGCAGTGCTGCGGGCGGGCAGGCAGGCGGGCGGGTGGCACCCAGCGGGGCAGACCCGCGGCCAGGGCCCTGGACGGGTGGAGGTGAGCATGGGGAGCAGACGGGGCACAGCGGGGCGGGGCGGGGTGGGCAGCGGCCGAGCGGGAGGTGCTGCTGGTAACCCTGGTCCCTGCCCCGCAGCTTCGCCATGTTCCACAAGGTCCGGATCCCTCGCCAGGACCTCCTCAACCGGACCGGAGACGTCACCCCCGAGGGCACCTATGTCACCCGCTTCAAGGTACAGCGTCGGCACGGGAGCCGGGGTGGGTGGCAGACCTCGTAGGTTTGGGTTTCGGTGCCACCAGCAGTGCCCGCTGCCTCCACTCCCCCCGCCGCCCCCGCCAGCCCTCGGGGTGATTGGGGAGCCCCGGCTGACATGGAGGTGCAGAGGTGAAGGTGGCTTGGTCCACAAATGGGGGTGCGTGTTCCCTGGAGTCAGGGCTCAGTGCCCGTGCTCTGTAGGGCGCGGTGCTGGCGCTCGGAGCTGAAAGCGAAGATGAATCGCGGCGCCCACAAGGCGGGTGTCCCTTTAGAGGAACGCGGACGAGCACCACGCCTTTAACATGGCGTCGCTTGGGGAGGGAGGGATTGGGGGGCCTGGGGTCAAAGGCAGGCGTTCTTTAAGCGAAACGTGGGCTCCGGCCGAGGACTGTCCGTCTGGGGTCGCCCCACCTGCACATCTGGTCTCAGCTGACACATGGTCCCACCCCTGGAGGGCGCCGGCAGACTCCCTCGCCGGGACCCCCTTCCTCGTGGAGCTGAGCGCCCTGGGGCCTCCCCACCCGTCCCATGAGGGTTCATCAGGGCCCCTGCGCCCGGCCCCCGGCCTGGAGGTCTGGCGGGCACCTGGGCGGGGCTCGCGGTGGCCACGGCCCGCGCTGAGCGGAGGAAGGAGCCGTCGGCGTGCCTGTCGCGGACACGGCCCAGGGTGGCCGTGGCTCTGACCGCCTCGCGCTCTCCCCGCAGGACAGCAGGCAGCGCTTCGGCGCGTCGCTGGGCGGCCTGTCCGCGGGCCGCGTCTGCATCGTGGGCATGTCCGTGGCGAACCTGAAGCTGGCCGTGTGCATCGCCCTGCGGTTCTCGGCCACGCGGCGCCAGTTTGGACCGGCGGACGGGGAGGAGGTCCCGGTGCTCGAGTACCAGCTGCAGGTCGGCCTCCCTCCCGGGGTCACTGTTCCCTTCGCGCCCGCGGACAAGCTCTGCTTCCGGGGAGCTGCCTTTTGGCTGCTGGGAGCCCAGCAAACTGTCCGGCAGGTCCCAGCATCTGGTCACGGGGAGGGAGGCGGGTCCCAGCGCCGTCCGGTCACGGGGAGGGAGGCGGGTCCCAGCGCCGTCCGGTCACGGGGAGGGAGGCGGGTCCCAGCGCCGTCCGGTCACGGGGAGGGAGGCGGGTCCCAGCGCCGTCTGGTCACGGGGAGGGAGGCGGGTCCCAGCGCCGTCTGGTCACGGGGAGGGAGGCCGGCGGCAGGCAGGGAGGCGAGGCTGGTGGCAAAGGTCTTTAATGAAAGGAGTCTGTGTGACGCCCCCACTAAGGAGGCAGGAGGGCGCCCTGGGCGGCTCCGGGGAGACGGGTGTGCACGCGCCCTGGGCAGCCTCAGGCTTCGGCAGGCGGCCGGCACGCCCAGGCGCTGGCCCGTCCACCCATCCACCTGCAGGAATGGCCCCCAGTGTGCACGCCGTCCGCCGGGCGGTACTCGGGGAGGCGGAAGGGACCTCGTCCTGCAGGTCTGCAGAGCGGGCGGCCGCCGGTCGCCTGGGGCGAGGACACGCCTGTTTTCACGGTGCACGGCCTCCACTCCTCGGGGTCAGTCTTTTTCTTTTGGAGGCGAGGGAAGGAGGGAGAGAGAAATATTGATGTGAGAGAAACACGTTGGTCGGTTGCCTCCTGCACCTGCCCTCCTCGAGTGTCTCGGAAACACGGGAGACGCGTTCCGGGGGGCCGGGGGGCTGGCTTCCACAGCTCCTGTCTCAGGGCACCCTCCGAGCGCCCCCGGGGCACGGGGTGGAGGGGGCTCACGCCCGCCCGTCCGCTCACTCCAGCAGTGGCGCCTGCTCCCGTACCTGGCGGCCGCCTACGCCTTGGACCACTTCTCCAAGTCGCTCTTCCTGGACCTGGTGGCGCTGCAGCGAGGCCTCCACAAGGACGACCAGAGCGCCAGGCAGGTGAGAGGACGCGCTTTTCTCCGGACCCGTTTTTAAAAATATATATGTTTATTGATTTCAGAGAGGAAGGGAGAGAGAGAAACATCAGTGATGAGAACCATGGATCGGCTGCCTCCTGCACGCCCCCTACTGGGGATCGAGCCCACAACCCGGGCCTGTGCCCTGACCGGAATCGAACATTGACCTCCTGGTTCATAGGTGGACGCTCAGCCACTGAGCCACTCCAGCCGGGAGGAATCCCCCTTTTTTCAAGCTGAAAGTGGGGTGCTGTCTCCTGTGGAGGGGTGTGTTGGATTGAACTGGAGGGACGTGTGCCTTTGCCGCTCCGGCTGACCTGAGCCCCCTCCGGGGTCAGAGCCTCTGCTCACCGTTCCCTTTGGATTCGTCCTCCAGGCAGAGCTCGGACGGGAGATCCACGCCTTGGCGTCGGCCGGCAAGCCCCTGGCCTCGTGGACGGCCCAGCGGGGGATCCAGGAGTGCCGCGAGGCGTGCGGGGGACACGGCTACCTGGCCAGTAGGTTTTAGAGAAGCGAGTGACCATTTCCTGTCCTTACCCCTCCCACTCGGCTCCAGACCAGGGGTCAGCACACTGTGGCCTCCCGGGCCAAACCGGCCACCACCGGCTTTCATGGCCACCCCTTCCCGCATGTCCCACGGCCGTGCTCACACTGCAGCTGTGGCTCGGTGGTCCCGACAGAGCCTGAAACGGTCGCCGTCTGGCCCTTCCCGCAAGTTTGCTGCCCCCCTGCCCTGGGCGGTCCCCGTGTTCCGATGCCCGGTATTCCTGGAAACATGGAACTCGGGGTGCTGGGGGTGTGGAGGACCCGAGGGAGCCCCTAAACACCAGAGAGGGGAGGAGATAACCTCTTCATTTGAATCGTAACTTCCTGGTTGATGACTTGGCAGTACATCGACATCAACGGTTGTTCTGATGAAAAACTCTTAAACAGGAAAAGTAAGTTTGTAGTGGCCCCGGCTGGTGGTTGGGCAGCTGGCGTGTGGGTCCAAGAGTGGGACCCCGTCCTGGCTCTGCCACTCCAGCCTTGTCACCGGGAGCAAGCCCCCTGCCTCCGCGGAGCCTCAGCATTCTCCTCTGTGAAACGGGGGTACGACTACTACCCCACCAGGGAGGTTCTTGCACCGATTAAGAATTAACACACGCAAAGCGTTTGGCCAGTGCCGGGCGTCCAGGACGTGCCTGGTAGCTTCTATTGGCTGTTGTGACTTGAATTATCGTGATTACGGTCACTATTACTTGCAGCTGGCCTGCCCAGCTCCCCGCGTCCCCACCTCGAGTCACTGCTGGGTGAGCTCCCGGGCCCTCTGAGAAGGCCACGTGCACATCCGAGCAACAGGCTTGGCAGAGCCCCGACCGTTCAAACCTCCGACAGCGTCTCAGGCTCTGGCCGCGTGGGGGCGTCCTGGGAGGCGGTGGAGAAGTGCACCTCCCCGCGGGCTGTCCCGGTTGCTTCTCGAGCAGGGCGGCCGGCGTGGCCCTCGGCGCCCCACGCTCCGCCTCTCCCCGTCGCTGACTGACGAGCTGGAAACCGCGGCTCCACACGGGTCACTTTCGTGCTTCGTCTCCCACGAGATGCTCTTGGTGGTTTTTGTTTGTTGTCGTAGCTCCTGGAGACGCTGGGACTAGTTTAGAATGAGGACATTGACCCCTGCAGCATCCGACGACAGAAACGCCCCATATGCAGGGCTCGGCCCGGCAGCGCAGCAGGGGGGCGGCAGGCCCGTAGCGAGGCTTACCTTCAACGGCAGATTCCTTCTCTCGGCCTCCCAGCCCTCCCCTGCAGCGGTCCGGCCCGTGAGTCTGGAACTATCAATCAATCAGTCAATCAATCAATCAATCGGGTGTGACGGGGCCACAGCCCAGCAGCATGTGACCCTGAGGAGCCGAGTCCACTTTCCCTGCTGGCCCCTCCCCCAGCCCGGGTCCCAGAACATTCTCCCCAGAGGGCACACCTTACAAAGTCTGTAAAAGAACGGGGTCACTAACTGGCAGGAGAGACAACAAAAGAAAACGGAGTTTCCGTCAGGTGGTGGGCTCCCTGCGTGAGACGAGGGGTTCACTCAGGACCCCACGCGGCAGGCGGCTTCTGCCCGGTGCCTCGCGAGGACGGGCGCTGAGGACGGCGTGCTTTTGAACCTTTTCATTTAATTCTTCCCCCACCGTCCATCCCTCCGTGCCCTCCGCCACCCCACCTCCCCCTCCGCCCGCAATCCCATGCCCAGGAGCCCTCTCCTCTTCCCTCCGCGCGACCCCTGCCCGCTGCTGCGTGCTCACGGCGGCCCCGCTGTGCCGTTTCTCGGGGGCTCCCGCCGACACCCCCCCCCCCCCCCGGGCCGGCGCTGCGTGTCCTTCCGGCCGAGCCACTGCCCCCAGCGGGCAGGCCGGCGGGCCAGGCGGGGGTGGGGCTGGAGCAGGTGCTGCGTCCCCGGCCCACCTGGCCGGGCCTCGCGCTCCCGGGGCGACGGCATCTCCCACGTGCACCTGAGTGACGGCCTGGGGGCTCGTTGCAGTGAACCGCCTGGGCGACCTCAGGAACGACAACGACCCCAACTGCACGTACGAAGGCGACAACCACGTGCTGCTGCAGCAGACCAGCACCTACCTGCTCGGGCTGCTGGCGCGGGGGGGCCCAGGTGAGCACCTGCTCGGGCTGCTGGCACAGGGCGGGGGGGGCCCAGGTGAGCACCTGCTCGGGCTGCTGGCGCGGGGCGGGGGGGGGCCCAGGTGAGCCCCTGCTCGGGCTGCTGGCGCGGGGGCCCAGGTGAGCACCTGCTCAGGCTGCTGGCGCGGGGCGGGGGGGGGGGGGGGCGCCCAGGTGAGCCCCTGCTCGGGCTGCTGGCACAGGGCGGGGGGGGCCCAGGTGAGCACCTGCTCGGGCTGCTGGCGCGGGGCGGGGGGGGGGCCCAGGTGAGCATCACCTGCTCGGGCTGCTGGCGCGGGGGGGCCCAGGTGAGCACCTGCTCGGGCTGCTGGCGCGGGGGGGCCCAGGTGAGCACCTGCTCGGGCTGCTGGCGTGGGGGGCCCAGGTGAGCATCACCTGCTCGGGCTGCTGGCGCGGGGGGCCCAGGTGAGCACCTGCTCGGGCTGCTGGCACAGGGCGGGGGGGGCCCAGGTGAGCACCTGCTCAGGCTGCTGGCACGGGGGGGCCCAGGTGAGCACCTGCTCGGGCTGCTGGCGCGGGGGGTGGGACAGGTGAGCACCTGCTCAGGCTGCTGGCGCGGGGGGTGGGACAGGTGAGCACCTGCTCAGGCTGCTGGCGCGGGGGGTGGGACAGGTGAGCACCTGCTCGGGCTGCTGGCGCGGGGGGCCCAGGTGAGCACCTGCTCGGGCTGCTGGCGCGGGGGGCCCAGGTGAGCACCTGCTCGGGCTGCTGGCGCGGGGGTGCCCAGGTGAGCACCTGCTCGGGCTGCTGGCGCGGGGGGCCCAGGTGAGCATCACCTGCTCGGGCTGCTGGCGCGGGGGGGCCCAGGTGAGCATTACCTGCCCGGGCTGCTGGCACAGGGCGGGGGGGCCCAGGTGAGGCTCCGCTGAGCTCCGGTGGCCCTGACCTCACACGGGCGTGGGTTCTCGGCCCCCAGAGTTAGCTCTTCTCCCCAGATGGCCGTGTTTGAGGAAGGGAGGGGTCATTCCACAGTGACTGACCCGCTCCCCGGTCACTGCTGAGGCGGGTGGGGGGGACCCTCCCCGGGGGGGCCGTGCGTGGCCCCGGCGTCCCCAGTGACCAAGTGCTCCTAGGTGGCGCCCACTGCGAGAGCCCGCTGAAGAGCGTGGACTTCCTGGCGGCCTACCCCGCCCTGCTCGGCCGGCGGTTCGCGGTGGCCAGCCTGCAGGACTGCCTGGACTCCGCGGGTAAGCACCCCCCGCCCCCGTCTGCGCCCGGCTGCCGGCAGCGGCAGTGCCAGGAGAGCCTGGGTGTTGGTGTGCCTCCCTTGTCCCCCGGCGTCTCCCTGTGCCCACACAGCGTCTCCCTGTGCCCACAGCGTCTCCCTGTGCCTCCCTTGTCCCCACAGCGTCTCCCTGTGCCTCCCTTGTCCCCCAGCGTCTCCCTGAGCCCCGTCCACAGCCCTCGTCCCAGAGGCGGGGCCGCCGGCCGGCCTGGGTCCCTCTGGGGAGGGCTCCCGTGTTCCCTGCAGACGTGGGTGGAGCTCCTCCCTGCAGCTTGTGGGGCGCAGGGTGGTTGGCATGGGGTCGGGCGCACACGGCACCCCGAGGCCTGGCCGGAGGAGCAGGTCTGAGGCGGTGGCCCCCACGGGCTGGGCCGGCTCGGCTCCCGGCCCCCCGCCCCCCACCTGCCCCCAGCCATGGGGCCTCGGGCAGGTCCCGCCCCTCCCCTTCCTGCCTCGGTGCCCCCTGCGCCCGGGGAACCGCGGTTGCTGGCGCATCGGGCTTTCCCGGCGCTCCGCACCACGCGGTCACTCCCGACCTGCGGCTGTCGCAGACGCACAGCCTCCCCGTCCAGGTGCCCTGATCCCACCGCCCGCGGCTCGCAGAGCCTCTGGTGTGGGGGACCCAGGGTGAGTGTCCCCTGGGCGCCGCTGGGTCCTGGGCTGGCCTCCGTGTGCCCGCCGCGCCCGCACACACCACCCCTCGCGCCGTCCCTCTGACACGGGACGCGGTGGAGTGTCTGGACCGGCCCCCGCACAGGCCCAGGGCAGCGTCATCTGTTTTTCCTCCGAGTGCCCTAGTTTTTGCAAGATCCAACAACGTGAAAACATTTTCTGGAGGAAAAAACACAACTAAAGTTTACGTGGCGAGAGTGGCTTGGCCCCGGCCCGCCCCGGGCCTTCTCCCGGAGCAGAGAAGGGAGCGCGCCCGCGGCCAGCCCGGTCCCCAGGGCATTCGGTCATCAGCCCACAGCCCTCGCCTCAGCTGGCCCAGTGAGAGCTGCTCGGAGATTTACGACCGGAGCTCGGCCCGAGGCGAGGCCTCTGCAGCGATGGCGGAGCAGGCAGGGCAGGAGGCTTCCTTCGGGGAATCCGGCGGTTATGGGGAGGGCGGGGCAGGCTCCGTCCGGGCCCCGATGGCGCACACGCGTGTGCCGGGGGCTGGGCTTCCCAAAGGGCCCGCCCTGAGGCCTGCGCCCGCTCAGCGATGCCGGGCCACTTCTGTACTTGGCTCTTTGCAAAAGCGTTAAGTGGCTGCAGCTCCGAGTGTTTGCTGCTCTGACAACCGTGTGTACGTGCCCTGCAGTGCGACGGGCTGGGCACCTCGCCCTGTGCCTCGGTGTCCCTCGTAGTGGGCAGGGAGGGACTGCGGGGGTCCGTGCTGCACCTGGTGGGAGGGGGGTGCTGGCCACCTTTGGGGGCCACTGTCCCGAGACTCCCTCGGGGACAAGAGGTGCAGGTGAGCTCTGCGGTGACTTCCCAGCTTCCCAGGCAGCGGGTCACGAGCTGGGTCTCATGTGTGGGCCACACAGGAGCACGGGGTGAAGGGCGTGTGGGCACCGGTGGGGAACAGGTGGCTCCTGGACCTGGGGGACGGGGAGCGGGGCCTGCATCCGGCGGGCGGGCCTTGCTGTCCACGGCGCACCTAGGTCAGAGCCCGCCCGCCTCGGGAGGGCAGCAGGAAGCTGGCGCCAGGCAGAGCCGCGCAGGGAGAAGGGCAGGCTGGGGGCAGGGGAGGTGGCCCGAAGGTGGCCCTCAACTATTTGCAAAGACTCGGGCGTGCGGGGCGCCTCCTGCCGGGTCCTCCTCGGAGGGGGGACGTTTCGAGGGCAGGTGCTCTGAGGGTCCCGGGTTCTGGAACGTTCCTGGTCGGTAGGAAGCGCCGGGTGGCATGTCAGCCCCAGCCCACCCTGTGCCGGAGAGTTGTCCTGATGCCCAGGCCAGTGCCCGGGGATGCCGAGGGCACTGAGCCCCGGCCGGCGTGTGGCCGTCAGTGAGGGTCACGTAGAGGGTGCTGCCAGGAGAGGGGGGCAGGAGGGTGGCTTCTCAGCAGGAAACACCCTCACCTCTCCCGCCACCACCCAGTCCCCGCCCCGGGCCTCGGTTTCCCTGTCTGTGAACTGGACCCCCCTCACCCACCCATCAATACACACAGATGCTCACCCTGCTGGGAGCTCTGTGGTCACTTTCCCGGTCTCCATCCCCAGTCCCCCTGGCGGCGTACGAGTGGCTGGTCTGCTACCTGCTCCGAGAGAGTCACCAGAAGCTAGCTCAGGAGAAGAGAGCCGGAAGCAGTGACTTTGACGCGAGAAATAACTCCCAGGTGTGTGTGTCTGAGAAACGGCTTCGCTTCTTACTCCCCCAAAGCCCGAGCTGCCGGGCCCCACGGAGGGGCCAGCGCTCCAGCCGTGGGTCTGCTGGGGGATGGTGCCCCCTGCTGGGCTGCGGAAGAGACTGTGGCATCGTGTTTAGAGTGCCCGGTGGTGCCCGCCCCATTGGCCTGAGCTGGGGTTACCGGAGGGGGCCCTGGGGCTGCACGGACCTCAGACTCCCAGAGGGGCCGGGGCACAGGCGGGTCCCGCCCGACGGAGCGGCCGGTGGGGGCTCAGGTGAGGCTGCACCGCTGCTCAGTCGTTATCGCCCTCCCCAGGCCTCGGGGGCACGGTCCAGGCCGCACGCTGGGCAGCCTGTCTTGGGTCCTCGCGTCCTGGGAGCCGGCTGCAGGCGCTGTGCTCTGCCCTGGGCGGCCTCGCCGTGGGCACGGCCTCTCCTAACCAGCTCCAGGGTGGCCGCTGTGACGTGGCTGGCAGGCCCGGGAGGTCCCAGCCGGGGTCACCGAGGGGTCCCAGCCGGGGTCACCGAGGGGTCTCAGCCGGGCTCACTGAGGGGCCCGGGAGGTCCCAGCCGGGGTCACCGAGGGGTCCCAGCCGGCTCACCTGCGCGGGGCCTCTGCCCGCAGGCGTACTGCTGCCGCTCCCTGGCGCTGGCCTTCCTGGAGCTCACCGTGGTGCGCAGGTTCCACCAGCACACGCACCAGCCCGGCGTGCCGCCCCCGCTGCGGGCCGTGCTCCGGCGGCTCAGCGCCCTCTACGGCCTGTGGTCCCTGAGCCAGCACACGGCCCTGCTGTACCGAGGTGAGGCCCGCGGGGCTGGCGCCCTCGCTGTGTCTCGGCGGCGGCTGTCCCGGTGGCGTGACGGACACCCCACGTGCTGAGAGCCCCGAGCCACCGCGGGAAGCACGAGGGCCGAGCAGCTTCGGGCTGGCGCCGGGGCGTACGTAGGGCGGGGCGGGGCCCGGGCTTCCTGGAGGAGGGGTGCAGGGGGACGGTGGGAACGGGAGGCCTGCGTTTCTCAGTGGTTCCCCAATATTGTCCTACGGAGCTTTCCCCTCATCGCCCCACGTTCCCGCTGCACACGCCGCGGCTCTGCGGTGCCCGTGTGTGTACGCTCCCCCCCTCGCCGAGAGCCCCTGCTGCCCCGGGCGGCGGATGCCCCGGGAGGCGGTGAGGGGGCGCGGCGGGCGGGGTGGGCTGGAGGGCGTGCGGGCGCAGGGTGGAGACCTCTCTCTGAGAAACGCCTGTAACTCCAGGGCCACACAGATTTCATGGCAGAAACCAAGCAGGCAGGCGCGGCGGCCAGTGCCGTCCCAGTGCACAGGCCGCCTCCCACCCGCTGGGGCCGGAGGCGAGGTTGAGGTGGGGCGGCATCCCGCCCCAGGTGGCTCCTCGCCCCAGGCCACAGCCCTCAGCCCCGCGCTCCTGTCCCAGCACCGTCCACGCTTCCCTCTCCCCGAATCTCCTCTCAGCCTCAGAGGGAGCCCCTCGCCCTGGGCACCCGCAGACCACCCGCCGCCTCAGGCCCGGCTCTGCCTGCCCCTCGAGGCCCTGCTCCCTCCCGCAGCCCCGCTCTGGCCTGGCTGGAGCGGGCGGTGACGCCTTCACAGAGGGCCGATCTGAGAAGCTGCAGGAGTGGGGGCCGGGGACGGGGCTCCCAGCCCGTAACCAGCGCCGTGCTTACAGGCGGCTATTTTTCTGGGGAGCGAGCCGGGAAGATGCTGGAGGACGCCATCCTGGAGCTGTGTTCCCAGGTGAGTGGGAGGCCCCTCCGCCCCCCTGCACCCGTGTCACCTGTAACGGGTGCCCCTCTGCCCCCTGCACCCGTGTCACCTGTAACGGGTGCCCCTCCGCCCCCCTGCACCCGTGTCACCTGTAACGGGTGCCCCTCCGCCCCCTGCACCCGTGTCACCTGTCACGGGTGCCCCTGCGTGTCCCCCTGCACCCGTGTCACCTGTCACGGGTGCCCCTCCGCCCCCTGCACCCGTGTCACCTGTAACGGGTGCTCCCTCTGCCCCCTGCACCCGTGTCACCTGTCACGGGTGCCCCTGCATGTCCCCCTGCACCCGTGTCACCTGTAACGGGTGCTCCCGCTCGCCCCCTGCACCCACGCTCTCAGCTCCCACCTCGCTCCTGCGCTCCCACCTCGGGCACGCAGCCGTCAGCCGAGCAGGGCAGTTACGGAAACTGCTCCCTCCGAACCCCAGGGAGAGGGTTTTGTGGGACTGCCTCAGAATCGGGGCGTTCAGCCCTTTTTACGAGTCGTGACTTCTTCCCCGGGCACGTCAAGGCACAGCCTCCAGCCCGAGCTCATTTCAGGGCATGAACTCAGGTGCCGATCCCTCCGCGTCCTGTGGCGCTCTGTCCAGTGAGTTCCCACGGGGACAGCGTGCTCGGGAGCCTCAGTCCCGCCCGGTCACCGCTGACGGCGGGGGGTGTGGCAGTGCGGCCAGTGTCTGCGTTTATCTTCTTTCCTGCAATCCATTTAAAGCGAGAGCGCCCCACCACGGGCTGTGGCCGCCACACAGGGCCACGCAGCAGCCCGGCGCAGAGTCCCGGCTCCACGTGGGGTCGTCGGACGCCCCGCGGCGGCTGGGCCAGGCCCGTTCTCCCGGCAGCGCGGTCAGGGTTGACCAGCCCCCGCGGACATCTGGCGGGTCCGAGCCTGACGGGGTGGGTTCCGTAGCACCTGCGGCTCCCTGCTCTAGGCGGGGGGCAGCCCCCCGCCCCGCGCCCTCCCACAGGGAGACAGTGACGCGAGGCCTCGCCCCTGTGGTTGATGTTTGAGCTGCTGTTTGTCACGTCACGCCGTTGTGCCCTGGGGCTCCCCGCCGCTCCCTCTGTGGCGAAGGCCTGTGGGTTGCAGGTATCACAACGCAGCCCCTGCCTCCTCCCCACCCGCCCCCGGGGTCCAGCTTCATCTGTGACCCGCAGGTGGGGTGTGCGGGCCGTGGGACAGCGAGTGTGTGCTGGGCGCTGGCGTCCGCCGTGGGGACTGCCCTGGGCTGTGTGCTGCTTGCTTTCTCTAGGCCAGTGGTCGGCAAACTCATTGGTCAACAGAGCCAAACATCAACAGCACAACGATTGAAATTTCTTTTGAGAGCCAGACTTTTTAAACTTAAACTTCTTCTAAGGCCACTTCTTCAAAATAGACTCGCCCAGGCCGTGGTATTTTGTGGAAGAGCCACACTTAAGGGGCCAAAGAGCCGCATGTGGCTCGCGAGCCGCAGTTTGCCGACCACGGCTCTAGACAGTCGGGGTGCCCGCCAGCTGCTGTTCAGCACAGCTGTGGCGTCTCACAGGGGTTATAAGGGGAAAATGTGTTTTTGCATTTCAAGAAAATTCTTGGGCGTCTTCTGTGAATTCCATCCTGAAGACTAACGTGTCGGACCGAACGGGGTCACAGCCGCTGTGGGCCTGCGAGTGCGCCCACAGGTGCACGGAAATGCCTCTCCCGGCCCTGAACCGCCGCTGCCCCGGGGTTCGGGGGCCAGAGGCGCTCCGGCCATCACCTGTACGACAGGCCCTCCCGGTGACAAGACACGCAAGGCTGAGTCGTGGTGGAGCGTGCCTGGGGAAGCACTCAGAGGCTGGCCGTCCGCCGGCGGCGAGGAGGCCCCCGGGATTCGGCCTCGCGCTAGGGTTACCGTTGCTAGTGGTCGAGCAACAAACTCCCGGGCTCTGTTCCTCCGTCGCCATGGAGACGGGGGGCCGTGCCAAGCGTGTGCCTGTGTTTTCCGACAGCTGAAGGACGACGCGGTCGCCCTGGTGGACGTGATCGCGCCTCCCGACTTTGTCCTGGACTCCCCGATTGGCAGAGCCGACGGCGAGGTAAGGCCGCCTGTGCCGTGGGGCGCCGTGTGTCCGGGGCCGCTGGGGGCCGGCCAGTCACTGCAGGGCCTCGGTGACCACCTGCCCGGGGTCTCCTGGCGCCTGCGGGAGGTTGTCACACTCGCAGCGGTGCGGGAGGAGTCGGGGTGTCTCACCCCCAGAGCCTTCCTCTGAGAAATGGGGCGGACGTGCCCTCGTGGGCTGTGATGTGGTCCGGGCCCTGCATACCTCCCTCCCTCACACTGGCCCATGGCCCCCTCCAGGCCTGGCTCCGCCCCCATCTCAGGGCCGGCTCCCCCAGCAGCCGGGCCCCTCACCTCTGCAGCCTGCTTCCCCGGTGGCCTCTGCGTGGCTCCCTAATCTCCTCCCTGGCCCCGCCCCAATGATTTCTTACAAAGCACATGTCTGACTGAGCCCTCCCCCAGCGCCCCCTGTCCCTGAAGTCTCCCCCAGCTCCCCTCCCGCGCCCCCCGCAGCCCGGCCGTGCTGGTCCTCCAAGGTCACCCTGCGCCGTGCTCCTCTGCCGTCCGGCCTCCGGCTGGCGGGCCTCTCTGCTCGCCTGGCCTGCCGGCTATCCCACCCCAGGACCTTTGCACCTGCTGTCCCCGCTGCCTGGAGCACTGCCCTCCATTCAGGACAAAGCAAATTGCTGCCTCTCAGCGAGCTCTTCTCTGGCCTCTGGGGAAGTGCCCCGGGCTCCACCCACTCTGTCCTACGGTGTGACCCTCAAAGTGCTCTTTTCTGACCCCCACGTGTCCCCACGTGACTTTCCTCTGCTCAGCGCCTCCCAGGCCGCACTCGCCACGGCGTTGTCCCTGGGTGGCCTGGGCACCTGCCTGAGGTCCCACAGGTGTCAGCGTGGAGCAGGACTTGCCCCCACCCGGCCACGCCCGTCCTCTCTGCTGAGACCTGCTGCCGCTCAGGCTCCCAGGGGTCGTGAGGGGTCAGGAGCCGCCCCCTGTCCTCAGAGACACTGAGCGGGCGCTCTCACGGTCACTGCACGCACCGAAACAGCCTTGTCCGGGGGCCGGCACCCTGACCTCCGTGTGGCCCACCACCTGGGGGTGGCGGGCAGAGAAGTCCCTGTGGAATTGCTGCCCTGGGGGGAGACCCACACCCAGCCAGGCAGGCGGCCGCCCAGCCAGAGGGGCAGAGCCAGGGTCTGGGCGAGGAGTGCTGTCCGGGGAGGAGACCGGAGAGCCCCCCGGCCCCCTGGGGTGGCCAGGCTGCAGAGGCAGCGCTGTGCGGCCCAGGGGAGAGGGGCTGGCCTGGGGGATGGGGACTTAGCAGGCAGCCAGGTGGGGGCATTTGAGGAAGAGGCAGCAGTGGCCTGGCAGGGAGTGCCCGGCAATGACGCCTTCTGGGGACCCCCGAGGGCACAGGAGTGTCTGCCGGAGAGAGGGTCCAGGGCACCTGAGCCCCGGAGCCGTGGCCGCTGTGCAGGGCACCGTCCAGGGCGGGCGATGGAAGGAGTCCCCACGCTGGGCCCCCGGACCCACAGCCAGCAGGCAGGGCAGTTCCCTCCACGCTCATTCCTCCGGCTTCAGGGACGGACGCCTTAACCAGGCGCTGCTGGTAAGAAGCCCATTTCGAGCCAGCAAGCGCGGCCATGGGGGACGATCTGAGACGCTCCCTCCCCGGAGCCCAGGCTCCCCACTGCAGGCGGGACCCCGGGGCGTGTGACCGCAGGAAAAGCCTGCGTCTGGGTCCTGGGAGCGAGCAGGCGCTGCTGGAGAATCGCTTTGTGCATTCAGCAGGTGCGGGAGGGGCTCTTAGGTAACGTGGGTCCACGCCAGTCAGACACAGAGCAGGCCCTCCCCTGTCCGCTCAGGGAGTGGGGGCTCGTCTGCCCGGCTCCGGCCCTGGGCGCTCGCGGAGCTGGAGCCGGGAAGACTCTGCCCTCAGCCCGTGTGGCTCCCGCGGCCCCCTCCGCGCTGCCGGCTGCTCTCTCCCACGAGGCCACTCTGCTGGGAGCTGTTTGTTTGGAAAGTCCTGGAGGAGACGGCTGGGCAGGCGGAGGGACAGTGAGTGCCAGGCCTGCCCGCCCAGGGGGCTGGGACCACGTGGCGAGGCCAGCCCCACGGCCGTCATTCTGTCGCTCGGCTGCACCTCCACGCGCCAGCGGCCGCCCGTGGTGCCAGGGACGGACTCAGCGCGAACCAGGAGCGCAGACCGCCCCCCGCTTCAGCCCCACCAAAGCACAGGGCCGGTGCAGTTCCTGCTAGGGTGCTGTGTCTTAGCGTTGCGTTTCCCCATTGCTCTCCGCTCCGGGAGAGGGTGTATGTCAGTTACATATAAGCTCCCGAGGTTCATGGAGAGCGACAGGAGAGCGTAGCGGGGTCTGACCAAGCGCCGCCTTGGGGGCTGCCCTGCACCGGAGGAGGCTTTACTGGGGGCGTGTTCCTCTCAGCTCTACAGAAACCTCTGGGGCGCCGTCCTCCAGCAGCGCCGCGTGCTGGAGCGGCCGTCGTGGTGGCCGGAGTTTTCCAACAAGCCGGCCCCGGGGAGCCTGAGCTCCAAGCTGTAGCCGCCGCGCACGCCCGGCGCCGCCGGTGCAGCCACTGGAGACGCCGCCCTCGATGGAGCCCAGCGCGAAGCCTCTGCACCCCTTCACCCGCCTGGCTGGGGTCCTGACCGACAGGGCCTGGCCCCTCCCCGCTGGGCCCTCGGAGTCTCACGGGGAGGGGCAGCCCCGGGGTCAGGGGTCATTTGCTGTGTGAACAAACAGCCTGTGTGATCGCGTCTCCCGGATGGGCCGTGGACTTTTGACAACGAGAACCGGGCGCGCTCCGTCTCCCTACATGGACGCGAGGCGCCGCTCCCCCGGGCTTTCCGGGCGGCGGGGCCGCGCCATCTGGGGCCTGCCCGCCGCCTCGCCAGCCGGGCGCTGCGCTCTGATGCTCCAGCGTTGCCTCCCCACGGGACCAAGCGGTGAGGACTGTTGAGCTGCGGACCACCGGCTCGGCACTGTTCCCGATTCCTAGGGAAGGAGATGGGTTCGCTGCTTCCTGGTGCGGAGCTGACAGTGTCCCCCAAGGCCATGATCCCAAAGAAAACAGTTCCTGGTCACGGCGTGTCTGGTGTTCCAGCCCGGCCTCCGGGCTGTGCGCGGCTCCTC
Organism: Eptesicus fuscus; assembly: GCF_027574615.1. NCBI lineage: Eukaryota > Metazoa > Chordata > Mammalia > Chiroptera > Vespertilionidae > Eptesicus > Eptesicus fuscus. Next base: position 115,585,604 of record NC_072474.1, on the reverse strand, counting down.
GGTCGTTCCTCCAGCCGGACGATCCCGGGCCACTTGGCCCCGTGGAGCTTTGCTCAGCAAACCCTTTCACATGTGTGCGTGTGTATACGTGTGCTTGTGCATGTATGTGTGCCCGTGCCCTCGGTGCAGCCCCGGTCTGTGCGTGCCCGTCCCGATCAGTGAGGCCGATGGAGGAGGCGGGGAGCACTCCCCGCCGCGCACTCGTGTGTGCGAGGCCGGGTGGCGGGCTGGCGGCTGTGCTCGCTCTCGCCGGTCTGCGTTTCCTTTGGCCGGTGGGTCGTGCTCCTTGGCCTCCGATGAGCCCGGGAGGGCAGGGGTGTCATCAGCAGCAGCCCCAGTGCCCTCCCGACCTGTCACCGGGGAGCCGGCAGGCACAGGTGCCCCTGCCCACGGGGTGCAGACAGAATGGCCCGGATGCCCCGAGCCCGGGCAGGTGTGGGCGAGAACCTGTTCCATTTTCACTTTAACCGTCTGTTTGTGAAGACCAGACTTCCAGCTCCGGCAGTCACGTGGTGGGTAACTTGGCTTCTCAAGCCTCAGTTTTCACGCCTAGAAAAGGGGTGTGCACACACCGACCTGCTGATTTGAGGGAGAAAGAGGGAGAGAGAGTCGGGGGAACAGGGGCGGGGGAGACGGAGGGAGGGAGAGAGATCGATGGGTTGTCCCACTTATGCACTCTTTGGTTGATTCCTGTGTGTGCCCTGACCTGAGATCGAACCCACAGCCTTGGCGTGGGGATGGCGCTCTAACCAGTGGACTGCCCGGCCAGGCTGAGTGGCTACTGTAATGAGCACTTCCTGACGCTGGAACCTCCTCTCCTCCAAGGCCGGACCCTCAGACCGCTGTGTGAGGGGAGCTGTGTTGTCAGGCCTGCTTTATCCACGAGGAATCGGACCCTGGGAGGCTAAATGGCTGCCGTGGGCCAGACAAGACGGCCAGGAAGCTGGGCCGGACCCAGGCTGACCTGAAGCCGCGCACGGACCCCGACACTCCGGGCCCAGCGTGTCCTCGGGCCGGCAGGCAGCGCAGGTCGCTAGCGTCAGTGTTAGTGTCTCCTGGGAGCCATCTGCCTGGACGGAGCGTGCCCCTGGCCGGCCGGTTTCCTTGGTTTCAAACAAACCTTCGTGTTTTGGGGGCTGTTTTGTGCATTAGCATCCTCTGTCCTGCCTCCAGAAAGATGGGAGCCGCGGACGCTGTTCCGGAGCCGCAGAGTTGGACGGGGCGCTTCTGAGCGCAAATCCAGCCAGGGGCGCTGGGCTGTGCTGGGGGCCGTCTCCCCACGTTCCCGTGTTCCAGCCTGAGCCCAGCACCTCAGGGTGCGGCTGTCCTTGGAGGCGGGGTCTTAGAGGGGATGTGGCTGAAATGCGGCCACGGGTGGCCCTGACCCCGCTGGCGGGTGCCTCACGGAGAGATTAGGACAGACACGCACGGGCCCGCCCTGTGGGGACACAGGGAGCAGACGGCCGTCCACACGTCAAGGAGAGGCCTCAGGAGGCCCACCCTGCCCACACCCGGTCCTGGACCTCCAGCCTCTGGGACGGGGCAGCGGGGGGGGGGGCGATGACGTTCATGGTTAAGCCCCGTCTGGGGGTGGCAGCCCAGCCAGCTCACGCACAAGGAGTCACTCCTGTGTGACCTCGGAGCCCAGCCAGGGGCCGGTGATCCCACCCCGTTCAGATAAGGAGACGGAGGCAGGACGTGGCTCGGGCACACTGTTCCCGCGAGGGCAGGTTTCGCCTCCCGGTCCCACCGCCGCGGGGCTAGACGGAGGGACTAAGGGGAGATGAGGCCCAGGGCGGCCGATGTGGGACGCTCAAAGGGAGGGGGAGGGTGTGAGCGCGAGGCTGGCCCGGGGTCGGCGTCCAGGGGGCGCCACGCAGCCGGCGTCCCTGGCTCCCTCCTCCCGCCGGCCGGGCCTGGCCGAGCAGGGAAGCAGCTCCGAGAGGTCAGGGCTGCACGTTCAGGCCCCGACCTCCAAGGGCGCGCTGCCTCTGGCCGTTTGCAGCCGACCGGCTCTTTGAAACGTATCCCTGATGCCAGAGGCTGGGTCACCCCATTTTCCAGGACGACACTGGTGCTGGGCCAGCTCACAGACAGACCTGGCTCAGGCTGCCCAGCGCCGGACACAGCGCGGGCCGCACCTGCAGGGACCCACCCGGTGGGGGCGGGGAACCCGCCAGAGGAGAGGGTCAGTCCGCCAGAGGCCTCGCGTCCCAAGATGCTCCCCTGGGGCCGGGACGCCCTCAGAGCAGCCCTGCCCGCTGCCGCACGCGGGAGGCCGGGCCTGCCTCTGTCAGGCTGAGAAACGGCAGGGGCCGCGACCTCACCGGCTGCTCCGCACAGCGCCCGGGTCTGGGGGCAGGGGTGGAGAGTCCCACGGCGGGGATACCGTGGCGCCGGGGGCGGGCTGCGGGGTGACGCCTAGCGAACGCGGTCCGGACGCCGTGCCTGCCCCCCTCCTGTCCCCACAAAGGCTCTGTCCCCCTGGCTGGACGGTGTCACAGCTTTCTGAGCAGAGCAGTCGCAGCGGGTGGGCACCCTGGGGTGGGGTGGGGCACCCTGGGGTCGGGTGGGGCACCCTGGGGTGGGCACCGTCCACATAGCTGGCACCCCATCAGCATCGCTGTGACTCGGGCTGCAGACCGGGAAGTGGGGAGGCGAGGGCCCTGGTGCAAGCAGGCATCCAGGGGCGGGGGTTCTGGGAAGGTTTACGGGTGACCAGCTGCCTGGAAGGCCCCCGCCTGCCTGCTGCCCACCTGCCCGCTGCGTGGACACCTGTTCTGAGACCGGGATGGCAGGGATGAGAAGCCGGGAAACCGCAGGGCCTGGTGCAGCTCCGAGTCCAGGTTCTGGTTCCCGTCTCACCGCCCGGTCAGCTGTCGGGTCCCCCAGAACCTCAGGGAAGGGCACAGCCGGGGGGCCCCCGCCAGACACCCAGGAGACACCTCGACCCTGGAGCCTGGTCCTGCCCAGGCTGCGCTGCCCTCCCAGGAGCCTCTCCTGCCCCTCCGAGCGGGCACCCACCACCCCGCCCAGGTGCAGCCTCACGGTGCTCCCCCTCCTCGGACGGCATTCAGGGCCCTTCTCTGTGGGTCTCCCCGTGTCTCCCTCCCGTGTCTCCCTCCCGTGTCTCCCTCCCCGTGTCGCCCTCCCCGTGTCTCCCTCCCCGTGTCTCCCTCCCCATGTCTCCCCGTGTCTCCCTCCCCGTGTCTCCCTCCCCGTGTCTCCCTCCCCATGTGTCCCCGTGTCTCCTTCCCGTGTCTCCCCGTGACTCCCTCCCCGTGTCTCCCTCCCCGTGTCTCCCTCCCCGTGTCTCCCCGTGTCTCCCTCCCCATGTCTCCCCGTGTCTCCCTCCCCGTGTGTCCCCGTGTCTCCCTCCCCGTGTCTCCCTCCCCGTGTCTCCCTCCCCGTGTCTCCCTCCCCATGTCTCCCCGTGTCTCCCTCCCCGTGTCTCCCCTTGTCTCCCTCCCCATGTCTCCCTCCCCGTGTCTCCCTCCCCGTGTCTCCCTCCCCTGCCTGGCACCAGCCACCCTGGCCGTGCCCTTGGCCACCTCAGACTGGACCTCCTGCTGCCCCCCCAGACCCCCAAGGGCCCCCCTCACTCTGAGGGAGGGACCACATGAAGCCCTGCCGTCCTGCACTGGGGTGGGGTGCAAAATGGGGGGCTGCCATTTCATCCCAGCCCTCCCAGGCCACACTGACGTCAGCCCAGCCTGTGGTCCCCCCTTGGCTCCCAGCCGGCACCCTCCCCCAAACCCCCCTGCCTCCCCCTTTCCAGCTGGACCCAGGTCTCTGGGAGAGGCAGGAACTCACACGCTGACGTCAGAGCGCCCGGCCCAGGCAAGGGCTGCCACGTGTGGTGCCTCAGTTTCCTCGTCTGTAAAATGGGACACATCACCCATGTTGCTCAGGGAAGACTCTAGGAGACAGTGGGCCCGGCTCAGGTCGGAGGCTCAGTGCGTGGTGACCTGCTGCTGGTGCTGTCGCCGCTGCGCAGGGTCACGGCACAGAGGACAGTGCTGGGCGCCGGGGGCACGGGGCCGGCCCGGAGAGCTGGGCTCCCGAGTGCGAGTGGGACACCGAGGGAGACACACTGAGGGAGCCGTGCGAGGCCCTCGGCCCGCAGGGAGGGAGCGTGTCCTGGGAACACGAGGTCCAGGGCGTGCGGCCTGAGCTGTCACCTGTACTGACCCCGGACAGCAGCTCAGCCCGGCCTGTGCGGGATCCCTGCGGCCAGCCCCGCGGGAGGGCCGCGGGGACCGGGCGCGGAGTTTGAAGGTCGCCTGTAGTAACAGAAGTTTCTTGAAAACCTTTATTCTCTCTCGGCTTTGCAGCTGTTTTTCCTTAAAAAGAAAAACCAAAACCCGGAGCGGATTTCAGGGCCCGCCTGCCAGGCCGCTGCCGGACCCCAGCCTCGCGGGCCGCCCTCCCCACGCGACCAGCAGAATCCTTAGGCCTCAGGACACGGGGCCTCTGCACAGGCTGTTCCCTTGCCTCCAACACCGTTCCCCGCCCTGTCCTCCCAGTGGCTCCCCTTCGGGGGCTGTGCCTGACCCCCCTCCCTCCGCCTCCCGCCCGTCCCCGGGATCAGGCGGCCTTTCTGTCCCGGGGACTGCTCGCTGGCGGACGTGGCTGGGCCGAGGCTGGGCGGCCTCCTCTGGGTCTGGAGCCGCGCACGCACGGGACAGGTGTCCAGCCGGCAGCTGCCGGGTGAAGGCCTCGATGGGCTGGGGCCTGGGGCACAGGATGAGCGCCCAGGGCCCCGCCCTCTGCTGTGCCGCTTTAAAGCTGCGCCCGGTCAGCAGGGAGAGGGGGGCGTCCACACAGCCCCGATGGGGTCACCGTACTGCACCCCGCAGGTGCTCAGCCAGGCCGACCTGACCAAGCCGCACCTTCCAGGGAGCCCTCCTGGCCCCGGGGCAGCATCTCCTCCCTGCTTCCCTCCGCAGGCCCCCTGGCCGGCCTCGCCCCTTTCCCAGCACAGCCCTCGGATGGTCCGACCCCGCGGTCCCTCAGGCAGCCCGGCCCGGCCCTGGCGCCGTCCCGGACAGGGTGCTGCCATGGCACCGACACCCCGACAGGCCAGGAGATGAACAGGAGGAGCCGTGGGTAGGACAGAGGCGTGTGCTGTGGGCAGGGGAGGCTGAGAAGGTGAGGCTGGGGCAGGGGAGGCTGGGCAGGGGAGGCTGGGCAGGGGAGGCTGAGAAGGTGAGGCTGGGGCAGGGGAGGCTGGGCAGGGGAGGCTGAGAAGGGGAGGCTGGACAGGGGAGGCTGGGGCAGGTGAGGCTGGGGCACAGCTGAGCCCAGGTCAGGCTGGGCAGGGAGATGGGCGAGGCTCCCGCACGGACCCAGCAGCTGCCGGTGGTTCTGAGCATCCCAGGTGGTAAGAAGGTTCTGGATCTGCTGGGGGATTGCACGCGGCACTGGGGAGGAAGGAGGACGGCCCAGCCGGTGGACAGCTGTCCACGGGAGCAGGTGGGACAGTGCAGCTTCGAGGGTGGAGACCCAGGCAGCGGCCGGGCTGGCGTGGAGGGCGGTGGGAGCCATCCGAGCCAGCTGCGGACAGACCGGGCCGGGGCCTGTCCGATGCCGGCACAGCACCCAGCGGGCGGCCCCTCGCGGCCCTCGCCCCGCGCCACTGCGGGGACACCCCACAGGCGCTGGCGCAGACTCGGGGATCAGCCAACCAAACCCTGCGCTGGGCTGGGCTCCGGGAGGAGGCGAGTGCTCGCAGCTGTGTCAGAGCCGCCGGCCCGCCAGCGGCTGGAGGATGAGCTCACAGCCCGGCAGCCGGGCCTCCAGCCAGTTCGCCCGCCCCCACATCAGGGCGTTGTTCCCACACGGGCCAGGGGGCCAGAACAACGTATTTTTCTCACAATACAAATGAGTCTTGGCTCTCGCGTCCGTGTGTTTCAAGTGGGAAGAAATCAGTGCTGGCTTTGCAAGTGGTGGCGGGGGCGGGACAGGGCCAGGACCGCGTGGCGGGGGGGGGGGGAGAGAGGGCGGGCGGGGACAGGGGTGGTGGCTGCTGCGCACAGCCCCCCTCAGCCCCCCTCAGCCTCCCCGTTAGGACCTGGGGGAGGTGAGACCCAGGTGTAGATGTCCCTGTCCTGCCCCCCCCCCCAGCCTCTGCAGCTGGGACCCCCCCATCTCAGGGCACTCAGCCAAGTGTGCCCCCATCTGTGGACTGGAAGGTGGCCACGCACACACACGCACACACACACACACACACACACGCACACGTGGTCTCTTGGATGGCGTCGTGTGTGCACGCCGTGTAAGGAGTTGATGATTCTCCGGCTCCTCAAGCAAACCAGCCGCCCTGCCCTCCACCCACCACTCCGACCGCTCCTCCCCCGGGCAGCCACTTCCTCTTTCCCTGTGTCTGTTTGAAGCTGAGTTTTTGGTATTTATGTCTGTATTCCAAAATAGCATGTTTGTGTTGCTGCGTCTTGCTTTCCAACGTGGTCAGCGCCCACGGACTTCCCTCCTGGAGAAGAGCTATGCACTGTCAGCGCTGCCCACCCCCCACCCCTCCTCCCAGCGACCCCCCCTCACCACGCAGAGAGGGTGTGGCTTAAGTCATGTGACCCCTTAATGGGACGCAGCAGAGCCAAGTCGGACACTGCGGCCGCTCTTCCTGCCTTATCTTTCCCCACAGTCATCAGCGCTCTGCCCTGTTTTTAAAAATGTGCTTATTTCTAATCCGATGCCAGACTCGGTGTCTTGTCCGCGTCGAGCTGGCCGGCAGAGCCCCAGAATAACCAGCCTAAGAGCCTGCTTTCCGCTCCGACCCCTCTGAGCGGAGCCGCTGGGGCCCTGGGAGGGGAGGGGGGTGGGGACCACGCGGCCGCTCTTGCTGGGAGCCTTGCGCCCGCTGGGTCTGTGCTGTGAGAACACCATGTGTGCAGACTCAGTGCCTGGCACACAGTGGGCCCACAGCAGGTGGCGCTTCCAGAGCTGCATCCCTGCACGGGCCTGCACCCTCCCGCCCACCCCGGAGCAAGGGGCTGTCCCAGCACACACCTGGCCCAGGTGCCCCGCACCAGCCCCCTCCCAGGTCTCCACACACCTCCTCCCAGCTCGGGGCACAGTGGGGGCACAGGAGGCCTCAGAGACCCCGATGCTGCAGGCGGCCCTCCTGTCTGCGTGGGAGGGACCGTCCCCCATCCCACACGGGTTGGAAGGTTCAGATCGCGAGGCTGCCTTCTCGTGTGGAACCTGGGCCCCGGTCTCCGTCTCCTCGTCTGTAAAAGGAGGAGAGGGCTATTTTGAGAATTAAATCAATAACGAGATAAGGTTGGATGAGGACGTGGTAGCACACAGTAGGTCCTCACGGTCACCGAAGAACTGCCACGGGGCGGGCATGGGTGGGCCGGATGCTCGGCATTCTGGGAGGTGGGGACCCGCCAGGAAGGGAGGGCGGCCGGCTCCCTCTGGTTCTCATTAGGGCTTGTCGCCTCCCCGCCCCGGCCCCTTCCAGTTGCAACGTCATTCCTCCAGCCCCTGGGGACCACCACCGCGCACCGAGCCCGCCAGCTCGCCAGGGTCGGGCCAGGGAAGCTGCGCTTCCAGAAAGGGGGTGGGGAGGCCGGGCTGGGGGAGGCCGGGCTGGGCAGTGGAGACTGGAGACCGGAAGGCCTGCCGGGAGGAAAGCCTGTCCCCAAAGCCCGGGGCCCCAGAGGAGGTTGAGGGGGCGGCCGTGAGTGGACGGGCAGGTGGCTGATGGGCGGAGGTGTCTAGGTCACTGGGGACCGGCCAGGCGCTGGGGAGAGGCCTGCTCATCCACTTGCCCGCCCCGGCTCACCGCCCTGGCTCACCGCTCCGGCTCACCGCCCCGGCTCCCGTTAGGTCCTGCCCTTGGGGCGCCCTTCCTTGGGCCCGGTGCAGAGGAGCCTGGGGGGGGGGGGTTGGGGCAGGCTTCTGCCCCCTCCACCTCCTTCACGAAGTTTCCAGGAGGCGTCTCCCCTGCACGGCTGGGCCCCCAGTTGGAAGGCTCCCTGGAGCCATGGGGCCAGGCCTGAGCAGCGCCCAGTGGCCACATGGGACCAGCGCCACATCCCTGTCGCCAGAGCTTCTGCAGACGCGCCCCCGACGACCGCGGCCTCCCTGCGCCCAGGCCGGGCCTGTGGGGCTGCCCCCTGCCCAGGGCTGCCCGTCACCGCCCCGGGTGTGACCTTCCGCGTGTGACCTTCGCGCAGCAGCGCCGACTTCGGGTGTTTCACCGTAAACAAGCGGCACCTCCCGTCCCGTGACCGCCTCTTTCCACGGCCCTCGCCGTCTGCTGGCAGGACCCGGAGTGCGTCCCTCGGTCCCGTGGGCGGGAGGCCAGTGGGGTTGTGTCTCCCGCTGCCCAGGTTGGGGCTGCGGTCCTCAGTGGGAAGGGGCGGGGCAGGCCACCTGGGGGCCCCCACCTGGCTCCCGCAGGGCGCTGCCCACCTCAGCTCGGCCCCATCACACAGGCACAGACCCGGGCCGGGCACAGAAATGGCCTCACCTGCCTGACCTGCCAGCTGTGGGGGAGGAGGTGAGAGGCGACCCCAGAGTCTGCCATCTTCTGAGGTCCAGAGTCCAAGGTCAAGGCCGAGCCCGGGGCGGGACCAGGGGAGGAGAGAGCAGCACCGGGCGTGGCGTTTAGGGACGCCCGCCCTGCACTTGCACGGCCCTGCGAACAGATGGCAGACGCCTGTAGAATGCTGCACCTCAGTGTCCCGTGTCCTCACCTGGCCCCGCCCGGCAACAGCCACCCACATCCCCACAGGCTGGGAGGGTGGGGCAGCGGTGGGAGTGATTTGGAAATTGGACTTTGCAGGCAGGGTGCCTGGGCTCACAGCGTGGCTGTGGAATCGGATAGGCCCAGGCCCACATTTCAGCTCTGCCACCGTGGGCTGTGTGGCCTGGGCACAACCTTAACCCCTCTGAACACACCTCCTCATCTGCATAAGCGGGACACAAACTCAGTTAAGGGTCATCAGAGGACAGCACAGCCTGGACGCCACGTGCTCGGAGCGATGCCTCCCAGCTGGTGCGTGGTCAGCACTGCGTCGCTGTGGCTCACTCTGGTGAGCACGACCGGGGCCTGGAGGCAGGAAGTTTAGGAGACGGCTGGCCCGGACGGTGTCCTCATCCCTGGGGGCAGGGGAGGGTGCAGCACCCCCAGCAAGTGAGGGGCTTGGAGAGACCAGCTCACCCCGAGAGAGGGCCCCACGGAGCCTGTTGGTGATGGCAATGTTGATGGTGATGATGGTGGTAATGGTGGTGGTGATGGTGGTGATGGTGGTGGTGATGATGGTGGTAATGGTGGTGGTGGTGGTGATAATGGTGATGGTGGTGGTGATGGTGGTGATGGTGATGGTGGTGATGGTGATGATGGTGGTGATGGTGATGGTGGTGGTAATGGTGGTGGTGGTGATGGTGGTGATGATGATGATGGTGGTGATGACGGTGGTGGTGGTGATGATGATGGTGGTGATGATGATGATGGTGGTGATGGTGGTGGTGGTGATGGTGGTGGTGGTGATGGTGGTGATGGTGATGGTGGTGATGATGATGATGGTGGTGATGGTGGTGGTGGTGATGATGATGGTGGTGATGGTGATGATGGTGATGGTGGTGGTGATGGTGATGATGATAGTGATGATGGTGGTGATCATGATTCTTGTTTACTAATATTTGGGGGATCCTCACTCATTTACCTGAATTATTCCATTCAACCCTAACGAGACCTCTGGTGTATGCATCATTATTTCTCCCAGCATTGAGTCCCATGCCCAGGTGAAGGGGCTGCTCATGTGGACACAATAGTCCAAGTGCAGCAAGAAAAGCGGGGTGGAGGGGTGGGGAGGGGGTGTCAGAGGGGGGAGTGCCTGGCAATTCTGAGGCTCACAAACACCCTGTGAGGAGGGATTGCGGCTCTGCTTCCCAGGTGCAGACAATGAGGGCCCAGGAGGGAGGGCGACTTGCCTGAGGTCACACAGCTGGGGTGGCAGAGGCAAGCTGAGACCTCAGGTGGCTCCAGCTCAGAGTTTTCACAGCACATAGGCCAACGCTCGGCAGGCAAAGATGGCTGAGCCTCCCAGCCCTGTCCCGGGAGCTCACAGGTCCCTGGGGAGACTGCCAGGAACCAATTCCAACATGTAATAATTACAAGAGTTCCATCAAAAGGTTGGGCAGCTCAACAAGGGTGAGCCACATATGTAGTTTACCTGTTGGAAACGGCTAAACGGCACTTCCCCCAAACCTGAATAGGATTGTCTGCTGCCAGACAGCTCAGGGCATTTTATTGCCTCCTGTTGGCCAGACACCTGACCAGCTGTAGGCTATTCCCCAAACTGACAATGCTTCTGTAAACTCTACCCTTTGAAGTGTATGTCTCCACCTTGCCTTAGGACAATTTGTGTTAATAAATAGCACGGGGTCCTTAGACAAGAAGTAGTCTTTAACTCCCTTCAGCTGAAACTCCTCTGACCCCCAATGCCTTTCAAAATGATCTTTCGTCTCCGGACTCCTCTTTAATCATCTACGCATCAGCCCCTTTCTCCAGAATGCTGAACCCTTTGTAAGGCTGGGATAAGAACCCCGGCAGGAGACAAGCTCACAGGCCCCTGGGAGACAGGCAGGTAATCTGACAGCGGGAGGAGCTAGGAGGCCCCCCAGCCCAGAGGTCTCGGAGACTCCCCAGAGCGGGAGCATTTGGCCCTGGGGAGTCAGGGGAGCGCGGTCAGGGTGGGCCTCGGAGCCCCACAGGCCGGTCTCGCACGTGCTCCCTCACCTCAACGGCCCATCCCGGGCCCCCAGACCTGCCGCTGGCCACGCAGAAACCGGCCTCAGCAGCCACCTCTCCCAGAACTATTTTTAGAGCCAATTCAGCTCTAAACGCAAACACGTTGTCAAGATAATGGCCAACTTGGACCCCATCCAAGAGCGGGCCCACTCTGAGACACCAAAATAGAAACGCCTCCAGCGGCGGGTGCCACGGACCGGGGGCGGAGGCGGCGACTTCCCGCGGACGGAGCAGGTCGGGCCTCGGCGGCCCTGGCTCGGCCCAATGTATCGAAGCTTCCTACCCAAATACAGCGAAAGTGCCAGGAGCGGGGAGCACTAAATCTCGTCAAAAGGCAACTTCGTACTGGGCCCAGCTGCAGGGGGCGGGCATGCAGACAGACCGGCAGGCAAGCGCCGTCCCTCTCCCCCTCCCCCCGCCCCTCCCCCTTCCCAGTTATGAGAGAAATAACGGCAGTCTTGCACAAACTCTCCGGGAGAACAGAAAAGGCGTAAACACTGCCGGAGTCACAAATGTGGTCAGGATAACCCGGGAGCCAACGCCAGAGCAAACATTAGGAAAAGGGGAAATTACAGGCCTGTTGCATTTACGCACACCGACGTCCCAAGCAAAATAGTAACGAAAATACTTAAAGAGGATGATACCTCAGCACAAAATGAGGCTTTGTCCAGTAATGCACGGTTGGTAAAATACTTTCATATCAAGGGGTTTTACCACATGAAGAGAACAAAGGAGGAAATCATTCAATCCTTTTAGTAGAAGCAGAAACGGCTTCTGTTAAAATTCAACACTCCGCCCTGGCTGGGTGGCTCTGCTGGGTGGAGCTCGTGCACCGGAAGGTCTCGGGTTCGAACCCGGGTCAGGACACTTACCGAGGCTGCAGGTTCCGTCCTGGGGTACGGACAGGAGGCAACCTTTCAATGTGTCTCTCTCACGTCAATGTTTCTCTTTCTCTCTAAAAACCAATAAACACGTGTTTTTAAAAAGCTCAGTAATCACGTGTAATAAAAATGCCTAGCAAACTGAGAATAAAAGGGAACGTTCTTAACGAAGGGTAATGACAAGAACCGACAGCAAATGTTTTGTTTAAGAGAAGTTGAAAGCTTTCCTCCTGAGCTCAGGACCAAGACGAAGATGGCTGCTGTTGTTAATTCTACAGGCCATCGGCTGAGAGGTGCTCGCCAGTGCAATAAGGCAAGAAAAAGCAAAAGGAAGGGATGCGGGTTGGACAGGGAGAAACAAAATTCATTATCTATTCATTGCCTCCTGTTGGCCAGACACCTGACCAGCTGTAGGCTATTCCCCAAACTGACAATGCTTCTGTAAACCCTACCCTTTGAAGTGTATGTCTCCACCTTGCCTGAGGACAAATTGTGTTAATAAATAGCACGGGGTCCTTAGACAAGGGGAAGTCTTTAACTCCCTTCAGCTGAAACTCCTCTGACCCCCAATGCCTTTCAAAATGATGGGGTTGATTATGTAGAAAATCCAGAAGAATCCGCAGACCCATTGTTAGATCACCAGGGAATTTTAGGTTGCCAGGTCGAAGACCAGTCTAGAGAAATCTTTAAAAATGTGGAAGAAATAACACCAGCAATAGTTAGAAAATAAAAAATACGTGAAGGACACTATTTACAAGATCACATATAAGCTATCCACACAAAACACTAGGCAACACTATTGGGGGAATGAATGGCAATTGAGAAAAGTGGGGGATACCCATGTTCAGGTGCTGGTGGCCTGCACATCCTAAGTAGGTCACCTCTCTCAACCCCCAGCTGTAGCGTCCGCGCCGACCGGCCCCGTTCACAGGAGGTGGAGCGCGATGGCCCTTCACAGGACCGCAGAGTCGAGAAGAGGCGAACCCCGGGGGGGGGGGGGAGCATGTGCCGGGGACGGTCCCGTGTGCTGAGCAGCAAAGCTCCCCAAAGCTGAGCCGTGAAGACTGCGTGGGACTGGGGCAGAGACGGAGAGGGAGAGGGAGAGGGAGAGGGAGAGACAGGACAGAAAGGATCGGGAACAGACATGCCGGTGGCGGGAGCTTGGTTTCTGACAAAGGAGGGAAGAATTGCCTTTGGAATAAATGCTTAGGGGACAATCAGCTATCCGCATGCCCTGCGCAAAGCCAGTGCCCGTCGGATGGCGATCTGTTTTGTTGTTAATCCTCACCTGAGGATAGTTTTCCACTGACTTTTAGAGCGAGTGGAAGGGAGGGGGAGACAGAGAGAGAGACACGTCGATTGGTTGCCTCCCGCCTGCAACCGAGGTACGTGTCCTTGACCAGGGTCGAGCCCAGAGTCCGTGGGCCGATGCTCTATCCACTGAGCCACACGGGCCGGGGCTGGATTGTGTATCTCAATGTAAGTGGTTAACTAGCTTCGGGAGACGGCGGCCTCTCCGCCTCTGGAAGTCCCTCCGCCCGCTGCTCACATCGCCCGGCCCGTTCCTTCGCCGCCACATCTCCTCCCCGACCTCCTGCCTCCCGCTGACGAAGACCCTGGGGCTGCACCCGGGGGGGGGGGAGCGGGGGATTATGCGGAGAATCCAGGTGACCGCCCACCTGGGGACCCTTCACTGACCACGGCTGCCAGGTCCCCTCGATCATGTGGGGGAACGAATGCCCTAGGTCCTGGGGGTTACGACATGGACCCTGTGGGGCCCCTTTTCAGTCCCGCCACAGAGGGTGTGGTCAGTGGGTGTGGTCAGGGCAGCCTGGGAGAGGGTCCAGGTGGGGGGAGCGGCTTGCACAAAGGTGGGGGCTGGGAGGGGGAGGGAGGAGAGAAATGAGAGCAGCAGTGGGTCCCCGAGGGCCTGGCGACCGGGACCCGAGCAGGGCAGCCGTGGGGGCTGTGAGTGGGGGTGCTCGTCTGAGCGCCCTGCTGCGCGCAGGGTGTGGGGGGGAGTCCCTGTGGGCAGGACACTGTGGACACGCAGCTGAGGCAGCTGCTGGCAGGTGGCCCCACCCCGGCCCCCACTGCTCAAGGCCAGGGTGGTGGGACCAGGCGCCCAGCTTCCCTGAACTCTGACCCACCCAGAATGTCCACCTTCCGCCACTCTGCTCTGGACGCACTCATCCTGGGGGCTGGGCGGGCTCCGGACGGTGACGCTGACCCTCGGCCTGAGCTCCCAGGACGGGGGCCCTGCAGGTCCTGGCCCCACGCCCACCCCAGCGGATGTTTGTGCTGCGCAGCTGCGGCCACAGCTGTCTGCCCGGCCCCGCCCTGCCCCCTGGAGGCCGGCCCCTCGCTCACTTGTGACCCGTCCTCCTCTCTGGACTCGGTCTCCGCCTCTGTCCATGGGGCTTTAGGACATGGGGACCGGGACGCTCCGTCCGGGGCCCGTCCTTGTGGGGTTCCGGGTGCCCAGGGAGGGGCCCCGAGGCTGAGAGGGGTGCCTCTCCCTGCAGGTGCTGCCTAGTCAGCTTCTGGGACAGGCAGGCCGGGTGGCTGTGAGCCCAGGCATTGGGGGGGGGGGGGGGGCGGGGAGGAGTCCTGTTAAAAGCCAGGAGGGTTGCACAATGGTGGCAGCTGGCGGCTCTGGAAAAGTTGTTTTTCACCGCGCACAGCTGAGGAGCAGCTGGAGACACGCTCCCCATGCAGGCAGGGCTGGCGGCTGGTGGGGGACAGGCCTTGAACCCCACGGAGCCCATGTCCACCACGGCAGCCCCCCTCGTCGGGAGCCGGGGGGCCGCCTGGGCGCTGGAAAGGCACGAGGCCACTGGTGTTCACTGGGCGGGCGCTGGGCTCCCCAACACCTCCACCCTCCTCCCCAAGATCCCCCTGCCGGCCCCACCACCCCCAGGTCCCCTGCGGTTCTGGGCTCAGAGCCTGCGTCCCTCTCCCCTCGGCCCGAGCTCTCAGCCCCGGGGACCAGGGCAGCCAGAGCAGGAGCGCGGCCGGCGTGCTTCTCAGCGGCTCTCAGCTCCTCCGAGGTCTGGGCGTCACTCCCCGCCGCACCCCCGCTGGCTTCTTCCTCCTCCCGCCTGGGAGCTCTGGACTGAATTACCGCCCCCCACCCTCAACCCACCCCGAGTCCACACGCTGAGCCCAGCCCAGGGGGAAGGTCTGTGGGGCCGGGCCTGGGGAGGGTGAGCGGTCGGACGAGGCTGGTCGCGTAGGAGGCTGCTGGCCCATATGAAGCCCCGGGGCTCGGCTCGCCCGCAGGGAACCGGGAGCCGGGAGCCGAGGCCCCATCTTGCTCTTGGACTGCAGACCCCTCTCCAAGGCCCAGCCCAGCCAGTTCACGCCCTGCCCCCAGCTCGCTCTCTCCCCCGGGGCCAGGCCACCCCGCCTTGCCCGGACCCCCCCCCGCCCCCCACACACACCCAGGCTCCTTCTTCTCAGGCGGCGCGGCCCCCGGGCACCTGGCCGAGGTGCAGAGACGGAGAGGGCATGTGCGTGTAAACTTTAATTCCATACAGTAGAGAGACACAGGCAAGCGACGGGCGACTGGACAGCAAAGCTCACAGGCACCCGGACGGCGCCCCCGCTGACGGGCCGTGCCTCCTGCCGCTCCGGGGGATCGGGGTCCGTGGCACCACAGGACAGCTCAGCGGCACCTCCTGCAGCACCCCCCCCCCCGAGGTTCCGGCTCCCCCTGCCAGCCTCTCTCCCGCCAGGGGAGGGGGCCTCACGCCAGCCACAGGGCCCACGGGGCAGCCAGGGACGTCCTGCGGGGCCCGCTCCGGGCCAGGCTCGTCCTGAAGGGCGCCAGGCTGGCGGGGCAGGCAGTCCTGGTCACTCGACGTGGGGGCCGGGGGGCTTGGGAGCTGAGCCCTGAGGTGAGCGTGGGTGAGGGTGGTGGGGGGAGGGGCAGCTCAGACAGAGGTACGAGGTGCACAGGCAGGGCGGTGGGGGGTGGGGCTCTGGGGGCTAAAGGCGTCTCGTCTGCCCAGCATCGGATCACACGCCGAGGACGGGGACGGTGGCCTCGGGAGCGCTCGTCCGAGGGGCAGCGGCCGCCCTGTGGCACCGGGAGCAGGAGGAGCCCCCCTGAGGCTGGGGTTCGGGCCCCGGCCCGGCCCGGCCCGGCCCGTGGCTCTGTCGCTGGGCGGCCGGAGTGGCGCCGGCTGTGCTGAGGACCGGCCGGTCCTTCGTCCTGCCCCGCGGGGCGGCCTCACAGGACCACCTCGGGGGCGATGCTGAAGAGGAGGTCGTCGTTGCCCCGCCGCACCTCCAGCAGCAGCGGCGACTCGGTCAGCACGGCCTCCTGCAGCTCGCTCGAGTCCGCCAGGGGCCGCCCGTTGACCTTGACGATGAGGTCGCCATCCTGGATGCCCCCTCTGCCGCAGAAGAGACAGGCGCGTGGTCAGTGTGCCTCCCCGGGGCCGGCCCGGGCACGGGACGCTGACCGCGCAGCCGTTTCCGCCGGGAAGGTGCGTGCCGGCCGCCAGGCTCACACCCCAGGACGCACACGTCTGTTCCTCCCCGAGGCCCGGGCCCGGGCCAGGCCTCTGCCCGCCGCGCCTCGGTCTCCATCCGCGTCCTGCAGGGAAGCGCGCTCTGCAGGGGCGAGTCCCGGGAGCGGGCCCGACGCTGTCACCGTTCCTGAGACGCTGGCCTGGAGGCCGAGCTGGCCGGGCTGGCCTGCCTGCTGCCCCCGACTCTGCGACCTTTGCCACCGGAGGGCGGGCGGCAGGGCGGGGCGTGGTCGGACGTCTGGCCTGTAGTGCCAAGACCTACACGTGCCGACTGTGTGACCGTGCAGGGGCCACTTCGCTAAGCCTCAGTGTCCCCACCTGAGAAACGGGCAGGCGCCGTCTGCTGCACCTCCCGGGCTGCCGTGAGGAGGGACCGCCCAGCTCGTGACGCAGCCCCCGAGCAGCCCCGGAGCCGGGGTGGACTGTCTCCAGCTCCCGGTGACAGCTGGGGGCCAGCAGCCGCTCCGCCCGCCCACGTGCCCGCGGAGCCCTCCGCCCGGGGAGGCGGGGCCTGCCCAGGGTGCAGCTGCCTCAGCTCAGGGTGTCGCAACAGTCACCCTTCCTCTAGTACCGGATGTGACAGCGCCTCTGGGGCGGGAGAGGAGGCGGGAGCACGCCCACCTTGCAGATGGGAAGACAGAAAACCTGGGCCAGCCGGCGCATGAGAGTCAGGCCCGGGGAGGCGCTCCGTCCCCCGAGGCCAGGGGACGCTCAGGCCCTGGACGGGCATGGCCAGCGCGCTGAGGGAAGCGCCCTCTCCACCTGCCCTGGCTCACAGGCCAGGCCAGACAACCCCCCTCCCCACCGGCCCTTCCCCATCGTGTCTTCCGAGGGAGCTCCGGCCGGTGAAGCAGGGCCAGCCTGGGCCCACGGCCCCCAGGAGATCTGGCTGCCCCCGGCCAGCCCCCCCACTTTCCCGGGGAGCCTACCTCTGAGACGGGGAGTTCGGAACCACCTCCTGCACGTAGATCCCGCTGCTGACCTCCGGGAAGTCGGGGTTGTTGGCCTTTAGCTCCTCCACCAAACTGCAAAGACAGACCCGCTGCCAGGCTCCCTCGGAGTCGCCCCCCACGACCCGCCGGACAGGACTCCGCTGGCCCCACACCGCCCACTCTGCCACCGCCTCTCCGCACGGCCACTGGCTCTGTCTGTGTCCCCACTCCACACGGGCTCCTCAAGAGACTCCAGTGGAGGAGGGCGATTAGAGGTGTGGAGCGAGGAGGGTGGTGGATAGAAGGGGGGGGGGGGAGGAGAGAAAGGAAGGAGAGGTAGGATGGATGGATGGATGGATGGAAGGAAGGAAGGAAGGAAGGAAGGACAATGGGTGAATGGTGGAATAGACAGACAGAAGACTAGGCAGGTGGTGTGATGGACGGATAGATGGATGAAAGATGGACGGATAGCCCGGCTGGCGTGGCTCAGGGGTTGAGCATCGACCTATGAACCAGGAGGTCACGGTTTGATTCCCAGTCAGGGCGCATGCCTGGGTTGTGGGCTCGATCCCCAGGAGGGGGCGTGCAGGAGGCAGCGGTCAATGATTCTCTCCCATCATTGATGTTTCTCTCTCTCCCTCTCCCTTCCTCTCTGAGATCAGTAAAAATCTATTAAAAAAAAAAAAGATGGCAGGATAGGTGAACAGAAGGCAGGAGGGAGGAGCGTGCAGGGCAGATGGGAGGAGGGTGAATGTGGTCATGGCATGGAGAGACAGACGAGTGGTGTGATATGGATGGGCATGAGAGGAGAGGAACACACATCAGAGGTAAACTGGTCTCCATTACAAATTGCCCTCGGATTTAGGCCCTGGACTACGAATTGCCCTTGGATTTAGGCCCTGGACGCACAGCTGCGGAAGCAGGAAGCGTAGTCCTGCGGGCTGTGGGGGAGGGGGCAGAGGGGCTGTGGGAGAGGGTGCAGGGGGCAGAGGGGCTGTGGGGGAGGGGGCAGGGGGCAGAGGGGCTGTGGGGGAGGGTGCAGGCGGCAGCAGGCCTTCACTCTTCCCAGAGCTCCCGCCTTGGTGACCTTTCTTCTCCAACCCTCTTCCTCCCTCCCTGGCTCCCTTCCTTCCCGTCTCCCCCTCGCCCCACTCCCTCCTTCCTCTCACTCACTGGGGATCCCCAGGCACCCGCTGGGCTGCAGACCCGGTCCTGGGGCGGAGCAGAGGGATGAGCGGACACAGCCCTCGGTCCCAAGGAGCTCATGGTTTGGGGGGGCACAAATGGGCTATTCCAACACCCTGGACCAAGGCCATTGGGAGGGAAGCCCCGCCCTCATCTGCGAGGAGGCACCTGCCCCACGCCTCCAGCCTGTGGGGGGAGCGCGTGTCTCCCTGAGGCCACGGGCACCCCCCCATCTGCCGGGGACTGCGGTGGACGCGATGGCTGAGGGCCTCCAGAGGAGGGCTTCTTGCCGGGGGGCCGAACCAAAGCGGGTGTTGTTGTGGGGGAAGGAAGGGGGTGTTGGACACAGACGCGCAGGGAGAGAAGCCACGGGGCGTCAGAGGCGGGGGTCGAAGGGACGCGGCCACGACCCAAGGACGCCGAGAGCCACGAGAGCCGGGAGGGAGCAGGACCTGCCAACACCTTGGTTGTGGAATGCGGCTTCGGGAACTGAGAGAAAACGAACTTCCTGCCGTTTTTAGCCAGGTGCCTGGGAATCTGCTCCGGCGGCCACGGGAACCGAAATCCCGGGGGCTTCCTGGAGGCGGGGCACCCGAGGAAGTCCCGAGGGAGAAGGCACGGCAGGCAGAGGGCCTGGCCTGAGCACCGCCCAGCGCCGGAGGGACGCAGGGAGGAGCGTCGCCGAGACACCCACCTGGGAGTGATGGTCCTCATCCGGATGCCGATGAAGCGCTTCTTCCAGTCTGAAACGGACGGGGCTCGGTTAGAACCTTGTGAGGAGGGCGGAGGGGGCGGGCAGAAGCCCCCGCGGGAGCAGCCGGGCCCAGTCTGGGGGCCTCGCGCCCCCGCACCTCAGGCACCACCCACCCACATCAGCGAATCAGCAAGGCTGCCGGGTCTCTTACGGTCCACACACAGACATCAGTTTTATCTGTGGGTTCTGGTCACAATCAGAAATTGGAATGTGAAAGAATATACCATCGGTGAGGGCCTCAAACACGGGAAGCATCTAGGACTCAAGCTGACGAACGCTGTGTAAGGCCCGCACGTGAACTAGAGACCACGGCGGGGAAACCACGGCGGGAGGCCACGACGGGAGGCCACAGCTAGGAGACCACGGCGGGAGGCCACAGCTGGGAGGCCACGGCCAGAGAAGCCACGGAAGACGGATCGGAGGGGGGCCGGTCTGTGTCATGGGGCGGGCGATGCAGTGTCACAATGACAGCTCTCCCCACACCGACCAGAGAGTCAACGAACCCGTCAGACCTCCAGCAGGGTTTGGGGCTGGGACGGACGAGCCGACCCTCACACCCAGACGGGAATCACAGGGTCCCAGAGCCAGAGCGGCTCTGAAGGACACCGAGGACTCGGCGGGAAGTGACAGCCCCAGGACAGCGCGGTGCTGGCGCAGGGACCGACGGACGCCCGGGACAGAGTGTGAGTGTCTCATCGTTGTGGACGAAGCTGGAAGGCAGCCCGGGGGAGGACACAATCGCCCCGTCAGGTGGGCTGGAGCAACTGACCGCCCAAAGCAAAGCAAAGACCGTGGCTCCGCACGTGGCAGTTTTTAAAATGAAGTCAAAATTCACCCTCGTCCGAAAGTTCCCGCCCCGGAGAGTGAGCTGCTGGAGCAGATGCAGAACAGCTCTCTGACCGCCAGTGAGCAGAGGGCTCCTAGAGGCAGCCCCAGGCGCCCCGGGAAGGAACGCGGGAGGAGACTGGACCGGAGTTCAGGAAACTTCTCCTTACACACACGGGAGGAGAGGAGCCGCGGGGCCGAGAGCACGTTTACACGCGTGTCTGGTCAAGGGCTCCGACCCAGAACGTGGGCGCGCTCTCGGAACTCCGTAAGAGTTCTGTAAATGGACGAATATATACATTTTTTGTTGTTGTTAATCCTTCCCCGAGGATATTTTTCTATTGATTTCTAGAGAGAGTGGAAGGGAGAAGAGACACACAGAGAGAAACATCGATGTGAGAGAAACACCGATTGGCTGCCTCCTGCACAAGCCCAACCAGGGCCAGGGATGGAGCCTGCAACCACGGTACCTGCCCTTGACTGGAATCGAACCCGGGACCCTTCAGTCCAGGGGCTGACGCTCTATCCCCTGGGCCACACCAGCCAGGGCTGTGCATGGACAAATCTGTAAGCAGGCATTTCGCCAGAGAAGACTACGGACGGCCCCTGTGGGAGGTGAGGTCAGGGGGGCTTTGATGTCCCCCAGAGAGGGGGCGCCCGAGGGTGTCCCCCAGGGACAGGGCCGTCTCCTTGATGTGAAAGGAGCTGGGCTGGGGTGGGCTGCGGGGGGAGGGCTTGGAGCAGAGAGCAGGCGTCACAGGTGAGCCTGGGGGCTGGAGAGGAGGTGGGGGGGCGGGGCAGGCGGACAGACCCCTGGTGAGGCCCACAGGGCTGGGCTCTGGGCGGGGGGGGGGGGGGGTGAGAGATGAGGAGGAGGAGCTGTAACTGGAAAGCGGGGGGGGGGGGGGCATAGTGGGGAGCCGTCCACAGGCAGCGGCACCTCCGGCTGGAGCGCGGGGAGATGCCCGGCTGGAGACTTAAATGTGAGGCGGGGGGAGTCACTGTCCAGATGGCATTTACGGCCACGACGCTGGGTGAGGTCCTCAGAGGAGAGGGGGGAGGCCCGGAAGAGGCCTCCGCCCGCCACCCGCTCCCGCCCCGGGCCTGGCCACGGTCCCTCCGCTCTCCCCGGGTCATGCTTCCAACCGGGAAGAAACTGTGCGCCCGAGCTCCCGGGGAGCAGTGCCAGGCGGCAGGAGGGCGCTGGGCAGCCTCTGAGGCCCCCCCCCCCCACACGTGAGGCCTCGGCAGAACCCGCCAGTGCAGCGGCCACCTGCCCGGTACGCTCACCTGCGCCCTCCCTCCCGCCCCGGCCTCCCCTCCGGAGCTGCTGGGGGGATACTACATCTGCGCCCTGTGGCCCCTCCCCGTCTAGACCTAAAGCTCAGGGTGAAGACTGGGGGTGGGGGGGGCGGGGCCCTGCGGCACCGGGCCGGCCCTCAGACACGGCTGTTGTGGCCCCTGAACCTACACCGTTTGCAGACGAGAAATCTGAGCTGTAACAGGTGCAGGGCTAGGAAGGAGCAAGACTGCGCTCCGGGTCCGAGGACACGAGCCTCTGACACCGCGAGGAAGGGACAGCGGGAGGGCGAGCGGCCCCAAGCACGGGCCCGGGGCTGCAGAGCGAGGGCCTCCCCAGCCCTCCCGCCCCCTCTGCCCACCTCTGCCTGGAGGGTCCGGGACTCTGACACCTGTGACCTCGGGACCCGGGATGTGCCCCCAGATCCCTCCTGCCCGGTGCCCCCCTTGCCTCCCTGCAGCGCTCAGCTCGCAGGCCAGAGGTGACCACAGTTCATGGAGGGGCAGACACCCCTAACTGCCAAGTTCCTTTAACTCAAACACCCCCATGGGGTGCACTATAGTCCTAAGCTGGCTGAACCCCCAGACCCTCCTGGGGCCCCAGCCCCAGGCAACACTACAGCCCCCAAACCAGCATGGCGGCCCCTCCAACCCTGAAAGCCCCCCAAGACTCTATACCCCAACCCTGGACGGGAACAGGAGGGACCTTAACTAACGGCTCCTTGATTCACTGAAGAGATGGTTTGTTTTAAAGACCTTTGGATTAACTGGGTTTGGGTAATTTGACTTATTTTTTAAAGTATATTTTTATTGGTTTCAGAGACGAAGAGAGAGAGAGAAACATCAGTGATGAGAGAGAATCCTGGATCGGCTGCCTCCTGCACGCCCTACACTGGGGATCGAGCCCACAACCCTGCACATGCCCTGACCAAGAATCGAACCGTGACCTCCTGGTTCATAGGTGGATGCTCAACCACTGAGCCATTTTATATTTTTATATATATAAATATATATTTTTTTTTAAAAAGCAGAAGTCAACACCAGAGAACTTTAAATGATAGGCCCGGTCACTCAGCTAAGATGCACTGGGCTCTCGATCGTCCTCGCGCCCTGGGTGGTGACAGCGCTGGGCTCCGGCGGGGGGGGGGGGGTGTCTCTAGGGTCTGGGTGGAGGTCCGTGCTGACAGGGACAGGCCCTGTGTACCAAAGGCGTGAACCCTGGACCCTGGGGGTTCTTGTCTGAGAGAGGAGAGGAGAGGCAAGGGGAGAGAGGATGCTGTCCCCCCTTTTTCAATGAAAGTCGCCTCCCAGCTCCCTCTGCGACGTGCAGCTTCCAGGGAGGTGGCCCAGGCCAACGGCTCCGCTGGATCGGGAGACAACGCACAGGAAAGGCCCACCAGCAGAGGAAGAGCCGAGGCTACGAGGGTCCTGGTCCGAGCTTCCGAGCAGCCCAGGGGAAAGGGGCTCGAGCGGTTAGTCGGTCCCTGTCACCAGTAGAAGCCTCCAGCTCCTGGCTCGGCCCTGCCTCCGGGCTCTCTCCACCCAAAGGACACCGAAGAGCCAAAGGAGGCCTCGCCAGCAGTTCCTCACGTGACCAGTCCGCAGGGCACTGGCCTGGGCTGAACCGGCTCTGGGTGCGGGGCTGGCCAAGTGGTGGAGGAGGGGCAGCACGCGGAAGCCCCGTGCTCGCAGTGAGCTGCTGGGGAGTGCTGGGAGGAGACAGGGAGGCAGCGTGAAGGTGTGCGGACCGGGGCTGGGACCGGCGTGGGCCAGGCTGGCCAGGAGTGGGCATAGGGACCAAGTGGCGGGAGGGAGACGTGTACTTGGGCTGAAAGGAAGGTGGAAGGTGAGGCCACCAGGAAAGGTCTGAGAGCAGACGGATGACCCTCCTCGGGACCCTGGCTGTGCCCTCTGACTTTAGGGAGGCGATCAGCATGCCCTCCCTGGGAGAGTCCCCTGTGCCTATCGAGGCCTCCCAGGTGGATGCCCGTGGCCACTGAGTGGCAGGTGGGCTGGGCATTCATGTGGATGGGGGTGAGGAGATGGAGGTTGGGAGGAGGGCGACTTCCAAGCATCAGGGGCCTGGGCTCCACTCTCCTGGAGTACAGCTTACCCTACCCGACAGTCTGCATGGCCAAGGGCAGAAAGAGGAAGTACTTAGGGACGGGCAGATAGATGGTAGGAAGAGTGGATGGATGGGTGAATGGATGGATGAATGGATGGATGAATGGATGGATGGATGGATGGATGGAAGGATGGATGGATGGATGGATGGATGGACGGATGGATGGGTAGATGGATGGATGGATAGATGGATGGATGGATGGATGGATGGAGAGGATGGATGGATGGATGGATGGATGGGTGGAGGATGGATGGATGGATGGATGGATGGATGGATGGATGGATGGATGGATGGATGGATGGATGGATGAATGGATGGATGGATAGATGGGTGGATGGATAGGTGGATGGATGGGTGGATGGTAGGATGGATGGATGGATGGATGGATGGATGGATTGATGGATGGATGGGTGGATGGGTGGATGAATGGATGGATGGATGGATGGGGTGATGGTGGGGGTGGGTGGGTGGATAGATGAATGGATGGATGGATGGGATGAATGGATGGATGGATGGATGGATGGATAGGATGGATGGATGGATGGATAGGTGGGTGGATGGATGGATGGATGGATATGGGATGGATGGATGGATGGATGGGTGGGTGGATGGGTGGATGGAAGGAAGGAAGGAAGGATGGATGGAAGGAATGGATGGATGGATGGATGGACGGAAGGAAGGAAGGATCAGGTTCTGACAGTTACGGAGCAGCTCAGACACAGGGCGTCTGGGGAGCCCAAGTCGTTGGAGGTGGGAGGTGAGGTCAGAGCTCTCCAGCTGGTCTGGAGGGGTGGGGAGTGCACATGGCCATGGAGTGAGGAGGGGGAGGAAGGTCTGAGAGAGGCTGAGGCTCAGGACCTCGGGGGCGGTCGGGAGTGAGCAGGGGCACCCCGCACGGAAGGACAGCTGGCCCCCTGGAGGCGGTGGGGCCGAGCCCTGGCGCAGCGTCCTGGCCTCGCCAGCCCTGGGGTGCTCTCTACCTTTGACGTGCTTGTCCTGGAACTCGGTGAGGAAGCGCGCGATGCGGTCCGAGGGGATGGCGAAGGAGATGCCAGCTGCGACCTTGAGCGTGTTGATGCCGATGACCTCACCGTCCTGGGTGTGGGGAGGTCAGAGGGCGATCACTCTGGGGGCCCAAGAAGCTGCTGCCCTCAACGGCAAAGCACCGTGTCCGGGCCCCACGGCCACCCTGGCCGTCCACCCGCCGGAGGAGTCCCTGGCCCAGAAGCTGTCCTGGAGGGTGCCCTTGGCTCACATCCGGTCAGGGACCCTCGACCCTCCCACCGTGTCCTCCATGTCTGCCCTCCCCCCTCGCTGGAGCGTGCTGGTGCCCCTTAGAAGCCGTGTCCACTGACCCCGAACACCCCCAGGCAGGGTCCTGAGGGGCTGGAGCCGAAAGACGGCTGTGACGAGGACTGTGGGACCGGGTCCTCCTCGGCCCCTTCCTCTGGAAACAGGAGGGAGCAGGGGGGGCCAGGGAAGCTCTGTAGCACCCCCACTCCCTCCTCCCTCCCTTTGGAGCCAGCCTCCCACCCTGACCCCGTCCTGACCCCCACAGGCTGGGACCCCACCCCGCCTGGGCTGTGCCGCTCCCTGAATTCCTTTCTCCTGCATGTCCCCATCCACCCCGACCTCAGCCCCCACCGCCAGGTCAGGGCTGCCTCCTCCGGGAAGCCCGCCCTGCCCGGCGTCCCTCCAGAGCTCGCTCCCTGCCCCTCACGTGCACTTGGGTGTGACCATGTGTGAACCGCCCCCAGTGGGGGCCCCCCGGGGGGAGACACCCGACAATGCCCAGGGCCCAGGAGCCATGGACTGAGCGTCCTGGTTCATCCTGAAGCCTCACCCGGGGTGGGAATGAGCCTGACTGTGGGGCCCAGGACAGACCTGGGGGAGGGGGCCGGGAGGAGGGAGAGGGAATGAGGACCCCCTCATCCTGCACGGAAACTCGAGGACAGGGAGGTGCACTGGATGACGCCCCGGCCTGTGTCCTGCCCCGGGTCCCGGATGGCACCCTGCCCGGGCTGCTCTCGGGCCACCCTTCCTCCTCCGATGGGGACCCGCATTCCTGGGGGCGAGGGGCGAGGGGCAGCAGGGGCTCCGGGTCACGCCCTCCCGGCCTCCCGCCCAGCTGCGTTCCATCCCTGTCTCGAGACGTGCCCCCTCCTGTGAGCGGAGCCCCAGAGACCCAGAGGCCCGCCCTGGGGGACACTCACCAGGTTCACCAGGGGTCCCCCGGAGTTCCCGTACTGCAGGGGAGGAGACGCAACGTTAGCCGAGCCCTGAGCCCCTACCCAGCGCCCGAGGCTCTGCTGTCCAGCTCTCACACGGACAGCACAGACGGAGCCAGTTTATCCCCCGCAGCTGGAGAGGCCTCCCCGCGTCCCCATTTCACAGACAAGAAGGCTGAGGCCCACAGAGGCCAAGCGGACGGCCGTCCGAGGACCGGGGCTGGCCCGGGCAGTGCTCTCCGCACGAACCCCCAGGCTCACTCCACGCTCGCTCCCGTGTCCCCGCCACCCGGGGGCTGGGCAGCACGGGGCGGCCACGGGACGGGACACGCGTTCTCATCCTGGGACCTCGAGGAGCCGCGACAGAAACTAACGTTTCCAGCAGGTGGCCCGAACCACGGCAGACCCAGGGGGCGGCGCTGGGCGCGGGGCAAAGGTGCCACCCTTACGCCCCTAAGAATGAAGGCATGCTGACCGGGAGTGAAGTTTGGGCAAAGGTAACTCAGGGGCGTGGCTGTGCCTCTCCGTCCCGAAGGGGCGTCCCCAGGCGGGGCATGGCCACGGGCCCCGGGGCAGGCCTGCACCCCGGGACTTTCCGGCCAGTGGACGTGAGGGGCGGGTGGGCTCTCGGGGGCGGGGGGGGGGCGAGCCCGCGGAGGCCGCTGAGGGCTCACGTTGATGATGGCGTCCGTCTGGACGTAGTCCATGTCCGAGTCCCGCAGGCCCAGCTCCTTGCCGTCGCGCTGGGCCGTGCTCACGATGCCCGTGGTCACCGTGTTCTGCAGGGCGAAGGGGCTGCCGATGGCCACCACGAACTCGCCGGGGCGCAGGTCTGCCGAGCGGCCCAGCTGCAGCGCCGGGAGCTTTTTCTGGGGGCGAGGGGACGACACGGGGGAGGCTCAGCGGTGCACGCCTGCTCGGGACCACCGCCAGGCCCCCAGCAGCCGCGAGAAGACCAAGGCCAGGCTAAGGCCAGGCGGGCGCCCACGGAGCAGGGGCTCAGCCCCCCGGGACCGCGGGTCTCCCAGGGGCTCAACGTGAGGGGGACGCACAGAGGCCATCGAGCCCATTGGTTGGTCACAGGTCCCTCTGAAAATCTGTTAGGGCCTATGGACGCCACCCCCCGAAAGTGCCCCCCCCCCCACAAACTGAGGCCCACGATGGGGAGACCTGCGGGAGCCCCGGGCCCGGCCGAGGACCTGCGACCCCAGTCCTGGAGTCCTCGGGCTTCGGAGGAGCCAAGCCCCCCATCCCGCCCACCACAGCCGCATCCCTGCAGCGCCCGGCGGGACAGGTGCCCTGGGCCTGGGAGGGGCCTGGGAGGGGCCTGGGAGGCGGTGGCTGGGCAGCCCAGTTCCGGGCCAGCAGGAGGCGGCCTCGCTCTCGTCTGATCTGACCCGTGAAGGGACAAACCGCTGGTCCCTTGGGCCTCGTCCCCCCGACTGTCCGTGGGAAGGCCAGCTGCCGAGTCTCCCTGCTCTGGAGGCGGGTAGGTCCCCCCACACCCCCGCCGCCGCCCCGCGCCCACGCACCTTGGGGTGGATCTTGATGGTGGCGATGTCCGACTTCTTGTCGATGTCTTGGATGGTGGCCTCGTAGGTGTCGCCGCTCTGCAGCTGCACCTTGAGCTGCTGGCGGCCGGACACGGCGTTGGTGCTGGACGCCACGTGCGCGTTGGTGACGATCAGGCCGGCCTCGGACACGAGGAAGCCGGAGCCGCTGGACAGGGGCACGTTGCGGCCGAACAGCGGGTGTCTGCGGGGCAGACACGCGGGGTCAGGGCTCGGCCCCGGTGACGGCCCAGCCAGCGTGGGGGGAGAGAACTTGAGTTTGGGGTCCCCCACGCCCACGTGCAAACCCTGGCGCTGCCACTGACTAGCCGTGGCCTTGGAGGGGCCTCGGTCTCACCCACGTGACAGCCACAGGAGGGGCCCTCATCCCCGGCTTGCAGTTCGGGGTGAGACACGAGGCCTAGTGTTAGACCACAGGCGTGCGCCGGACAGACCAGGATCCTAGCCTCCAGCCCAGGCCCCACTCCCTGCCGGAGGGCGGGTGGCTGAACCGCTCTGAGCCCCGGTCCCCCAGCCAGGAGTCGGGGTAACCACTGTTCTGCCCAGCGGTGGGCCTGGGGCCTGCAGCGCCTGGAGGCGGGTGGCCCCTCAGGCAGGGCTGCTAGGGGCCGAGCGAAGGAGCACCAACGTGCCAGCCGCTGGGACGGTCACGGCGGGGACCCCGGGAGTGCCAGGTGCCTGACCTCTGACCGCAGAGCAGGGTGCGCACTGAGGTGGGGACCTGCTCCCGCCGCCTCTGGCCCCGCCCCCCGCCCCCGGCCAGCTGCCCAGAAGCCCCACAGGCGGCGGCAGGCTCCACTCTGCTTTCCACAGCCTCGCCACCTTCCAGGGACCGGGGGGACGTGGAGGGGCGGTGTGGGGGGACGTGGAGGGGCGGTGGGGGGGGACGTGGAGGGGCGGTGGGGGGGGACGTGGAGGGGCGGTGGGGGGGACGTGGAGGGGCGGTGTGGGGGGACGTGGAGGGGCGGTGGGGGGGGACGTGGAGGGGCGGTGGGGGGCTCAGAGACCAAGGCGATACCTAGCCGCAGTGAGAGCCCCGTAGTGTGGGGTGGAACGGGCAGTGCAGCTGGCGTGGGGTCTGAGGTCAGTGTTCATGGGTGGGTGACAGTGCCCGGCCTCCCCAGAGCCCTCTGAGTGGGGGTCACAGCCCCACCCAGGACGGGAGGGGGGCCACATGGGGGCGAAGCTCAGGCCTCTCCAGGCGGCCCCCTCTGCCCCCGCTGGAGCAGCATGGGGGAGGTCCTCGGTCCAGGAGGAGGCGGGGCAGAAACGAGTGAGAAACGCGCCCGGTAAAGCCGGTGGGGACCTCTCAGGGGAGGGAGTGTCTGGGTGGACGGGACCCAGGACCAAGCTGTGCTGCCACACACCCCTCGGAGCCAGAGACGGAGGCACTGAATGCTCCTGGGAGGTGCCCTACAAGGGGGGAGGTCTCCCGTCCACAGGCGGGGAAACTGAGGCCCAGGCACGTGGACGCTGGCCTGGGTCAGGCAGGCCAAGGGCAGAGCCGGCGCCCTGGGTCCCAGCTCTCAGTGACACAGCCGTGTGCACCCCGCCCCAGTGCCCTGTGCGGGCAGGACTCGGCGGCGGTGTGGCAGGGGCTCGCGGCAGCCCAGGGCCTCCTCGCCCGGGCAAGGTCACAGGGCAGGGCCCCCTGCTGGGCGGTCATCTCATCTGCGTCTGGGATCTCGTCCGCCTGGGCCTCCCCCGTCCACTCCCTGGCCAACGGCCTCTGAGGCTGAGGAGGAGACCTCGCCGCCTGCGGGCTGGGTGCAGTCAGCCCCGCGCTGGCTCAGCGCCTGGGCCCCCGCCCGAGCCCCCTGCAGGGCTGGGCACCTGGCGCCAGTGCCACTGAGCGCGCCCAGCGGTCATTTCCTCAATGACGCGTCTCGGGGCCGGGGCCCAGGGCGAGGGCAGCGAGGGGTCAGAGTGCTGCCGAGGGCCGGAACCGGAGTCACAGCGGCCTGGGCACAGCAGCTCGGAGCCCGGGGTGTCCGGGCTCTGCTCCCACAGCAGGAAACGGGGCGGGACTGCCTACCTCTGGGTCGTGGGAAGACGCGTGGGCGAGCGCGGAAGGGCCCTGGGTGCAGGCAGGGAGGGTGGCCTGGGGCAGGCTCTCGGGGAGTCCGCAGGGGCCTGGGCTCATCGGGGCAGGGCCGCCGGGCTGGCCGAGAGGAGCGGGCAAGCGCAGCCACAGGAGGGCCCGCACCGCTCTTCCCACGGCACTGGGCTCCCGCCTTTGCCCGCTGGCCCGAGACGGGCAGTGAGTCCAGGGACCAGGCCTCCCCCTGGGCGAGCCTGGCGCCCTGCAGCCGGTCCCTGTGCCGGGCCGGGGTGCGGTGACCCACTCTCCAGGCTTTACTACCGGCTCCTCTGAGATAAACCCGCACCCGCAGCCCCGCGCACTGTGCCCGGCCTGGCGCCTGCAGCTCTGCGAGGGGTGAGGGTGCTGCCCGCTCCCCTGGGAGAGGGGACCAGAGTCCCAGGGGACGTCCCTCTGAAGGGCGCACGGCAGCCGGGAGTCGGGGTGAGGGCCGCCTGACCCCAAGCCACTCAGGCTGCTACTGCCCCCAGGAGCCTCGCTCGGGACCCGGATGGAGGGGTGTGGGGGGGGGGGGGCGGTCACACACCTCAGGAAGAGCTCGATGTGGACCACGGCCGGGGCGATCTGCTCCACCACGTCGGCGATGAAGTTGAACTTGTACCGCGGGCTGGTCAGCTGGTGGAGACCTGCACTGGCAGGGAGAACACGGTGCGTTAGTGAGTCCCACGCACACGGGGAGGGGACTCGCTCACCCCAGGAAGTGTTCATGCTGAGCTTCCTCACATCGCCTCCCTAGGTGCTGCAGGCCAGCCAGGAGGCTCAGAGAGGTTAGGACACTTGCTCTGGGCTGCACAGCCGTGAGGTGCCACTGCTCTGCCATATACAGCAACGCCCTGGCAGAAGGACACCGTCCCTCTCTTTGCTGGCGCTGTCCCGTCGGCAGAGCCTGACTGGGTGAGGGTCGTCCCCCCAGAGCTGTCCCCGGCCACCACACTGTGGGTCGTCCGGGCCCCTCCGGGCCTCCATCTGCAGTCCGCTTGGCCGCACCGCAGCCGGACTTGCCAGGAGGCTCACACTCCTCTGACCCTCCCGGCTCAGATTCCTTCACCGTCAGCAGAGCGGGGCTGCTGCCTGCTGGGCCCACTCTGGAGGCACAGGCCCAGGCCCTCGCCCCCGGCTCAGGCATGTGCCGCGGCCCCAGCTCTGCCAGGACCGGCGCCCTCTGGAACCCGAGCGGCCCAGCGCTGCTCTCGGTGGGTGGTCCTGGCCCGGAAGGAGCACTGGGCCTTGCGCTCCACACACCCGGCTTGGCCAGGCGGCGCCACGTTCCGCTGTGTGGCTTCAGGCAAATCACTTACCCTCTCTGGGCCTTGACTCCTGGTCTGGAGATGAGATTGAAGACCCCTCCCCCACCTGTGGGACCGGGACTTAGGCTGAGGGACGCTCCTACCTCCCTGGGGGGGGGGGGGGGGGGGAAGGGGCATGCCACACGCCCTGCCACCCTGATGGTGAGCAAAGTGGGCCCGGCCCGCAGAGCCCAGCGTGGCATCAGCCCTGATGACCTCTGGGAGCGCCGGGGCACCAGGAGGCAGAGGACAGCGAGGGGCAATGTGGGCGCAGCGGGGAGCAGGCACGGCCTGCAGTGCTGCCGTTACGTCTGCGGGAAACGCGGCCCCTCCCCACATCCCGACTCAGGGACGGCCCCCCGTTTTCCAAGTGGGGACACTGGGGCTCCGTGAGAGGACGGCGCACATCTAGTGAGGGGGGACCCAGTCTCCCTTCCTCAGGGTCCCCTGCCTGCCCCACCCTGTCCCCGAGGCCCCACTGCCCCCGAGGCCCCACTGCCCGTAAGTCTGATCTGGGACGCAGAGCCTGGACCGGAGGAGAGCTGGCCTCAGTCCTGGGGCCCGGGGTGGCGAGGAGGGCCCACCCCCATCCCTCGATGTCCACCCCATCCCTCGAGGTCTGCCTCCAGCCGCCGCGGGCACTGGCCACAGAGGGTCCGGCCCGCTGCGGTCGGCCTGAGCCCAAGTCCGCCTGTCCGGTGGCTGGAGCCTGGCTAGGAGGCGGGCGCATTGCCAGCCACTGCCGGCTCCCCCCGACCCCACGGCGGGCAGCCGGGGGCCACGGTGCCCGGGAGCCCCTGCCTAGAGGCCAGGCCCCACGTGACCAGCACAAGGCGATGAATGTCTCCTCAAACAGCGGCACACGGTCACGTGGCCTGATCCTGGGGCTCAGCGGCTCCAATGCCCGGCTGGAAGCCCCTCAGGCACGGCTGTCCCCCCCCCACCCCCCGCCAGGTCCCTCGGGTCCAGGGAGTCCGCCCGCCGTACCGTACCGGCGGCTGAGGTCCTGACCCAGTGCCCTGAGAACCAGGCGGCCGCGGCCTCGTTCTTCCCACGTGGTCCCCGCAGAGAGCACCTCACAGGCCGCTCAGTGCATCCACGGCGACGCCGTACAGACTGCCCCCTGCAGGGCCCGGAGGAGGCGGCCGCGGCCGCACAGCACAGCCGTGCGCGTGGATATCCGGGGGAGGTGGGCACGAGGGAGCGTGTCTTTCATGGACTTTCCCAGTGACCCACCCGGGCAAACATGCAGATGTCTCTGCACAGGTGGGGAGGCGGGAGGAGGGCCTGGTGGAGGCCGGGGCTGGGCTGGGGCGCAAACAGAACGGGCCGGGCCCTGTGGCACCCTGTCCCCGGCGGGCGGGCAGGGCCGGGCCCTGTGGCACCCTGTCCCCGGCGGGCGGGCAGGGCGGGCCCTGTGGCACCCTGTCCCCGGCGGGCGGGCAGGGCGGGCCCTGTGGCACCCTGTCCCCGGCGGGTGGGCAGGGCCGGGCCCTGGGGCACCCTGTCCCCGGCGGGCGGGCAGGGCGGGCCCTGTGGCACCCTGTCCCCGGCGGGCGGGCAGGGCGGGCCCTGGGGCACCCTGTCCCCGGCGGGTGGGCAGGGCCGGGCCCTGTGGCACCCTGTCCCCGGCGGGCGGGCAGGGCGGGCCCTGTGGCACCCTGTCCCCGGCGGGCGGGCAGGGCGGGCCCTGGGGCACCCTGTCCCCGGCGGGTGGGCAGGGCCGGGCCCTGGGGCACCCTGTCCCCGGCGGGCGGGCAGGGCCGGGCCCTGTGACACCCTGTCCCCGGCGGGCGGGCAGGGCCGGGCCCTGTGACACCCTGTCCCCGGCGGGCGGGCAGGGCGGGCCCTGGGGCACCCTGTCCCCGGCGGGCGGGCCCTGAGGGGCTCCAGGAGCTCCAGGGAGTCACCAACAAGCTCCTTCTGGACAGAGACAAGCCTGGTGCTCCCCACGGCCAGCGAGTAACCAGCGCAGGCAGGGCCCAAGGAAGCCTCTGGAAACACTTCAGAAAGACGGGACGGAAGGAGAGGGGAGGGAAGGGAGGGGCAGGGGAGGACAAGGATGTTCCTCTTGACCCCCTCTGACCCGGCACACAGTAGGGCTGCAAACACCACCAGAACCACGGTCAGCCCACTACGCAGGCCTTGCAGGACCAGCCTGGGAGCGCAGCAGCACGGCCCACGGCCCATCTGGGGAAACCGAGGCTGGAGGTGGAGACGGCTGGAGGGGGTGGGGACCTCGGCGCCTGAGCCCTCCCAGAGCCCAGGACCTCCTCGGGGCTCCCCGGTCAGCTGGTTGGTGGCAGGGGCTCTGCCAGGCCCTGTCCCTTTAAGCCGATGGTGGGGGAGTGCTGGGGGGGCGGGGCCTGGTTCCCGGTCCCCCTCCCCCAGGGATGAGTCACCCCGTGAATCAGTGGGAAGGGAGGGCCGGGATCCCACCGCCCCTTTCCACATGAAAACCCTGGGCGCGCGGCCGGCTGGGAGCAGACTGCTTGTTTATTTGGGGGTCTGGACAACCCGCCCCCACCCGGAGCCGAGCCAGCGTTCTGCAGTCAACAGCCCGCCCAGCAGACCCAGCGTTAGCGTTTCTTCCCTCAAAAACAAACGAATCCGCAGGCCTGGGCGGTGCAGTCTGGAGGAACTTGACCCAGAGAAGCCATCAGGCCGTGTCCTGAGGTGCCTCCCGGGGGAGGAAGGGCAGCCGGGAGGGAGCGAGCGCGGCTCGGACTCCACCTGCCTGTCCCTGCCCGGCCGCTCCCGGGGGCTCGGGGCTGCACGGGCGTCAGGATGGCCACGGGGCAGAAGGGGAGACGGAGGCCCGGCAGCCCGCAGGCCCACCTCCCCCTGCGGCCCAGGCTGTGCACTGCCCGGCTCCGGACCATCCCTGGTGAGGACCCCAGCCGCCTGGCAGTGCACGCTGGCCCCCAGCACGAGGGGCCAGTCGAGGTCCCTGCCCTGTTCCTGACGACCAGAGGCTCCCGTCACCCCGTGGCCAGCTGTGTCCGGGGCCGCAGGGGCCGCAGGGGCCGACCAGGAGGCCCGGGCTGTCCCCTGTCCGCAGAACTGACCACGGCCCGTGGAGCGGACGGCACCTGCTGCAGCGCCCCCTGCACCCGTGTCCAGGCCCCATTCGGAGTGGCAGCCGTGCCTCCCGCCCCTCGGCGCTGTCCGCCTCTGCGTCCCTGGGCACTCATGCTCCCACGTGTCCCCTGCCTCTGCCCTCCCCTCAGCCCTCCAGGCCCAGGACCACACACCTCCTCCGGGGAGCCTGCCCTCACTCAGCAGCTCAGGGACCCTCTCTCTCCTCTGGGTCTGTGCCCCGCGGCCTGGGCGCCCCGACCCACAGCCGTGAGCAGCGAGCAGCAAGAGAACGAGTGACGGTGACGGAGCAGGGGTGCACAGGGGTTCTCCAGGGACAGGCGAGCGGCCCAGGCCCCTCCATGGCCCCAGCACCCACTCCCAGGCCCCGCCCCCTGGAAAGGCAGCTCTGAAGCCCCAGGAGCTGCCCCCCGGGCCGGTGAGTTCCCAGACAGTCCTGTGTTTTTCTTTCTCCTGCAAACATCCCGTCCCCAGGAGCCTTCTCCCCGCCAAGGACAGTGGCTCAGATCCCATGCAGCTGCAGCTCCAGAGGGGGGCCCCAAGTTCCTGTCCCCCCCACCCCGCCCGGGCCACGCCCACCACGCTGGGCTGGGGCCCTGACCACGGCAGTGACTTCTCACGGCGGCGTTTCTGCCAGGCGGGAGTCCTCAGCTCCTCTTCAGGCGAGGAAAAGGCTCAGCGAGGTCAGGAGACGGGAGGCCCCCAGGCCCACAGCCAGGCCCCTGCCCTCTGCCCCAGGCTCTGCCCCGTCCGTGCCAGTCCTCGGCCAATGTGACTGCCTGCCCGGCCCCAGGGCGCTCACCCCGCTGTCCTGGGCGTGGGGCCAGCCTGGCTCCTGCGGCTCTGAATTCCTCTGGGGCTGCAGCCAACCCCGCGGAGGCGGCGGCCCTGCCACCAGCCTGTCTGAGCCTGACCCAGGTTCGTCCGCCCGCCAGCCCTGCAGACCAGGGAGGACGCCCGGACACCACAGGTCCCCGAGCCACCGAAGCCCAGGAGGGTCCGCCCGAGCCTCCTCCCGCAGGAAGCCCTCCCTGCCTGCTCCCCGGGTGAGGCCCGTGGAACACCCTCGAGCACACGGCAGCCCCGGCCCCGCAGACACGCCTGGCTCCTTCCATGCCTGACCGCCTCTCCTCCCGCTCACAGACCCGTGTCCGCCAGAACCGCCATCTGCCAACATGTAGGTTTGTCCCACGGACGCCGATTAGCCTTCACACCACACAAAGCACTCTTCACGCTGATCTCACTCCCTGTCCAACCGGCCAGGTACAGAGACCACCACTCTCCCCATTTCACAGATGGGAAAACCGAGGTGAGAGAGCTTAGGAGACGGGCAGGGTCTCGCCTTGGGAAGTGGCGGAGCTGGGACCCATCCCTGCGCAGCTGGCGCGGGGAACAGCACTGGGTCCCGCGCTGGCCCTGCCCACGGCGAGCCACGGGCGCTAAGCATACAGAGGGCAGGTGGGCCCTGCTCCCCCACCCGCCCCCCCTGCCCTGCGCCTGGTGCTCGCTCCAGGGTCGAGCTGGGCACACTCGGCTCCTGCTCACCCACGTGATGCTCGGCGTGGCCGTGGCGGGCAGCTCTGTTCATCCCCAAGGGGCTGGGGGCTCCTCCAGGCCCCTCACACATGAACTTGGGGGCAAGGACAGGGACCTGGCTTTGGGCGGGGTGGATGGGGTGGGGCTGGCGGGGCGGCACGGGTCACGGAGAGTCCCCCAGGCTGGCGAGGGGATGAGCCATACCCTCCGGATGACACACACAGTGCGTGGCCACTGACCACAGACAGAGCCACACGCTGGCCATGCTGTCGTCACGGAGCCCAGCCCCCACGGACACCCTCCGGGCCGGGGCCCCCCCAGAACCTCACCAGAACTCATCATCTTGCCTCTCCAATCAGCTCCTCCCAGGGTCCCCCATCCCCCTGCCCTGGCACTGCCCCCAACCTCCAACTCCCATCAGCCCTGACATCCTACGGCCTCCGGGGCCTCCCCTCTCTCCCCCCCGCCCCGCTATCACCGGGCCTCATCAGCTCCCGCACCCAGGACACTGGCTGGGTCCCTGTGCCCCCTGTACACGCCTGTTACCCATAAACCGTCCTCGGCCCCCACCCCGCCCAAAAGATGGGCCGCCCTGTGGCTGCTCCATCTGCATCCACCTACGCTCAGCACTGCCTGCCATGCTCCTCTGCACGGGCCCTTGGTGCCCACCCCTCCACGCCGGGTGGGTGCCACCTCCTCCAGAAGCCCTCCCTGATCTGCCCCTCGCTGGGGTCTGCATGTCCTCACCTGACCCGCACAGACGGGACCGGGGATTCCCGGGGGCCCTGCCCGTGGTGGTGCCGTGGGCAGGAGGCGGAGGCCAGGCCGCACCACGCCTGCAGCCGCTCGGAAGTCGGCTTGGTTCCGAGGGCGGTGGGAGCCATGGACGGCGGGCTTTCAGGAGGAAGGGGAGAGCCGAGCCTCCTTGTGCGGAGGCCGAGCCCGAGGGTGCCTTGGGGCCCCAGCTGCCCTCCAGGCTGGCATGTGGTGCCAAAGGGAGGCGGAGGGTGAGGGTGCTTTAGGCCAAGCTCTGGCTGGAGTCAGCTGCCAGCCCCGGGCCTCACGCTCCCCGCTGGCTGCACTCCTGGCTCCCATGGCCTTGGCGCCGGCCGCCCAGCAAGGGCCAGACGCTGCAGCTCGGCTCTGCTGTCCGTGGGAGGGGGCGCGGGGAGGCGTCATGGCGGGGGGGAGGGCGCCCTCATCTTGCCTGATTTGCTAAGAGGATTAAAAATCAAATGACAACAAAGCTCTTCCGTGAACTCCGCTGGGAGCCAGAGCAGGAGCCTGCTCGGGTTGCACCATAAAAGCTGATTATTAGATGCCACGTTGTACGCCGCCCGGGGCTCCGGACTCTGAATTCCTGCGCTCAGAGGCTGCTGACTGCAGCTGGGCAGAGGCCGCGAGCCTCGCTGGGCTCTGGGGGGATGGGAGGCCTCCGCTCTGGGCAGACCCTGCGGACCCCTCACCTGAGTTCACGGTCCCGTTAGAGAGGTCTGTGCGCACACCAGTAGCCGCACTGCCTCCCAGAGAGGTGGTGAGCGCCGCCCCGGGGGGCACGCAAGGACAGGGAGGGTCGTAGGAGACTCACCCACCACGTGGTGACTCAAGCACCTACTGTGCGCCAGGCTCTGGGCCCCGCCCGCCAGGGAAGAAACAGACCACGCCCCCGCCCTGTGAGGCTGAGCCTGGTGTCTAAAGGCGGCGTGAGGGTCTAGGGGGGACCCCAGGGTGCGCTCCTGAGGCTAAGGAAGGGGGCTACCGAGGCAAGGTGGTCAGGGAAGGCAGCTCAGGGCTGGTGGGCTGTCCAGGCCACACAACGGGGAGGGAACAGGATTTGGGGCAGCGGGTCCCGCATGTGCAAGGGGCCTGGGGCGGGAAGAGCCGTCTGGCTGGAGCAGAGGATGAGAAGGCGTTCGGGGTGGGAGGGCCAGACGGCACGGGCACCCGTGGGTCAGGGTAAGTGTTAGGGAGCTGTTGAGCGCACCCCGCCGAGGATGGGCAGGGCACACTTATCAAGGTCATGTGCACCTCAGCGGGAGGAGGGAGTGAGGATGACAGCGGAGGCCAGCGTTGCCAGGGCGAGTGGGAGCCATGCCAGCTGGGGGACACGTCCAGGTCGAGCTAAAGACGCATCTGTGGGTGCGAGCTGAGTAATGAGAAGCGGAGGGTCAAAGGTGACAGGCTCTGACCTAAACTCCCCAGGGGGCCCTCGCGGCCAGGACACGGCCAGCCGGGCTCAGGGCTCAGCTCAGAAGAGGCCGTCGGGATCCGGGCCTCGGAGAGCCTGGCAGGGCTTCTGTGTGTAAAAGCTCGGGGCGGGCACAGCCTTGCCCATTCTGGCTGGGCCCTCGGAGGGCAGAGGGGACACTGCCCCAGACCCAGGCCTGACCCTGACTCCAGGCCTCGGGGACCCCGCTGCCCCCCCCCCTACCCCCCGCAGATGAAAGCCTGGGACCCCGGAGCCTGTGGCTTTCAAAGCCCGGCAGCCTAGAGGCCAGGCCTGGCTCGGGCACTTCCTGGCCGACTGACCTCAGCCGAGGCGCTGGCCCTGGCCCTGCCTCCCTGGGCACGTCTGTGGTGCAGGCAGGGCCAGACGCAGAGCTAATGAGACAGCGCCGGCGGAGGCCCGCCGCGGCGAG
The DNA here is from genome assembly GCF_027574615.1 of Eptesicus fuscus. NCBI lineage: Eukaryota > Metazoa > Chordata > Mammalia > Chiroptera > Vespertilionidae > Eptesicus > Eptesicus fuscus. The sequence goes on along the minus strand of NC_072474.1, from coordinate 115,547,822 downwards.
CACTCACAGGCCCGGCGGTGCGAGCGCGACCCTGCGGGAACCTTGTCGGCCCCCAGACCTGCGAGCCGCCCTCCCGCAGCGAGGCCTGGCCTCCCTCTCCTCCGGCCCCAGCCGCGCCGCCTGCCTCTGCGTTGCTGCGGTCCCTCTCGGCCTCCCCACCCTTTATCGGGGTGCCCACTCACCTCCACGGCTCGGCACGAGGCACCCGACTACAGAGGAACAGCGGGCGGGCGCAGCAGCTGTGAGGGCAGCACTACGCGTGAAATAACCAGCGGCCCGCTGACGCGGGAACCCCCCACGGGCTGCCTCACCCTCGCTGCAGACGAGGCAGCTGCGGCCCCGGAGCTGGTCGGAGGCCGGTACTGAGTGACAGGCACCCGGGAGGCCCCTGCCTGTCCGTGGTCACCGGGCCGGTCCCCTCTCCACGCGCCGTGCGTCTTCCCGCGCTCTCCGTTTCTCCCGGGCACAGCCGGGGTGTGCCTCATGGAGGTGCCCCGTCACCGCCCCGGGCGGCCGCACACAGGGAAGGGACTTCGCACAGGTAGACCCAGCCGTCAAGAGTGAGACTTTCACAATGCCCGGCCGCCTGCTCCCGCCTGCCTGCCGGCCCTGGAGTCTTAGCTAATAGTGTCCACTCGGGGGCGGGGGAGGGGGGCGGCGGGGGGCCCCCACGCACACAACCAAGCTGCATGGGCAGACCCCACCCGGAGTCCCCCACCTCTCAGACCCAGCAGTGCAGCCTGCGGGGGGCCCGCCAGTACCCAGCCCCAGAGCAGACGCCCCTGAGGGTCAGCGGTCACCCCTTAAATGACAGCATCTCCAGACACCCAGGCACCACGCGCTCGCCCTGACCTGGCACCGTCTAAGCCCAAGTCTGACGCATCACCCTCACCTCCCTCAGGGCCCCACAGTGACTCTCCCCAGTCATCAGTAAGGGCCAGCTGATGCTTCCCAGACTGGGCTCCCCGGAACCCCGGAGTGCCCGGAGCGCCTGGATGTCCCACCCGGGAAGGAGAGGGCTCTGTTGCAATTCTCCTGGGAAACGCTGGGCGTTGTCATTCCTGTGCGTGTGCACATGTGTGTGTGTGTGTATGTGCACGCGTGTGTGCACGCTCTTACTGCAGGCTTTCTCAGAGCCTCTGACAGAGGCACGTGTTCCCGCTCCCAGACTTCCGGGCCTCGGACACTAACCCTCAGAACACCAGCCCCGAGAGCCCGTCTACAGGGTGAAGTCCCGCGCGATGCTGTGGCCACGGGTCGTCCATCCCTGCCAGCCTGGGTCACACCATGGGCACACACAGCACACGTGCACACATGTACGCATACATCCCCCACGCACCAGCGGCTCAGAGCTCTGTGGCCTCCTCGCACACAGCCGGCCTCCCTGAGCTGGTTCACAGGACCCCTCGCCCGGACAGCCTCTCCCTCTGGCTGCCTGGAGGGCGCCCTCAATGAGAAGTCCCCCAACCCTGAAGGCTCCCAGCACCCCGGCAGCGGCCACACGGGCCTGATCCATGACCTTGGGTCCCAACGCAGGGTCTGTGAAGCCCCGATGACCCAGCGCCGGAGCCTGCCTTCCCCAGCGGGGACAGTGGGGTTTTCTAGCATTTTCTTCCATGCCGAGGGGCAACCCGTGTGGCTCAGTGGAGAGAGCGTCGGCCTGTGGACCGGAGGGAACCGGGTTGGGTTCCGGCCGAGGGCACGGACCCCGGTTGCAGGCTGCTGCCTGGCCCGGCCCTGGTTGGGGCGCGGGCATGTGGCAAGCAATCGATGTGTTTCTCTCACATCGATGTTTCCGTCTTTCCCTCTCTTCGAAAATCAATGGGAAAATATCCTTGGGTGAGAATTTAAAAAAAATAAAATAAAAGCAGCAGCAGCAGTCCAGGGCCAGCCCCAGGTCAGGCTTCAGGGCTCCAGGGCTCCAGGGGACTGAGAAGTCCCAGGGCAGCCTCTCCCTGGGGAGCCCCACGGCCCAGACCCCACAGCTCAGACATGCGTGTTGAGTGCAGCTAACAGGAAGGAAACACTGAATGTTGCTCCGGGCACCCCGCCTGGGGGCTTGAGGCCAGGAGAGAGCCTTTTCACACTCCCCCCGCCCCATCACACACAGCAGGGTGCGCCGCCACGGAAATGGACCTTGGGGACTGCGGTTACCCCTCTGGGCCTCAGTTTCCCCACCAGAGGGCTGGCTAGCTGATGGCCACCTTCCAGCTGTGCCCAGGGGTGGCGGACCTTGAGGCTCCGCCCTGGCGCTGAGCCTCAGTTTCCCCAGGAGAAGCCCCTCTGGGCCTCAGTTTCCCCACCGGCCCTCCCCGGCCCGCGCACTTACCCAAGGGGCAGGCGCCCTTCTGCAGCTGGCGCACGGGCGACCCGGAGAGCTGCAGCGCCCGCCGGCTGGCCGCCTGCAGCGCGCACACGTTGGCGTAGGTGTGCCCGTCGGTGCCGCACACGGCGTGCGCCCAGCGGCAGCGACACGCGCCGCGCGCGCACTCCAGGCTCTCCCCGCACGGCGCGTCGAGGGGGCGGCCGCACGGCTCGCCCTCGCCGGCGGCGCACACCAGGCAGCAGTTGCAGAGGTCGGGCACGTAGCCGCCGGGGCAGCGGGGGCTCGGGCACCGCGACACGTCGCAGCGCGCGGGGCAGGGCGCCGCCGGGGGCTCCCGGGCCTGCGCCAGCGCGGCCAGCGCGGCCAGGAGCAGCGCCAGCGCCGGCATGGCGAAGGGGCCGGCGGCGCGGGGGACCGGCCGGGGACCCGCGGGGACACGGGGGCCGCGCCGGGGCCGGAGGCCGGGCGCCTGCGGAGGAGCCAGGGACGGGCGCGCGGCCACAGGCGCCGGGGGCTCAGGCGGGCGGGTGCCGGGACCGCAGGGGCATGACCGCGGCTCGAGGACAGCAGAGGCGCCGCTCCCTTCGCTCCTCTGGGCTCGCGGTCTCCGGGCGGAGGGCCCGGCGCATTTAAAGGGAAGCCCGGCCCCGCCCCCGCGGGAAGGGGCGGCCCGGCCTCCCGCCAGCCCCGCCCCATCTGGCCCCCCGCCCAGCCTTCCCGGCCTGGACCCACCCAGCGGCGGCGGGACTGGGCCTGGTCTGGGAACCCCGCGATGGACAAGCTGGTGACCCGGGGGTGGGGGGGGGGGGGGGGAGCCATGGGGAGGCGGAGCCACCAGGGAGCAGGTCTCAGGCGCCCCTGCAGTCCCTGTCCAGGGTCCTAGCGACCTGAGCTGCCCCCCTCCTCCCCAGCCTGTCTCCTGCCCCTCCCCCTTCTCCTCCTGCCCCTCCCCCCAACCTCCCCGGGCGCAGCAGTGGTTGAGTGGTTGGATGGATGTCCCTCCTTGCCCCCTGCCCCCGCCCCCACCTCCATCAGGGACAAACCCTCACGCCGGGGACTTTTTTCCTTTTTAATATATTTTTACGGATTTCAGAGAGGAAGGGAGAGGGAGCGAGAGGAACATCCATGGTGAGAGAGAATTATTGCCGGGCTGCCTCCTGCACGCCCCTACTGGGGATGGCGCCCACAAACCAGGCGTGTGCCTGACTGGGAATCGGACTGTGACCTCCTGGTTCATAGGATGACACTCAACCACGGAGCCGCCCGGCTGGCCATGCCTAGGTCGTTAGAGCCTGGAGGGTGGCCTCTCCCAGGCCTGGGCTAGGTCCGCCAGGGTCCAAGCTCTGCCTCGGTTTCCGTCTCCATGCACCTCATAGGAGTGTTGGGGGAACCCCGCAGAGCAGACGGTGGGGTGCGATGTTTGCACACCGTCTGCAGGAACTGGAAGCTGTTCCTTCTCCTTATGAACCGCGGTCTCTGAGGGCGCTTCAGGCCCCGTCCCCGCCCCAGGGGCTCCGAGCCGGGGACAGGCAGTGAAGCCACTGTGGTGAGGTTGCGGGGTCAGAGGAGAGGGCAGAACCCCCTTTGAAGGTGAGTGGGGTTTGGATACGGTGAGGGGACTGGGAGCTGGCGGAGGACAAACCAGAGCCGGCCACCACCTGCTCCCCACCTGCTCACAGGCTCCAGACGCAAAAACAAATCAGAGCGAGCACTCATTCATCAGCGAGAGGACAGCGTGCAGACCCGGGGCTGGGCGTCCATCGGGGAGAGGACAGCGTGCAGACCCGGGGCTGGGCGTCCATCGGGGAGAGGACAGCGTGCAGACCCGGGGCTGGGGGTCCATCGGGGAGAGGCCGGGCGTGCAGACCCGGGGCTGGGGGTCCATCGGGGAGAGGACGGGCGTGCTGACCCGGGGCTGGGGGTCCATCGGGGAGAGGACAGCGTGCAGACCCGGGGCTGGGGGTCCATCGGGGAGAGGACAGCGTGCAGACCGGGGCTGGGCGTCCATCGGGGAGAGGACAGTGTGCAGACCCGGGGCTGGGGGTCCATCGGGGAGAGGACGGGCGTGCTGACCCGGGGCTGGGCGTCCATCGGGGAGAGGACAGCGTGCTGACCCGGGGCTGGGCGTCCATCGGGGAGAGGACAGTGTGCAGACCCGGGGCTGGGCGTCCATCGGGGAGAGGACGGGCGTGCTGACCCGGGGCTGGAGGTCCATCGGGGAGAGGACAGTGTGCAGACCCGGGGCTGGGCGTCCATCGGGGAGAGGACAGCGTGCAGACCCGGGGCTGGGGGTCCATCAGGGAGAGGACGGGCGTGCTGACCCGGGGCTGGGGGTCCATCGGGGAGAGGACAGTGTGCAGACCCGGGGCTGGGGGTCCATCGGGGAGAGGCCGGGCGTGCAGACCCGGGGCTGGGGGTCCATCAGGGAGAGGACGGGCGTGCTGACCCGGGGCTGGGGGTCCATCGGGGAGAGGACGGGCGTGCAGACCCGGGGCTGGGGGTCCATCGGGGAGAGGACAGTGTGCAGACCCGGGGCTGGGGGTCCATCAGGGAGAGGACAGCGTGCAGACCCGGGGCTGGGGGTCCATCGGGGAGAGGACAGTGTGCAGACCCGGGGCTGGGGGTCCATCGGGGAGAGGACAGTGTGCAGACCCGGGGCTGGGGGTCCATCAGGGAGAGGACAGTGTGCAGACCCGGGGCTGGGCGTCCATCGGGGAGAGGACGGGCGTGCAGACCCGGGGCTGGAGGTCCATCGGGGAGAGGACAGTGTGCAGACCCGGGGCTGGGCGTCCATCGGGGAGAGGACAGCGTGCTGACCCGGGGCTGGGGGTCCATCAGGGAGAGGACGGGCGTGCTGACCCGGGGCTGGAGGTCCATCGGGGAGAGGACAGCGTGCAGACCCGGGGCTGGGCGTCCATCGGGGAGAGGCCGGGCGTGCTGACCCGGGGCTGGGCGTCCATCGGGGAGAGGACGGGCGTGCTGACCCGGGGCTGGGCATCCATCGGGGAGAGGACAGCGTGCTGACCCGGGGCTGGGGGTCCATCGGGGAGAGGACAGCGTGCAGACCCGGGGCTGGGCGTCCATCGGGGAGAGGACAGCGTGCAGACCCGGGGCTGGGCGTCCATCGGGGAGAGGACAGCGTGCAGACCCGGGGCTGGGCGTCCATCGGGGAGAGGACAGCGTGCAGACCCGGGGCTGGGCGTCCATCGGGGAGAGGACAGCGTGCAGACCCGGGGCTGGGGGTCCATCGGGGAGAGGACAGCGTGCTGACCCGGGGCTGGGGGTCCATCGGGGAGAGGACAGCGTGCTGACCCGGGGCTGGGCGTCCATTGGGGAGAGGACAGCGTGCAGACCCGGGGCTGGGGGTCCATCGGGGAGAGGACAGCGTGCAGACCCGGGGCTGGGCGTCCATCGGGGAGAGGACGGGCGTGCTGACCCGGGGCTGGGCGTCCATCGGGGAGAGGCCAGGCGTGCTGACCCGGGGCTGGGCGTCCATCGGGGAGAGGCCAGGCGTGCTGACCCGGGGCTGGGCGTCCATCGGGGAGAGGACAGCGTGCTGACCCGGGGCTGGGCGTCCATCGGGGAGAGGACAGCGTGCAGACCCGGAGGGGAGGCCCGGGCCTTAGAGCAGAGCGAGTGGCCCGCAAATCCAGGACGTCCCGGGGGACTCGTGGCCCAGAGTGGCCCCTTGGGAAGTACAGGGTGTGGCAAGACACCTGTCGCTCAGGCCTCCCCTCCCCCCCCCTCCCATTGCACAGAAGAGAGGAGACCTGGGAAGGGTCAGGAGCTCCATTTCTTCTAAACCTATCTCGCCCAGGTAGGGAAACCGAGTCTCAGAGAGGCCAGGCCGGCCGTTGCTGAGAGCAAGCTTGCACGCCCTCTGCGGTTTCGGATGGCAGCACGCTGCTTCCCGGGCCCGAGGCTGCTCCGTGCTCAGTGTTCCTTGACTCCGTATCCACGGCCCCTGGGTGCGGGGTATGACCCTCAGAAGAAGGCTCTGGAAGGTGAAGCCTGCACGCGGCAGGCGGGGACTCAGACCCGGTCTTCCTGCCAGTCAAGGCCAAGCGCTTCCCTCCAGACCGCACTGCCCCACGGTCAGTGATCTGGCCTCTCCCGCCGCCTTGCAAAGGGGGTACTTATTGCTTGTGCAGACGGGGAAGCGGAGGCCGAGAGGAAGGACACACAGAGCCACCTTCCCTGCCGTCCCCTGGAGTCGCCTTTGTTCTCCGGACACGGACACGGAGGCTGGGCCCGAGGCCGCAGAGCGGGGCTGGCGGAGGCCCAGGGCGCTCCGTGCGCTCAAAGGGAATCGGTTCCAGAATCGGCAGCTGTGGGGACACAGAGGGAGCAGCGCCCCCTGCTGCTCCCGCTCCTTCCTGCCTCTGGTCAGCAAACCAGGACACCCTCAGGGGCTCCCCCTCCTGCCAGGGACCCCCTTTCCCTGGGATCTGCGTCTGGCCCAGAGCCCCGCTTCCCGCGGGTGAGGGGTCCTTGGAGCCTGGCGCGCGCCCAGGGAAGGCGGGTCCTGCTGGTGCGTCCTGTCCCCACAGTGCGTTCTCCCGCAGAGGCTCGGAGGCCGTTCCAGGTCTACGCGGGGTCGCGGGGTCGCTGCCTTGTTTACACCCGCCATTCTGGTCCCCGGGCCACCTGGCAGGCTCCTTACAAACAAGATGCAACGGAGGAGGAGGGGAGTCCAGTGGTAGGAACGTGACGGGAGCCGAGGTGAGGGGAAGTCACCTTCTTGTCCGGAGACGCCGCCCGTCAGCGCCGAGGCTCCCGTGGCCGGGGAAGCAGCAGCCCAGTCTCCCTGTGGAGGGGGGGGGGGTCCCCGGGGAGCCAGAGGGAGATGCCGTGGAAGGTCCTGACAGCACCCTCCTCCCGAGTCGCAGGGGCTCCCCTGGGACCCGCCTCTGGGGGGATGAGGAGACAGCCCAGGGACGCTGCAGGGGCTCCGCGGGCCAGCGGTGACCGGAGAGCGCAGTGTCCAGGCGGAATGACCTGGAAGCGCATCCGGGGCCCGTGACACTGAAGTGGGTGAGGAGCGGCCTCTCTCACTTGTGAGCATGCCCTCCCCGCGCCAGCACACCCGTCCCCCCAAAACACATCCGCACAGTCAGAGAGCTCCATCAGCCTCCCACAGGGACGGGCTCGTGGCACACAGCACCGCAGGACGAGAAGGTTCTAGAAGAGGCGACCCCACCTCTGCGTGGAGCTGGCCAGCAGGGCTGCACCCCGGTCCTCAGGTCATGCTCCCCCAACTCTGGGCAGGCTCTGCCCTTCGACCGGCCCTTGTGTAGGCCCGCGGCTCGTGCCGGATGAGGCCGTAGCTTACCTCACTCTGGGACCTGGACGACCATCCCCAGCCACACCTTGGTCTGCGAGAAGAAGCATCATCGGACAAGAGGGGGTGACTCAGAGGGTGGGCCCTGCTCGGGGTTGGGTGGGGAGGGGTGACGTGGGACACTGTCTGCAGCCTCCCCTCGGCCCTCACCACACGGACCCCGCCTGGCCCTGGCCCGGGCTGCAGGAGAGGCGAGGCAAATGCAGCAGCAGCTCTCGGGACCCCCGGGAAGTGGGTGCTATCAGACCCCCATTTTGCAGGCGAGGTGCACAGGGAGGTGGAGCGGCAGCCGGGCCACAGCACAGGGCTGGCCCTCCCTGAAGGCTTGGCTCAGTGTAGAGAGCTTGGAAGTGCGCGGGCCCTGGGGGCGACTGCTGGGAGCTGGGCGCCCCCCCCCCCCCCTCGCCCAGCTGGCGGGAAAGCGGGACCTCAGTCCTACAACCCAGAGGAAGTGAATTCTTTTTTTTAAAAATATATATTTTATTGATTATTTTACAGAGAGGAAGGGAGAGGGATAGAGAGTTAGAAACATGGATGAGAGAGAAGCATCGATCAGCTGCCTCCTGCACACCCCCTACTGGGGATGTGCCCGCAACCAAGACCAAGGTACATGCCCTTGACCGGAATCGAACCCGGGACCCTTCAGTCCACAGGCCGATGCTCTGTCCACTGAGCCAAACCAGTTAGGGCCAGAGGCAGCGAATTCTGCCAAAGCCGAACACCTGAGCCCCGGCCCAGGCCCGCTGACAGGGCTGGCCTTGGCCCGGGAAACCCCGAGGCCGTAGGTGTGTTGTTGGAAGCCACAGAAAACAAGTTTGGGGGTGAGGGCTGAGTGCGCAGAGAGGAGAGCTCTGAGGGGCGGGGACCGCGCTGCGGGGCTCAGCGCCTGGAGGAGGGGAGGCACCCCGCTGGGCCCCGCCCTGGCGCCCTGGCATTTCCTTAGGATGTGGTGACAGCACCCAGGGCTGGGGCTCTGCCCCCTCAGGGCACAGACGCTGGACTGGGGGGGGGGGGGCGGTTAAGCGATGCTCCCAGGCCCCTGAGCTGATGGGGAGCGGACCCAGGATTGGAGAACAGCTTATCCGACCCCAGAGTTCATGCTCTTTCTCCAGCACCATCCTTCTGCTCCATGCCCATTTTACAGAAGGGGAAACTGAGGCCCGGAAGGGGAGGCGGGCTGAGGGATAACCGTAGGTCACATTGATCGAGTCTAGTGTGTATCGGGCAAACACCATACGAGGCTAATTGTGACCACACCCTCGGAGGAGGCGGCACTATCCATAGTTGTTGCCCAGAGAGGAAAGCCAGGCAGAGAGGCCCAGCAGAACTTAGCTCTGAGTGACGGCAGCCCAAGCCCTTCTTGGAAATCATCTCCGCCCCCCCCACCCCGCCCAGGAGCTGGACCGAACCGTCTCCTGGACCAGCCGCTCTCCTCTCTGGGAGGAGGCGCCCTCTCCTCTCCCGCCCGAAACAGCCCCGCCCACCCGCTGACTGGGCCGCAGTCCTGCTTCCCGGAGCTGCCCGGCCTCCATCCGCCCTCCGGCCTCCATCCGCCCTCCGGCCTCCATCTGCCCTCTGGCCTCCATCCGCCCTCTGGGAGTCACCAGTCTTGCAGCCTGAGGCCCCGCTCCGTCCTCTCCACAGTCGGTCTGGCCACCCAGGCTGCTGGGAACGGGCGGGCTTGGCAGGAGTGATGGGCGGGGTCTGCAGGGCGAGGCCTGAGCTGTGTCCCAGGCCCCAGGGGCCTGCTGGGCTGAAGGCCAGCCAGGAGGAAGCCCTTCAGGACTGAGGGCGAGCAGGCCGCCTCTGGCCCTCCCGGGCTCCCCCCGAAGCTGTAACTCCGTTAATGGGACACCCTAGGCCCGTGGTCGGCAAACTGCGGCTCACAAGCCACATGCGGCTCTTTGGCCCCTTGAGTGTGGCTCTTCCACAAAATACCACGGCCTGGACGAGTCTATTTTGAAGAAGTGGCGTTAGAAGAAGTTTAAGTTTAAAAAATGTGGCTCTCCAAAGAAATTTCAATCGTTGTGCTGTTGATATTTGGCTCTGCTGACTAAGGAGTTTGCCGACCACTGGGCTAGGCCCACCCCCTCCACCGCCCAACACCTGCAGTTCCCTGGGCACCCCTGGTGTGACCCCTGGGCCTGAGCCCAGCTGCGGTGTGACCCCCGGGCCTGTGCCCAGCTGCGGTGTGACCCCCGGGCCTGTGCCCAAGTGCGGTGTGACCCCCGGGCCTGTGCCCAGCTGTGGTGTGACCCCTGGGCCTGTGCCCAGCTGCACCCCGGGCCTGTGCCCAGCTGCAGTGTGACCCCCGGGCCTGTGCCCAGCTGCGGTGTGACCCCCCTGGGCACCCCGGGCCTGTGACCCCCGGGCCTGTGCCCAAGTGCGGTGTGACCCCACCCCGGGCCTGTGCCCAGCTGCGGTGTGACCCCCGGGCCTGTGCCCAAGTGCGGTGTGACCCCGGTGTGACCCCCGGGCCTGTGCCCAGCTGTGGTGTGACCCCTGGGCCTGTGCCCAGCTGCGGTGTGACCCCTGGGCCTGTGCCAAGTGCGGTGTGACCCCAGGCCTGTGCCCAGCTGCGGTGTGACCCCCGGGCCTGTGCCCAGCTGCGGTGTGACCCCCGGGCCTGTGTCCAGCTGCGATGTGACCCCCGGGCCTGTGCCCAGCTGCGGTGTGACCCCACGCTCCTGTGGAGGAGAGCCTACCGTCCCCACGTTACAGGGAAGAATGCTGAGGCTCAGAGAGGGGAAGTGACTTGCCCAAGGTCACACAGCGGGCCCTGGTTGGTGGGGTGGCGTGGGGTGGGAATACCGAAGGTGGGGGTCATGTGGTCACGAAGATGAGATGTTCCAGCCAGAAGGAGCCCATGAAAGGCTATGGCCCCCCCGAGTGTCTTCAGATGCTGCACGCCTTCAGGGATGGGCGCTCTCCCACACTCACCGGGGAGGCCTTCCGGCTCCGTTCCTTGAACATCTGTCTGCTGGGAGCTCTCACCCGCGTTTCTCCGCTCAGCCTGGACCAGGGCACACCCCCAGCGCCCACCCTGAGGCAGAGCCCCAGGCCTTTCCAGGACTGCTCCCCACTCCCCCAGCCAGCGGGCCGGTTTCCTCTCCTGGATCACGAAACTCAGGTGGGGCTGAAACCTGATTGGCCAAGCCCATCTGCCTATCCCGCCCCTTCCCCCAGTGATTGGTTTAGGGGTGAGTCCTTTAACTAACGAGAGCCCGTTCCACATGAGATCTTTCCTGGAGCTGTTTCCTTCTGCCCAGAGGGACCCCTTCCCTGGATGTGGGGACAGGAGAAGCTGTGGCTGGGAGCCCTCCGATGACCTGAGGGATCTGGAGGCACCTGAGTGGCACCGAGAGGAGAGAGAGCAGCTGGTCTGGAGCCTGGATCCTGCTATTCCTGAAGCTGTTATTTCTCAGCTCTCGGTCGGTGGACCCAGCAAATCCTCGGTAACGCTGAATCAGCTTGATTTGGGTTTCCTGTGGTTCCCTGGGCCACGCCAGCCAGCCCCTGACAATAAACAGATTCACCAGCAGTCAGCTGGGAGTGGTAGGGGTTATGACCTGCCGTTTATAGAGCGCCTACTGTGTGCTGGGCACTGTCTCCTTCATGCCCACACGACAAGGTCCCCATTCGACCCGTGAGGACCTGAGACGAGGGGAGGCGAAGGGACCCTCCCAGGACCACGCAGCTGAGATTTGAACTTGGCTCTGACTCACTCCGAGCTGTGCGTTTCCCTCCCCAGGCACTGCCTGTGCCCGGAGCCCTGAGCCTGGCCACACTGGACACCTGGGACTGGGGAGGCCACCGGGCACCCTGGGTGGCACCTGCCAGGGAAGAGGAGGCCTGGGCGTGCCAAGCCTGGCGCTCTGGGAGGGAGCGTAGGGTATGGCCGAGGACCATCCCCAGGCCTCGGGGCTGCCCGGCCACAGCGGGGGTGGGGAGGCCTGGCGCGCCGGGCCAGCGTGGCTGGAGGGTGACCTGGGCCACGGCGCCGGCCTGGGGAGCCACTTGCCTTTGATGCCAAGCCTGAAGGTGGGGAGTGGGCTCTGGCCTTCAAGGGTGGCTCGGCCACTGTGTGGCGGAGGGTGAGGCCAGGGCTTTGTCCCGTGGTGCCCACATCCGGCTCGGCCCTTTGGTGGCACTCTGAGCTGCAGACTGATGACCTCTGACCCTCAATGCTCCCGGTGATGTGGGGAGGAGACCGCCCGGATGACAGAGCGGAGCGGGAATGAATGAGCCCGGGTTCCCGTCCAGCCGCGGCCCGGCCCCTGTAATTTCCCTGCATGACAGACAGAAGCTTCGGCCCGCGGCCGCCGCGGCTCCCTGCGCCAGGACACCCCCCACCCCCGCCCCCCATCACCCGGCTTTCCAGGCGGCTTTGTGCAGACACAGCACTTCCCTGCTGCTCTGGCCGCAGCCACCCGGTGACCTCACCCCCGAGGCATGCCCTCCGGCACCCCCACTCCTCCCCGTGGCCCCCAGGCTCCTGCCTGTGTGTGTGTGTGTGTGTGTGTGTGTGTGTGTGTGTGTGTGTGTGTGGACCGGGCTCGCGGCCGCCCAGGGTGCCGCCCAGGCCTCCCCCCTTATTTCCCGGGGCTCCCCAGCTCCCTGTCCCGTACTTCCCGGCGCCCGGGCTCCCCTCCTGGCCGCTGCCCTGCCTGCTGGTCCTGGGGACGGCCAGGGGACAGTCACTCACACACACAGGGTGGTCCGGTGGCCACACAGGACCTTGGGGGGAGAGTTGTGCGGTCACTTGTACAAAACCAAGGGCGGTTTCCAGACCCCCTTCCCACGGGGGCCAGGAGCGCCCCGTGCTGGGCCGCAGAGGGGGGCTGGAGGCTACAGACAGGGACTGACCCGGCTGGCTGCTCCGAGGCCCCCGGGGATCCACCCAGAGGGAGGGAGGGAGGAAGGAAGGAAGGAAGGGAGGGAGGGAGGGAGGGAGGGAGGGAGGGAGGGAAGGAAGGAAGGAAGGAAGGAGAGAAGGAAGGAGGGAGGGAAGGAGGGAGGGAGGGAGGGAGGGAGGGGGGAGGGAGGGGGGAGGGAGGGGGGAGGAAGGAAGGAAGGAGGGAGGGAGGAAGAAGGAAGGGAGGAAGGGAGGGAGGGAGGAAGGAAGGAGGGAGGGAGGGAGGAAGGAAAGAAGGAGGGACTGATTTCCACCGACAGCTTTTCGGCTTTTCGCTGCTGTGGGGGCGTCCGCAGGGCTCTGGCGACACCGACCCCGGCGCCTTTGCAGCCACACGGGGGCGCCGGAGGGAGCCATGTGCCGGGCGTGGCAGAGGATGCCACCTGCACGTGAAAGGGCCACCGCGCCTCCGTCAGCGGAAAAGAGGTGACCCCCGGGGGCCGGGTGGTGCCAGTTTGATGCTTAGAAAGACTGCTCACCCCTCACCCCTCTACCAGCCCCTGGAGGCATTCCCCAGCCTGCCCGGCTGCGGTGCGGGGCGACTCAGAGGGACCGCCCTCCCGTCCAGAACACGTTCGAGGGGTAACTTTCCATAGCGATTTCAGAGCCATGTGCGTGTGTGCTCTCATGGATGTGCGTGTGTGTGCAGTGTGCGTACATGTGTGCATTGCATGTGGTATGTGCACACGTGTGCATTTGTGTGATGTGTGGGGGTGTCGCGCTGCCTGGCGTGTGTCTGTCTCTGACTGCTGTCACCGCCTCACCCCGGACGCCCTGGTCCCCGAGCCATTCCCCGGCTTGCGGCCTGGGATTCTCTCCGGGAGGAAGTGGGGTGGGGGGGGCAGGCGCGGGCCTGGGGCGACCACTTCCTTTCCTGTTCACCCCGAGGAGCAGGGAGACCCTCCGCTTCTCTTGCACAGCTGGGGAAACTGAGGCAGGGCAGGCATGAGGTGCCCAAACCGCAGACCAGTGGGCAGCACAGACCCCCCTCCCGCCTGCCTTCAGTCACCAGCCCTGACGGCTCGCCCCCACGGGGTGGACACTGGTCACACGGGCGCACATCGGACACGAGCCCTGCCCGGAGGAGACGGGTCCCAGCGCACTGATTGAGCTCCACTGCATGCAGCCGGACAGGCGAGGAGCAGGCCCCCGTCGGCGCTCAGCAAGGCCGGCATCACGTGTCCCGCGGCCGCCTGCCCAGCGCTGCCCTCGCCTTCCAAGTGGGGTGACGCCTACCTCACCCGGGGACCCGAGTGACCACAGGGCAGGGGCGCGGGCCCCCGCAGGGGCTCAGTTAACAGCGCTCATGCCGTCTGTCCACTGCTCCCCAAGGTCAGGCATCGCCTGCCCCGCCCCGCCCTCCCCGAGCCACGGGCCCGGCCGGCGCAGGACACGCCTGTGTGGCCACGTCGCCCTGACACGCGACACGGCTGCCCAGGCCGGGGCCAGGGACCGCTGTCACCCCCGTGAAGCTGTCGCACCCCGCCTGTGTCTGGCTGTCACGCTGGGGAAAGAACTATTTTATACACCTTGTTCATTATTAGCATGACTATCATTACGGACCGTCAATCACCAATAGCAGGGAGAAAGCAGCAAAGGGTATGCAGGCAACCTTTAAACCCGGCGTCCTCACACTACGGCCCGCGGGCCACGTGCGGGTGTTTTTGCCGTTTTGTTTTTTTACTTCAAAATAAGATATGTGCAGTGTGCATAGGAATTTGTTCATAGTTTTTTTTTAAACTATAGTCCGGCCCTCCAACGGTCTGAGGGACAGTGAGCTGGCCCCCTGTTTAAAAAGTTTGAGGACCCTTGTTTTAAACAGTCTCTCCATGCCCGGCCAGGTGGCTCAGTGGTTGAGCATCGACCTAGGAACCAGGAGGTCAGCGTTCGATTCCCGGTCGGGGCACAGGCCCGGGTTGTGGGCTCAATCCCCAGTGGGGGGCGTGCAGGAGGCAGACAATCAATGATTCTCTCTCATCACTGATGTTTCTATCTCTCTCCCCCTCTCCCTTCCTCTCTGAAATCAATATATATATATATTTAAAGTCTCCCCACTCTGGCCGGTGTGGCTCAGCTGGTTGCATTGTCCTGTGCATGGGGTGGGGGTGTTGTGGGTTTGACCCCCAGGCAGGGTGTGTGCGGGAGGCAACCGATAGATGTTTCTCTCTCTCCCTCTCCCTTTCTCCCTCTCTAAAGTCAGCTTAAAAGACATGTTTAAAGAAGCCCCCCCATAGTAGGTTACATGGTGGCCCCGAAAAAGGCCTGTCCACACCCTCACGCCCAGAGGCCTGCGCATGTGCCTCCCGGGAGAGGCGCCGTGAGGCGAGCCCGTCAGGACCCGGGTCACGCAGTGAGATGGTCCATCCTGGTCACGCAGTGAGATGGTCCATCCTGGTCACGCAGTGAGATGGTCCATCCTGGTCACCCAGTGAGATGGTCCATCCTGGTCACCCAGTGAGATGGTCCATCCTGGTCACCCTGTGAGATGGGCCATCCTGGTCACGCAGTGAGATGGGCCATCCTGGTCACCCAGTGAGATGGGCCATCCTGGTCACCCAGTGAGATGGTCCATCCTGGTCACGCAGTGAGATGGGCCATCCTGGTCACCCAGTGAGATGGTCCATCCTGGTCACGCAGTGAGATGGGCCATCCTGGTCACGCAGTGAGATGGGCCATCCTGGTCACGCAGTGAGATGGTCCATCCTGGTCACGCAGTGAGATGGGCCATCCTGGTCACCCAGTGAGATGGTCCATCCTGGTCACCCAGTGAGATGGTCCATCCTGGTCACCCAGTGAGATGGTCCATCCTGGTCACCCAGTGAGATGGGCCATCCTGGTCACGCAGTGAGATGGGCCATCCTGGTCACGCAGTGAGATGGTCCATCCTGGTCACGCAGTGAGATGGTCCATCCTGGTCACGCAGTGAGATGGGCCATCCTGGTCACGCAGTGAGATGGGCCATCCTGGTCACCCAGTGAGATGGTCCATCCTGGTCACCCGGTGAGATGGTCCATCCTGGTCACCCGGTGAGATGGTCCATCCTGGTCACCCGGTGAGATGGGCCATCCTGGTCACCCAGTGAGATGGTCCATCCTGGTCACCCGGTGAGATGGGCCATCCTGGTCACCCAGTGAGATGGGCCATCCTGGTCACGCAGTGAGATGGGCCATCCTGGTCACGCAGTGAGATGGTCCATCCTGGTCACCCGGTGAGATGGGCCATCCTGGTCACCCAGTGAGATGGTCCATCCTGGTCACGCAGTGAGATGGTCCATCCTGGTCACCCAGTGAGATGGTCCATCCTGGTCACGCAGTGAGATGGTCCATCCTGGTCACGCGGTGAGATGGGCCATCCCGGTCACGCAGTGAGATGGGCCATCCTGGTCACGCAGTGAGATGGTCCGTCCTGATGCCGTGAGACCGTCCCGGCCCCTCAGGACACACAGAGGACGGGGAGGAGCTCACGTGAGGGCGGAGGCAGGGGCTGGGCGAGGCGGCCACCAGCCCAGCGTGGCAGGACCCCGGGAGCGGAGAGGCAGGGGACCCTCCCGGGAGCCTGCGAGGGGCGGCCTGCGGCCTTGAGCTCCGCCTCTGGCGTCTGGGACTCTGAGCGCACACATTTCTGTTGTTTGAAGTCACCAAGTGTGTGGTCATCTCTGCAGCAGCCACAGGAAGTGACCGCCCCATCCCAGGCAGGGCGGGCCGCGCTGACGTCTGGGCTCTGTCCTCCGGTCTGAGTCCCGCCGTGTGAGTGTAATTGGTGTGTGTCTGAAAGTGTGAGAGAGTGTAGTGTGTGAGAGTATGTGAATGGCAGTGTCTACGTGTGAGTGAATGTGAGTGTGTGAGTGTGAGTGTAATTGGTGTGTGTCTGAAAGTGTGAGAGAGTGTGAGTGTGTGAGTGTGAGTCTGAAAGTGTGAGAGTGTGTGAGAGTATGTGAATGGCAGTGTCTACGTGTGAGTGAATGTGAGTGTGTGAGTGTGAGTGTAATTGGTGTGTGTCTGAAAGCGTGAGAGTGTGTGAGAGTATGTGAATGTGAGTGTGTATGTGTGAGTGAGTGTGTGAGTGTGTGTGAGTGAGTGTGAGTGAATGTGTGTATGTGTGTGTGTGTCTGTGTGTGTGTGAGTGAGTGTGTGATGTGTGAGTGTGTGTATTATGTAGTTAAGACTAGACTGATAGATCCTGCAGTATCTTCATTTTAAAAAACATGATTTCATAAGAATTTTCTCATTTTATCAAATAACTTTTGCAGAATGTGATTTTCTTATTGCAAAACATACATAAACATACATGTCTACTCATAACCTGGGGAAGATACAGAATCACACACATTAGGGCCAGGAACTGGGCTTGATTTGCACCAAAGATGAGGGTCATTTGGGGATTTCCTTCTCGGCCTGTGCATTGGTCCAAATGGTGCCGGGACATGTGATGGGTACGGCCACTCTGGACAATTTGGCAGCCCCGCCCCAAGCATGCGCACAGGACAGCCCTGGCGCCCCCTGAGGGAGAGAACTGTCCACGGAGGCCCTGTGCCTGATACCGCCCCCTGCGTGGGTCTCCGAGGCACCATCCTGACTACGAAGTCGCTCTCCCATGTCACGGACTGTACCACCCTCTGCTAGAGCCACTCGGGACCCCTGCATCGCAGACAGAACAGGCTGGGGGCGGGGAGGGGCGGGGGCTGCAGTATGGACGCCGGGGTGGCTGTGACCCGGAGAGGCTGGGTTCGGGGGCAGTCGGGGTGTTGATGGCACTGGTGGCCACATGAATCTACACGCAGGATAAGCGACACGGGGCCTCTTGCACGGCATGTGTGCAGTTGTTACATACGACGTGGTTGTGGGGAACCGGGTGAAGCATGCACATGACCCCCTGCACTATCTTTGCAACTTCTTAACCGATCTAATAAAGAGGTAATATGCAAATTGACCATCACTCTCTCACACAAGATGGCCAACCCATGTGGTCACAAGATGGCCACCACATGTGGTCACAAGATGGCACCACAAGGTGGCTGGCAGGGAAGGGCAGTTGGGGGCAATCGGACCGGCAGGGGAGCAGTTAGGCGTCAATCAGGCTGGCAGGGGAGTGGTTAGGGGGTGATCAGGCTGGCAGGCTTGACCTTACGCTGACCTCTTCTCAGGCCCCTGGCAATAGGGTGGGAAACCCTTAGGCTGAGGCGCTGTCCTCAAGCCAAGAGTATTCCTCATACAGGCGGGAGAACGCGGGGGTGGGTGGGGGGTGGGAGGGGGGGTGTGGGGGGGAGCTTTTCCCGCGTCCCCGAGCTGGCTGGGGCGGGGTGCCCTGCCCAGGTGCTGGCTGGAGCTGGGGCGAAGGGGGAGGGCCCATGAGGCAGCCAGGTGAGCAGCGGGCCCCAGCCCCGGGCCTCCTCCCAGCCTGTGGGTCTGCACAGAGAGCCTGGAGAGGTGAGGGGTGAGGCCCCCGTCCTTGGCGCCTGTCCTAGGCGGCCCCGGTGTGTCCCAGTGTGTCCCGGTGTGTCCCGGGGAGCAGGCGTGCTGTGCGGGACTAGGTCAGGCCGGCCAACCTCACCCTCGCTGCGGCCCCGCCCGGCCGGGAATAGGGTGTCTGCTGTGGGGGTCACCACCGCTCCTGGGCCTCCCGCCAGCCCTGGCGGGGCCAGCTCCGGGGGGGGAAGAGGGGGCTGCCATAGGACTGCCCCCGGGGCAGGTGGGGTGACGTAGAGGAATGTCCCGTCCGTCCGGGTGAGGCAACTGCCACCTCTGCCTCCCGCACCCGGGCGGGGCCTGCTCCTGAGCCTGAGCCTCGCGTCTCCCTCCCCCCCTCCCTTTCTCTGGAAACCCCGCCCTGCGCCCAGCCTCATGGCCCCCCACTCCCGCTCACAGGTCCCCAGAGGGCTTCCCTGCCCTGCCGGTGAGCCCATCCGTCTTCTGGGAGGGGCGCCCCTGTTTCCCAGAGACGCCCCGGCCCCGCGTTCCTCCTCCCCAGGACGCTGCGGGCCGGCCCGAGCCAGGGCTTGTGAAATCCTGGCTTGGGTTCCGGCTGGGCCGTGAGGGTCGGGTGAGCTCAGCAGCGGGCGGACAGGGCCAACGCTCTGACCACTGAGCCACCAGCCAGGGCTAAAGGGCCTGTTAGAGCTCTGCCTTCCGCCTGGGTGAGTGTAGTGACCCGGCGGGTGCCAGGGGGGCATCTTCAGTCTGCGAGGACCATCGCCCCCTTTTACAGATGAGAAAACCGAGGCGCCCGGGGGGGGGGGGCAGGCCACTGGCACAGGAGGGGCGCCTCCTGCAGGTGCTCAGGTCACCCCGTCAGTGGCCCAGCCTGGACTTGCACAGACCCCCCCACCCCCCGTGGTAGGCAGGGTTCCCCCCTGCACAGCCCGTGGCCGGCAGCCGCCCCCCCCCCCCCCCCCCCAGGCCAGGAAAGCACAGCGCCAGCTCCCCAGCTGCCCCATGCAGCTGGGACCACAGGTGGTGCAGGGAGTCCGAGGGGCTCCCCAGTGCCCAGCACACTCTCGGGGTCGCCTAAGCACACCTGTTCACGCGGAGGCCCTCTGTGGGCTGCTTGGACCCCTCTGCAGATGGGGAGCTCACTCCTTCCTGAGGGTCTCTCACCTCCCATGTCCGAGAAGTCTGCCCGGGAGAGCGCTCACTTCCCCGGGCACCCCTCCCGCACTCACACCATCATTGGAGGTGAGGGGCTGAGGGCCACCATGACAGGTGCTGTGCAGCCTTGGGATAGTCGCAATCCCTCTCTGAGCTACGGTTTCCTTACCCAAATCTGAGGCCAACCAGGACTGGCTCAGCCTTGGCTCCTCGGGGGAGCCAGAGCGGAGTGGGGAGACAGCCAGGCTGAGTGGGCCCCCAGCACCTGGCAGCCCGGAGGCGGGGCTGTGACGGGGGCGGGCGGGCGCTTCCCTTCTGTGGGGCGGTGGGTGGGAGAGCCTCCAGGGACCCCAGCAGCGAGTGTGCTTCCCTCCCAGCCCCAGGGCTCCTCCAGGAGCTGCCGGCCCAGCCCTGCAGCGTTAATGGAGTTTGCGCACAGCCAGCGCACAGGGAGGGGTGTGGGGAGGAGACTGGACGGACCCCGCTGAGACACGGCGCCTCCTTCTAAAACCGGGCCACGGGGCTCCGGGCTGCGTGCCCGCCGGTGCAGAGGGCTGAAGGCCTACCCTGTGCCCGGCACATGCCCATCTCGTGCCCACTCTGCTGGGAGAAGGGCCTCGGGGCTGCTGCCCGTGGCCCTGGGCTCGGGAGGGAGAAGCGGGACCAGGCTGTGAGCCTGGGGCCCCCCTCCCGGCCTGCTCCTCGCCTCGGCCACAGCAGAGGCCGGCGGCCCAGCTCTGCGCACCCACTCGGCGCCCGGCACACGGTCTCCCTCATCCTCAGAGCCTGGGGGAGTGGTTTGCCTCTGGTTACAGGTGAAGAAGAGACCGAGGGTCTCAGTGGTGAAGTGGCTTGGCCAGTGACTGGCGCTTTGGTTCGGTGTCGGCAGCCCGTGGCGCTGGCGCTCGTCCTAGAGTAACGGCTTCGTTAATGGGAAACAGGCCGAGGGCCGCCCGGAGCCGAGCTGGCCGGCTGCTCAGACCCTCGCTTCACCCCGATACGGGGTCTGTCCGCTCGTGTCGTCACCAACCAGGGCTCAGAAATAAACTCTTCCCACAAACCCCACAGCCTGGAGGTGGGGCTTGAATCTGAGCCCAGCGGGTGCACGACCGAGCCTCCCTCTGGACCTCCAGGTCTGCTGCCGAGAGCCACGGGGTCCCGGGGGGCCAGTGCCCGCCGTGGGCGGGGGATGAAAGTGTGGGAGGACAGGGAGGCCCGGATCCCGAGGCCCTGATGGCCCGAGGCCGCTGTTTGCCGATGGCCTGGGTCCCACACGGGTGCTCCCAGCGGCGGCCTGGGCGCTGGCTGGCGGCCGGCGGCCTCCGAGTCTGGGCAGTTGTGACGGGCGCTTCCCAGGGCTTCATGATTCCAGTTACTGTGCGGCCTCCTCCCCGCGTTCAGCCAGCCCCAGAGAGGGCAGATCGAGGTCAAGCCTAGAAGGTGTGTCCACAGCTCTGCTGGGCCCCTGCCCTCACCCTGGCCGGGGTTCTGGAAAGCTCTCTGCTGCCCCCTGGTGGGAGAGGCCTGGGGCCGGCAGCCGCCTCTGAGGGCAGGTTCTGGGGCTCCAGGACCCGAGGAAGGAAGCCTGGTGGGTCTTCCCGCCCACCCTGGGGCCCACCCTGGGGCCTCCGCTCTGCCACCGTCCTGGGCACAGAACCAGGCCCAGGGCTCCGCGCTCTGCCCCCCGGCGAGTCCCTCCCCAGGCCTCGGGGTCCCCTCTTGTTCGACGAGGGGCCTGGGAGAGGGGTTCCGTGGCTCAGGCTTCCTCAGGCGGCGGCCTCGGCATCGGGAATGACAAACAGACACCGCCCGGCCACTGGAAATGTTCCGTTTATATTAGGTGACTTTCACCTGGTTAACAAAATAGGTTCAAGGAGAAAGAGGGACTGGAGGAGAGCGTGTGGGTGAGAGGCCCCTGGACACCCCGCTCCGAGCCGTGGTTTCCCTGCCTGTGAGTCGGGGAGAGGATTCCAACGGGATGGAATCCTGCCCTCGGCCGCCTGCGGGGGGAGCCGGTGGGCAGGGCAGGGCAGGGGTGGGCGGCCCCGCGTGGCCTCCCTACTTGTCTGCTGTGTGGCAGCGGGCAGAGCTCCGAACCGCTCTGGTCCTCTGTCTCCTCAGCCGTACAGGGACCGCCGCAGTCCGACCTCACAGGAGGCTTCCAGATGAAGGCAGCGCCGCGCACACAGACTCGAAGCGGGGCTCCGGGAAGGGAGCCGGGGAGGAGCGTGCCCACGGCCACACCGTGAGTGGCTGGCAGGGGACTGCCTGGCTCTGCTGGCTCACAGCCTACCCACTTATGCCTGAGGACGGGGTGCAGCAGCAGGGGGCCCCCAGGACGGGCCGGGCCTGGGCCCTCCCCAGGAGGCCACCGGGAGGGGCCGGCAGACTTGGGGAGGTGACAGCAAAAACATCTATCGCCACTTGGCCGCTTCCTTCGTTTCCTGGAAACCGCGCCGCCGGGACGCACCACGCCAGCCGGGCCTCAGGGAGGGTGGCCGGGGGCCAGCCAGGGCGCGCGCCCCCAGCACCGCTGCGGGGCCGGGGGGCCCCTGCGGACGCTGAGCTCGGAGGCGAAGGTCCGGGCCTTCTGGTAGAAGAAGAGGGACTTCTCGCGGTCCCGGAGGAAGTGGTGGTAGATGGTGGCCAGGCGCGTGTAGATCTTCATCTGGGCCTTCTTGTTGCCCAGGTCCACGGCCGCCGCCAGCGCCAGCTGGTAGTACCCGGCCGCGTCGAAGGGGTCCTGGCCGGAGGGGTGACGTTGGAGGGACGTGAGGGATAAAGGGTCCCCGGAGCCCGGGGAGCTCTGCACAGTCTGGCAGGCTTCCCGGCGGAGGGGCCAGGATTGGGGTTGCATCTTGCATCATGGGGTAGCGGTGAGCCCCGCCTTCGCTCCCCAAAGACCCTTACCCCCTCCCACATTTTTGTGGCCGCCCCGAGCTCCTGCTTGGCTGTCTAGACTCAGCCTGGCAGCCACCTCCTCCGGGAGGCCCCCCCTGACTGCACTCCATCTGGTCCTTTACGTGAAGCAAAGGCCGCTGTCATCTGTTCACACGCCAGCCTCACTGACCCCGAGCTCTGCAGGGCGTGGCTGGCCTCATGGCTGATCCCACAGGCTCCTCACGCTCGGCCGGGAGCTGCCAGGGCCTGGACTCCCTGGGACTGAGGACCGGGCCCAGGCCTCGGGGGTCTGAGTGGCAACCCACCCGGGCGGGCGATGCCCCCCCCGCCAGCCCTGAGCCCCGCCTCCCGGCGCCCACCTTCAGGTCGTAGAAGATGAGGTCTCCCAGCACCAGGTACACCTTCACGTAGTACAGCGTCTCCTCGGCGAACTGCAGCGGCGAGCTGCAGAGCGAGAGCGCCTTGAGGTAGAAGTGCTCGGCCAGCTCGCCGTGGCGCAGCCGCTGGTGCAGGGCGGCCAGCCGGTGGTAGGCCACGCGCTCGTTCAGACGGTCTCCTGGGGGCGCACGGCGGGGGGGGGGCGTGCGTGAGGACACGCTGCGTGGGGCGGCGGCGGCACAGGCCGGTCAGAGCCGCCTCAGAGCTCCGCCAGTCACCTCCCATCCGAGACTCACTCTTCCCACCTGTGAAGTGGGCCCCGTGGCGCCTGTTCCCCGCCCGCCTTGGGGATGTGGCCAGGTGGGGGGTTTGGAGGCCCCCCTCCACGCCTGACGAAGCCACCTGGGTTACTACTTTGACTAGGAGACCCCAAAGGTCAGGAGGGCTGCACCCACAGACCCCGGGCTCCAGGCAACCTCAGACGTGACGTGACGTCTGACCCTCCTGGTGTATCAGCCGTGGCCCCGCCCCATCCCAAGGATGTCATCAGACCAGGCTGTGCCCAGGTCCCTCCCCCAGGTGAGCGCTGTGGGGCCAGCACGGGACCCCCTTTCACACCTGCTGTGCACCTGGCCCTCTCGGGGCTCCCATCTTTGGGGGAGACTGAGGCCTGGGACAGTTCAGTTAGGGGACCGGACACAGGGGTGCCCGGCATCGAGGGACCAGAGTCTGGAGGGGCCTGAGGTGCTGTGAGCCAAGGCCAGTGGGGCTAGCCGCGTGCGGGGCGGGGACGGCTACGGCGGGCACCGCCGGGGACTGGTGAGAAGCCGGCGCGTCTGGGATCGCTGGCCTCGGGGGTGGCGCGGGACCGAGGCAGAGGCGGCCACAGCCGTAGCGCGGCATTCCCGAGACCCCACGGGGGCCTGGGGCAGCCTCTGCCACCTTCAGCCCCGCCCTCCCGATGTCAGAGGCGGAGGCCCGGGCCGGGGTGCGGGGCTCACCCCGGGTGATGCTGAGAGCCAGGGCCGTGTGGGCGAACTCCAGGCCCTCCTGCTGCAGGCCCAGCTCCGCCAGCAGCGCCACCAGCTTGTTGCACAGCCGAAGCTCCGCCTCCTGGTTCCCTGTGGTCACGGCCAGGGGCAGCGCCCGGTCCTGCCCAAGCGGGGAGGCGGGTCAGGCCGAGGCGGGTCAGGCCCACACCCAGGACCCTCCTCAGAGCCCCCAGCACCGCCCTGGAGCTGCCCGCCCACTGCCCCCGGGTCCTTACGCACCTCTGTCCCCCGAGAAAGGCCAGCTCCGAGGGGCCCTGACGCCCCAGGGCCACCTGTCCACACTGCATACCCCCAGCCGGCCCTCCCCTCCCCTCCCTCCGGCCCCGAGGGCCTGACAGGAGCGTCCAGCACCCCTCCGGGCTCTGACACGCCACATCCACCTGAACCCGCGGCGGAGCCGCACACCGGGAGCCGGGCAGACGGGAGGGGAGAAGCCGCCCTCCCTGGGGGCACGTGCAGACTGGGCCCTGGGCCTGATCCTCCCACTGGTGTGCGGTGTCCTTTGGCACCCCTGTGCTCCCCTGAGCCTCAGTTTCCTCATCCGGAAAATGGGCACAGACGCACTCTGGGTTGTTGGAGATGACAGGGATGGGTGCTGCGAGCTGGGAGCTGCCCGTGACCCTCAGACAGTGCGTCCCTTCTCTGTCCCTCTAGGTTGGGGTGGGGGTGGGGTCATGACTATCCCAGACAATGCAGAGGGCGATCCTGCCTCCCGGGAGGCCGCTCCCGCTGCGCCCCCCGCCCCGCCCGCCGGGCCTCACCCTGTAGAAGGACACAGCTTTGTCCCGCTCCCAGGCCCCGTTGAAGAAGATGTCTCCGGCCGCCTCGAACAGCTCCAGCCCCAGGTTGGGGTCCCCCGTGTACAGGGCCGCGTCCTGGGCCACCTGCGGGGATGCGGGCCTGTGAGACCCAGAGCGCTGCCGCGGGCGGGTGGCCGTCCACCAGTGGGACCCTCACAGCCACGTCCCGGCCACCCTGGGGCCCTCGAGCTGCGAAACGAGGGCGTTGGGCCTCTTCCCTCTCACACACCAGGAGGGACTGGTCCTGGGCATTGTGGGGTCACTGTCACCCACTGGGGTGAGGGCGATCGTTCCCGCCCGTGGCCCGTGGGGAGGCTCGGGGCCGGCGGGGATGGACTGCTGAGGAGCCTGGCGCAGAGTCAGGGCGGGCCCTGAACCCACGGCCATGCCTGGCCCAGGCGTCCTCCACTCTGGCCTCACGGGGCTCTCACACCCTGCCCCTTCACCCCACCATGTTCCCTCTGTCCCCTGTGCACCCCTGATGGCACATGCCTGCCCACCTCTCCCACCAGAGGACTAAGGCTGTTGGCTTCTCTGCTGCGTCGGGGGCCTGGCACGGTGCCTGGCGCACAGTAGGTGCTCAACAAATACCGCTGAGTGAGCGATGGACTGACTATTCCCAATTGCTCGCAACCCCGAAATCTGTGCGCCTCGGGCCTTTGCGCCTGTGTCCTGCTGCCCGAACCCCCTCCCAGCGGGCACTGCCCCCCTCGCTGCAACTCACAGCCTCGGCCCCTGGCCTGGGAGGCACGGCAGGAGCTCAGGAAGGAGCAACCTCGCAAGGACAGGAGCCTCCGTTCGCCCCAAATCGTGCCCTGTTTCAAGCACACGAGCCATGTGCTGCCGGGGCAAGGTCTCCTGTGTGCCACGGCGTGGGCACCGCGTGCACGTGTATTGAGCACTAGCCGTGTGCCAACATGGAGGGGGCACCGTGAGGGGCACGCGCCTCGGCCCCTGGGAGCTGAGACTGCGGGGACAGAGGCCGGCAGCGGGGTCAGGGGCCGTGGGGAGGTGGCATGGGCCCCGGGCACGCAGCTCGGCAGGGGCTTAGGGTGAAGGAGTGCGTGCGTGCGCACAGACCCGCGCTCCCCGGGTGCCGGCGCCGGCCGCCCACCTGGATGTACAGGTCCACCAGCTCGTCCTGACGCAGGAGGTAGTAGATCTTGCCGGCCTGCAGCCAGGCGTGCGCCTCCTTCTCCTTCTCCTGGAGGTCGATGAAGATGCCCAGACTGCGCTTGGTGTAGTCCAGCGCCGCTCTGTAGGCCCTGGAACCGGAAGCCACGGTCAGAACAGGCCCCCAGGCGGCTGGCCAATTCCTCCGCCCGCCCCCCAGGCGCCAAGGAAGGAAATGGCCCCCAGGAGGGCCCCTGGGAGGCCGGCACGGCCGCGGGTCCCGGCCGCCCTGCTGCGCGCGGAGCCCCTCACCGCTCGGTGCCCAGGGCCAGGTAGAGCCGGCCGATGGTCTCCAGGAGCTGCCCCTCCAGCGCCGTGTCGGCCGCCCGGCGGGCCAGCGCCAGCTGGAACTCGTGGTAGACGAGGCACTGGGCCCTGCGGGGCCGCACCGCGCTGTAGAAGTGGCACAGCCGCTGGACGGCACGCAGCTGGCCTGCGGGGACACGGGAGAGGCGGGGTGGGGCTCCAGGCCCTGCGTGTGCCGCCGCTCCCACCCTCCGCGCTGGGTCATCGCGGGTCGGACACTGAGCCCCCACAGGCCGAGCAGCCTATCAAGGTCACACGCTGGGGCCAGGCAGGGCAGCCATGGATGCTCGAGAGACGGCACCCCGTTTTTACAAGCCCCGGGCTGGGGTCCTGGCCAGGCCCTCCAGCGGCACCGACCTCCCGGCCCACAGCTCGTCACACGGCGCTGGCGAGGCTGCACACCTGCACCCCCATGCTGTCCCGACAGGCAGCGGAGACGGGATTCAAATCCGGCCGCCGGCACTCCGGAGCCAAAGCTCCCTCAGGGTCGGCTCCCGGCCACCGCCCGCCTCACCCTCTGAAAGGGGCCTGGGACCGCGCTTCCACTGCGAACACGACCCGAAGCCCGGCCGGCGTGGCTCGTGGCTGAGCGTCAACCCGTGACAGGAGGTCACGGTGCGATTCCCGGTCAGGGCGCAGGCCCGGGTGGTGGGCTCGGTCCCCCAGTCAATGTTTCTCTCTCATCATCGATGCTTCTCTCTCTCTCTCTCTCTCTCTCTCTCTCTCTCTCCCTCTCCCTTCCTCTCTCTGCGATCAAGAAAAACATATTTGAAAAAAATGACCTGAAGAACCTATATGCACAGCCCTTGGGCACACAGACAATTGGGTGCTGATGGCCAGTAGGGAGAGGGGGGTGGGGAGAGGGGGTGGGGAGAGGGGGGTGGAGAGAGGGGGTGGGGAGAGGGGGGTGAAGAGAGGGGGGTGGGGAGAGGGGGTGGGGAGAGGGGGGTGAGAGGGGGTATGGGGAGGCGGGCAAAAGGGGAGGGAAATGGGGGACATCTGTAATAGCGTCAACAATAAAAATAAAGTAAAAAATAGTAAGCAGCCCTGGCCGGCGTGGCTCAGTGGATAGAGTGTCGGCCTGTGGACTGAAGGGTCCCAGGTTTGATTTTGGTCAAGGACACATGCCTGGGTTGCGGGCTTGATCCCCAGTAGGGGGCGTGCAGGAGGCATTGATGTTTCTATCTCTCTCTCCCTTCCTCTCTGAAATCAATAGAAATATATTTAAAATAAATAAACAGAAGGAAGTTTGGGGAATTCACAAATACGTGGACGTGAACAAACTCCTCAGCACCCAGGGGCCCAGGCGGAAATGGGACGGAGACGGGGAGGCGCGTTGAGATGAGCGGAGACAGGGCGCGCGGCGCCAGCACCGGCCACGGCGAAAGCGGCCTCACGGGGACTTGTGCCTGTGAGTGTCTTTACAAAGAAGAAAAGTTCAAGCAAAAACCTCTCAACTTCCACTCCAAGAAGCGAGAAAGAGAGGGTGCACCAGCGGCAGGACCGCGAAACGGGGGGAGAGCCAGGAGGTGGTAAAACGACAGCAGCCGCAAAGCCAGAGAGACGGCAACGGAACCGACGGCCGTTCCCGGACAAGATGACAGCGGGGCACAGCGCTCGCCAGGCCGGGCGGGAGGGGGGCGTGCAGGTGGAGATGGACAAACGCCTCGGAGGACACAGACGGCTGGACAGCCTGAGCGAGGGCCCCGAGCAGGCACTGGGCGGCCCTGGGTGTCCCCCAGCCCTGGGTCTCCTCACTATTCACAATGGGGGTAACAACAGGATCCCCAGGTCCCCCAAACTCTGAGTCCCTCTGGGGGCCCAGAGGAGGTTTCTGGGAGGCCCCTGGGGGCCCCTGGCAGGCACCGTCCGACCTGTCTGAGGCCCAAGTCCCCAGACCCCGGCCCCAGTGCGTCCCTGAGGCTCAGAGGGCCCCCTGCCGGCCTCAGTGAGGGGGCCACGGCCCTCGGTGGCTCCCCAGTGCCCTCATCGCAGCCTAGGTTCTCCTGCCCCGTCTCGGGGCCCCGATCGAGGCTCTCACCACCCATCCCCCATCCCACCCAGGCCTTGCACCTTAATGCATGGCCGGCTCACCCACCCCAGGGCCTCCGTACACGCCGCGCCTGCTGCCAGCTCTCCCGGCTGCCCCACCTTAATGCCTGGCTACACCCTCCTGACCCTCAGGTCCCAGACCACACAGACTCCCTGACCCACGCGTCGGGGCCAGGGGCTGCCCACCACCCCGAGGGCCACTCTGTGGTCTTGTGAGCCGGGCACTGCTTCCCGTGAGACCCCCTCAGTCCCATTTGCAGGGGAGCCGGCACGGAGCCCGGTGTACTCGCACAAGGGGCTGTTCGTGAAGCCGACGGCTCCGCAGCCCTGGGAACCGCCCGCCACCCGGGAGGCATCTGGCGGGCAGGGCTGGCGGATGCCCAGAGTAAGGTGACCAGATCGTCCCGCTTTTGGCGGGACAAAACTGATTTTTAACAATTTGTCCCACGTCCCACGGCGTTTTCTTTCCAAAAATAGGGACTTTTTTAAAATGCCGTGGGACATGGGACAAATTGTTAAAAATCGGGACTGTCCCGCCAAAAGCGGGACGATCTGGTCACCTTAGCCTAGAGGAAGCCACCGGTAAATCACCCACGTTCAAGGCCCCGGCTCCGCTCTGCCAGTCCCTCCGGCCCGGCCTGGGCGATGCCCGTGCCGGTGGGGATGCCCGGGCGAGGGGCAGACGGAGACGCGCTGGAGGCCCGGCCTGTCCGCCCCGTGTGGGAGCAGCCTCGGCGCCTGCAAACAGCGCGCGGTTTCCATGACTCAGCGCTGTCGGTGGCGGAAAAACCGCCGCCCGCCTGACTCTCACACCCGGCGCGCTCTGACCGGAGGCGGAAAGAAAGCACGCTCTTTCCGGGAAGTCGGAGGGGGCTGGGCGGCACTTACTCTCCAGGTGGCCCGTCTCCACGGCGACCAGGAAGGCCCACTCGTAGTAGCACTTGCCCCGCTGGGCGAGGGCCCGGCGCGTGCACAGGTGGCCCAGCTGCAGGAGCACGTGGGGGAAGTCCCGGCCGCGCTCCCCGGGGCGCAGCCCCGAGAAGAGCCTCACGGCCTCCAGGAGGTAGTGCTGGGCCAGCCCGCCGGCCCCCGCCTGCAGGCACAGCGCCCCGAAGTTGGCCAGGGCCACCGCCTGGTTCCGCCGCTGGCCCAGGCGCTTGGCGATGCTCAGGGCGCGGAAGTAGCCCTCGGCCGCCGGCCGCGTCCGGCCCGTCCTCTTCAGGGCGATGGCCATCATGTTGGCGATCACGCCCTCCTGGTCCACACTGAACACGGCCTCGGCCAGGACCGACTGCAGGATGCCCAGGGCCACCCGGCTCTGCCCGTGAAGCACGTGCAGCCAGGCCAGGGCCACCAGGTCGTCCACGACGCGGCGGCCACCCGCCTCGGCGTCGGCTTCCAGCGCCTGCGTCATGAAGGCGATGGCCCGGCCGTGCTGCCGGTGGAGGCTGTGCAGCCGGGCCAGGCTGGCGTAGAGGGGCCCGCGCCACGGGGGTGCCGGGCCGGGGGCCGGGGCGGCCAGCGCCTGCCGGAGGTAGTGCGCGATCTGCGAGGGGAGGCGCGGGGGCTGCGGCGTGTTCCGCAGGACCAGGTCCACGCTCCGCAGCGAGCTGGCCAGCGAGCCCCGGGCGCGCAGCGAGGCCACCCGGACGCAGCTGAGCGCCAGGTGCGGCAGGCACTTGCGGCTGTAGATGTCGGCCAGGAGCAGGTAGCCGTCGGCGGGCCACGCGGCGTCCGGGCGCCCCAGGGCCCCGTGCAGCAGCAGCAGCCTCTCCAGGAAGGGCAGGGCCGCCTCGGGCTGCTTGAGGCGGACCTGGTGCCGGGCCAGCAGGAAGCAGGCGCGGGCCTCGGCCTGCGGGCTGCGGGCGCCCACGGCCCTGCGCAGGGCGAGCCGCAGGAGCTCCGCCTCGGCCGCGGTGCTGCAGGCGTGGCCCGGCGTGCCCAGGAGCAGGGCGCAGGCTTTGGGCACCGCCTGCCCGCCCTTGTCCCTGCTGTTCTGCCTCAGGTGGACGGCGGCCAGGTTGGCATACAGGGCCACCACCAGGAAGAGGTCCCCGAAGTGGCCGCCCAGGGCCCCCAGGGCCTCCTCGAAGTACACGCGAGCCTGGGACAGCTTGAGCCTCCGCTCGCACAGCCGCCCCAGCAGGAAGCAGAGCCTGGCCAGGGCCATGGGGAGGTCCGCCTTCTTGGCCGCCCCCCGGGCCTGGGCCAGGCGCCCGGCCAGCTCTTCCTCGTCGGTGAAGCCACGGAACGTGGTGCCGAGCCCCGGCAGGGAGGCGTCGTACAGGCCACGGAAGCCGGGCTCGTACCCGGGAGCATCCAGGAACCGCAGCAGGGAGCCCAGGGCCTCCGGGTCGGCCCAGTCGTCCTCCGCGGCCAGGCAGAAGGAGGGGTCCTCGGGGTCCGGTGAGCTCGCTTCACTGGACACTGAGTCGAGACCCCAGGACATTGGCTCCTCGGGGCAGCAGTGGCAGGACTTACATCGTTCTAGAACCTTCTTCACCTTCTGCAGGGTCTCCTGTGGCTCCGGGTGCAGGCCAGGCAGAGGCGTTTCTGCAAGTTACCAAAACCCGAGATGGATTAGAGTCTGCCCTGAGTCCAGGATGGGGCAGCGACGTCCCTCCCCAGGCGCAGGGTCCCTGTGGCGGCGTTTGGCAGATACTGCTTCCCCAGGGAACGCCCAGAGCCCAGCGCACAGTGGGAGCTCAGCGCACAGTGGGAGCTCAGCGCACAGTGGGAGCTCAGCGCACAGTGGGAGCTCAGTCATATGGTTACAGGGAGAACACAGGCCAGTCTGGCCTCCTTTTCTTATTCTTCGCTGTTTGAAAGCAGTTGCAGGAGACTAGTGTCCTCGCTCTGTGACCACACAGAGACCCCTTTCCCTTCAGAGCCACTCAGTGGGACACCCATTCAGTGCTGCAACTGCCCACGTGTCTCCAGTCAGGTGCCGCGATCCTGTGACATCATCAAGAGCCAATCGGAGGAGGGATTAGCCTGAGCTCTAAAGCCAGCCACGGGACCGAGAGAACCGGCCACGGAACCGAGAGAACCGGCCACGAAACTGAGAGGACCGGCTACGGAACTGAGAGAGCCGGCCCTGGGGGAGGAGGCCCCTTTCTCTCCTGGGACCACTTCCAACCAGAAGCGTGGAGCGGCCCCACCCCCGACTCCACCTCGCCCTGAAGGGTTTGAGACGCCGAGGCCCAGGGCCGCCAGAGGGTCGCAGGAGGAAGGGCGGAGCTGGAGAACAGGGGCTGGGACTGTGGGCTTTGGAGAGAGCCGGGCCCGAAGGCCAGGCCAGTCGCAGAGCAAACACGCCGTTTCCTGTTGGGAAAACACGGCTCCGGGGAGCGCTGGGGAGGAGACCAGCAAAGACGCCTCTGTCTCAGAGCCACGTGCAAAAAGGGGTCCAGACTGGCGGGTGCCTGGGGGCCCGTGCGGTCGGGAGTCCATACGGGAGTGTGGCTCGCTGGCCAGCGTCCGACCCGACTCGACATTCGATTTGCTAGGAACACACCCAGGTCCGGTGAGGCCAAAGCCCCCCCCCCAGGCCTGTGCTCCTGGGGGCTCGCAGGGGGCGAACCCCTCCTCCAGGCGGGGAGTCCGCAGCGTCTTCCGGTCGTCACCCCGAGGCTCGGAGAGCGCCCTGGGACAGCCCCGGGGGCGGCACCCAAAGTGGCCCTCCGTGTCCGTGCCCCGAGGGGCCTGCTCTCGGGACCCTCAAAGGGGCCTCGGGCACGTCCGTCTGGGCCTCTCCCGTGCCGACCTCTGTTGGGAGGAGGGGGCGGGAGGAGGGAGGAGGGCTTCTCCCTGGACCGGCCTCCGGGAGGGAGCAGACCCCGAGGGACTGACTTCTGAACATACGGCTCCAATTCAGCGCCCGCTGCCCCTTAAAGCGGAGCCCGTGGGACCTCAGCTGCTGCGGGTGTGCGAAGGGCCCAGGGCCGGGCATGTGCTCGGCATGGAGGGGCCCCCCCTTAGCGGGGGACAGGGCAGGGGGCTCAGGCATGGAGGGGACTCACCTTAGCTGGGGACAGTGTGCTCGGCATGGAGGGGCCCCCCCTTAGCGGGGGCCAGGCATGGAGGGGCCCCACCTTAGCGGGGGACAGGGCATAGCGGGGGAGGGGGAGGGGCCCCCCCTTAGCTGGGGACAGGGCAGGGGGCTCAGGCATGGAGGGGACTCACCTTAGCTGGGGACAGTGTGGGGGGACAGGGATGGAGGGGACCGGACCCACCTTAGCGGGGGACAGGGCATGGAGGGGCCCCACCTTAGCTGGGGACAGCGCGGGGGGCCGGGCATGGTGGGGGCAGGGCAGGAGGCCTGGCATGTTTGCTGGGACCTGTTGTCACAGCGGAGGACGCTCCCCCGGCACCTCACCCAGCCTCCAGGCAGGACCCCCCAGCCCCCACGGGCGGCCGGCCCCGCGTCGGCCCCGCGGCCCAGCCGCGCCCGGAGGAGCCCAGCGCGTGGAGGAGCCCACCTCGCTCTTCCGCCGGCTCAGCCTCGGTGTCTCCGCGTCTGTCTGAAAGGGGAGGAGAGAAGGGTCAGCCTCCAGCCAGTGCCCTCTGACCCGGGCCGTGTCCTGCAGAGGTGGTGACCCCGATGGTGACACTCCCAACTCCAGCGCCGGCGAGGGGCAGTGGGGTCAGGGGCCGAGAGGAGCCGAGACGCCGCGCCTCCCAGGGTCTGCCCCACCTGCACCCCTGCAGGGCTGTCCCCCACGAGGGGCTGCGGGCTCTCCCAGGGAACAGGGCGCCCCCCTCATCCCAGGGGCAGCGCCTCCCCAAGCCTCAGTGCTCCCCTCTGTGAAGTGGGCACACTAGCAGCTCGCTGGCTGCCGCAGGAGCCTCATGAGAAAGAGCGGAGCGGAGACCTGCAAAGTGTGAACTGTCGCCTGTGCCGACAGCCCCCGAGACCACGCGGCGTCCGGCGGGGAGAGCTGACCCCGACGCCTCCCCGAACCAGGCCCAGGGAGGGTCCCGGGAAAGAGGAGACCCCACGCCAGGCCGGCGGGGGCCGTGCTGCGCCCCGGCCAGTGCCAGCCGCTCAGAGAGAAGCGGGGCTGCGTGGCGGGCTCTCACCTGCTGCCGGCGGGAAACGTCGTGCCACGCGTGTTCGCAACAGGCAGATGTGTGTGTGCATGTGTGTGCGCGCACGCACGCGTGTGTATGTGTAGCTATATGTGCAAGGGTGTATTTGGGTGTGCATGTTTTCATGTGAGCGTGTGTGCAGGCATGTAAGCGTGTGCACATGCACATGTGTGCCTGTGTATATATGCAGGCGTGCACCCACGCGTGTCTGTCTCCATCCAGGGGGAGGAGGCCGTGAGCCACGCTCGTGACCAGTGCAGCGACTGGCAAGTCTGTCCTGGCCTCGTCCCCGTCTCATTTCGTTCCGCCGCTGGGGACACACCTCCGCCCTCTGCCCTGCACACGGCCCCAGGGAAACCCCACGCGGGGAGAGGTGACACGGGACAGCGGTCTGGGAGGAGGCAGCCCGGGCCAGCCCTGGGCCCGCTGGGCGGGGCCGCGCCGCACCTACCCAGGCTGTAGGCCGTGCAGACGTCCGCGCCCGCCGTCTTGCTCAGCAGCCGCCGGGCGTCCTCCGCGGAGAAGCGGCCCTCCCGGCGGAAGAAGGCCCTCTCCTCCTCGCCGAGGAAAAGCGCGCTCTCCAGCCTGGAGAGACAGAGGCCACCTCACCCCGCGGTCCCCACGGCAGCCGCCAGGGAGACCCACTGCGCTCCCTCCACGACTGTCCCCGCACACCTACTGTGTGCCCAGCAGTGGAGGCCCCAGAGAACAAACAAAACCAACATCCCGCCTTCCAGGGAGCCAGCCCAGCAGCAGGTGCCCGGAGCCGGGCTGGGACAGACGCAGCGGGTCACAGCAGCCTGGGAAGACGAGCTCCTGGGCTGCCTGCAAAGCCCAACCTCAAATGCCCTCCCCCGCCCCCCTGGAGGCCGGCGTGACGGTGCAGGCAGAATGGATCCCTCCACACGCTCAACTCCTCACACAAGCCCCACGGCGCTCCCAGGCACCTCACACAAACCCACACAAACACGCGTGTGCTCCGTGAGGTTGGGGAGAGGGAAGTCAGAGGACACAGAGGGAGGGGCGGGAGGAGGGAAGGAGGAGGCCGCTTGCTTATAGGACTACGTTCCCCGCAGAATACGGAACTTGGACATGCACTTTGGAGCTCAGAGGATGCTATTCTGAGACGGCAAAGAGAACTTAGAGTAGCTTGTGGGACATTGGACGAAATAAGTGACAAATGTCGGTGTCATAAAGACAAGAAAGACGGGTAACCGCAGGCCAAGGCGACAGACAAGACGACGGAGACAGGACAGCTGGTCACGCGCCGTCTGGAATGTTCTCTGGCTAGAGCGGGCGTATGGGAAACTGGCGAATCCGAATGGGGTGTGTGAGGACGGGGTGTGTGAGGACGGGGTGTGTGAGGACGGGGTGTGTGAGGACGGGGTGTGTGAGCACGGGTCGGGGTTCATTCCTGGCCTTGACCGTCAGACAGGGGTTATGCAAGAGGATGTCTGGTTTTCAAAACACTGAGTGGTTTCGGAGTAAAGAACATCATGTTCTCAACTCCCTCTCGAGGGCTGAGGAGAACCTGGAAGGAGAGGAAAGAGGAGAAAGCGTGCGGTCGCGTGGGCGTGCGGGCCATCGGGGAGGGTGCCGGCCTCGTGCTGTCCCGTGACCTTTCCCCGAGCCCGGACGGCGTCGGGGTGTGAGGAGGAGAGGACAGCACCAGTTGTTCGCGGAACAAAGGGCACAGCCCCAGGCTCTGGAGCGGGAAGATTTCAGCAAGTTTGCCGAGTGAAGAGGGGAGGCCCGGGGTCTCCTGCTAAGCAGGACCGGGCCCGGCCCCGGACACCTCTGGGTTAAGATACAGCAACAGCCCGGCCGGCGTGGCTCCGTGGTTGAGCGTCCACCTATGAACCGGGAGGTCACGGTTCAATTCCCGGTCGGGGCACGGGCCCGGGTTGCGGGCTCGATCCCCAGTGTAGGGAGTGCAGGAGGCAGCTGATCCATTATTCTCTCTCATCACTGATGTCTCTCTCTCTCTTCCTTCCTCTCTGAAATCAATTTTTAAAAATATACATATATTTAAAAAAGATAAGAAACAAACAAAAATAAATTAATTAAATAAATAAAAGAGAGCGGGGCATGGGGGGCCCACACAGTGAGAGGAGCCGGGCCGGGGTGACAATCCCCAGGGATGAGCCATTGGAGATGAGACTTGGGGCCAGAGAGGGCCAGGAAGGAGGGGGCAAGCTAGCCTCCCAGCTGGACTCGGGGGGGGGGGGGTGTAGATGGTGAATGGTGGCCTGTGAAATCGGGGCCACTGGGCCTGAGTCGGGGGGAAGGCCAGGCCCGGACGCTCTGAAGGGCTTTCTGAAGGGGAGCCTTGCATTGAAGTGTCCCCCAAGCTCCTGTCGTCAGGAGCCTTATTTGAAATGGGGTTTTCAGGTGCAGTCGGGGGAGGCCCTGAGACGCGGCACTGTGGGCCGCTCAGGCGGCTCTAAGCCCAGCGGCCGGTCCGTGTGAGACAGAGGCGACGAGGCCGTGGGAAGACAGAGGAGACTGGGTGACGGGGCCACAGGGAACCCCGGGAGCCTCGGGAAGCGGAGGAGGCAGGAAGGACCCTCCCGCAGCCCGGAGGGAGCAGCCCCTGGGCGCCTGGCTGTGGACTGGCCTCAGAGCGAGAGACGCAAAGGTGGGGGCCTGAGCTCCAGGAGGAGGCGCTGTGCACCGCAGCCCCGGGGCTGGTGCGTGGAGACACAGCTGGGTCCCAGAGAAAGATCCCTGGCAGCGCCGAGAGCACGGGCTCCAGGCCCAGACAGGAGGGGACACTGGCCCGGGGACGGGGTGGCAGCCTGGATTCGCTCCAGCCCCGGGACGTGGCTGGGAGCAGGCTCGGGAGGCGTGGTCCGGGCCGAGCCGCCTTGTCACTGGGAGGCAGGCAGGCAGTGGCAGGACCCAGGGCGAGGGGGCCGGGAGGGGGGGCGGAGGGGGGCCGGGAGGGGGGCGGGAGGGGGGCCTCGGCCACTCACTCGGACACGCGGCCCTGCACACTGACGAGACTCGTCCGCACAAACCCGACCTGGCCCGAGGCCACGTGCCGGCCCAGGAACCAGGGCAGGCCGGGCACCTGGGCGCCCAGGATCTCGATGAGGTCGCCGCTGTGGAAGGCCAGCTCTTCGGGCCCCGCGCCCGGGTAGTCTGCCACGGCTGCGGCCAGGCCCACGGCTGCGGAGGGAGGGCTCCGGTCAGTGCTGGGGGCCGGCTGGGCAGACGGCAGCGCAGCCAGGCGTGCCCAGTCCGGCCGTGGGACCATGTGGCACCTGCCCCGCGTGTGGTGAGGCCTGGCCACCGCACCTGAGGGCTGGCATCTCTGGGGTCCTCAGAGAGGGCGCTGTGTCCTCACGCTGACGTGGGAAACTGAGGCCTGGGTGTCGGCCCCAAGGCCAGGGCCCCTCCCTCCATTCCTCGCCAGCAAGGCCGGCCAGGGCCCACTCAGGGCGCATGGGGCTGTGAACATGGGTCCTTCCCATCCCCCTCCCACGGCGCGCATGTCCACCTCACAGGGACACAGCCACCCAACACGAGCCAGCTGGGGCAGAGCAGACGCGCCGGCCGGAGCCCGGGGTCCTAGCAGCGCCGGCTCTCCGAACAAGACCTGGCCTCACGGCCTCACTAGTGTTAATAGCGGCTCCAGCCCAGCCCCCAGCCCAGCCCGCCTGTCCCAGGTCAACCCGGAGCAGGCAGCCTGGCCTGGCTGTGCTGGGGGTGGGGGTGGGGGTGGGGGTGGGGGGGGTGCTACACCAGCCCACAGGCCTCGAGCCTCAGTTATCGCCTTGTGAACTGGAGAGAAGGCTATGTCTTCTGGCTTGGGGTGCCTTCAGGTGAGTGCAGAAGCTTCCAGAATGCTGGTGCCTACCCTCCCCCAGCCCCCACCCACTGCCCCAGGGGAGACATTTACCCATCAGCTGGGTGTCTGGCGTCACAGGTTCACCCACAGAGTCCTCGAAGGGGTCCCAGGCGACCCTGAGAGCCCATCTGCAGTGGGAGAGGGGGGTCTCTGCTGTGGGGACTGGATGAGTTAGCAGCCCCGTGACTCATGCGGGTCCCACCACCTGTCCCACCACACACACACACACACACCCACACACACACACACACACCACACACCACACACATACGCGCGCGCACACACACACCACACACGCACACACACACCCACACACGCACACGCACACACACACACACACACACACACACACACACACGCACACGCACACCACACACACACACACACACACACACGCACACGCACACGCGCACACACGCCTGCCCCGGGGTGCGGCCTTCAGGCCCAGGCGTGGCCCTGTCCAGGCCCGTGCTGCCGCCCAGCCCGTTTGCCTCCCGCCTTCCTCAGGCTCCCGTCCGGGCCCTTATTTCCCCGGAGAGAAGCTGAGCCACGGCCTGCTGTTCCCGGACAGCGGACACCGGGAGACGAACTTGCTCTCTGTGCCGTGGCTGCCGGGCAGCTCCCAGCCGAGCTCATGCCCGTGGGCAGCATGTGGGCAGCTTGGTCTCGGGCCGCGCCCGCCTGGGTGGCATTTGCGCAGGTCCCCGTGCGCTCCCAGCGGCGGGCTCACGCCCTACGGCTCCCGCAGCAGCTTTCCAGATGAGCCAGCGCGTGGGGCAGCTCGTCCCGGGCCCTGGGCGCGCTGTGTCCTGTCCCCTGAGGCAGGTGGGCTGGGAGCAGCAGGAGGGGGCGTGGGGTCTGCCGGGCTCACGCTGCCCCCCGCCCCCCCCCAACGGACAGCCCAGGGCCTGGCCTCCGCGTGGGGCTGCCAGCGGGAAGCAGAGGAACGAAGGCCGGTACCTACTGATGAAACGGAGTCAGAGGCTCTGCAGCGGACACGGCCGCCTCCTCCTCGGAGCACGCGCGGAGCCTGCAGGCCGGGGAGCCCGCTCCCGGGGCCCCCTCTCCCTGGGGAGCCCCTGAAGCCGGCCTGAGGGGCTGGGGGCCCCTGTCTGCACCCTGGGGACCGGTGGTCACTCTCACGTAGCCGTCAGGACACAGGACAAAGAAAGGCCCTGTGACGTGACAGAGGGTGGTCACTCAGGTGGCCAGACACAGAGGCAGCTATCGCTCTGCAGGGGACCCACTCTCCCCTCAGGACACAGGTGCGGGCGGCACCCCCGCCCGTCTCTCACCCACAGCTGCCAGGCACCAGACCCCAAGGGCCAGACGGGGAGGCTGGACCTGGGCTGGGGTCCTGGCTCTGCTGGCCTTCCCCTGGGAGCCTGGCTCCCCCTCAGACGCTTGGGGCCTCAGTTTCCCCTTCTGTGCTGTGAAGGGCCAGACGTGTGATCCCACGGGCGAGTGGGCCCACGTCAGGCTGTGTGGCCGCGTCAGGAGCGCGGGCTGGGGTGGCGCTTGCAAGCCCCCTTCCTCTTATTTCTTGGGGAGCTGATCGGTGATAAAGCCCGGGCACCCCCCTGTCGGTGTCCGCGGCCCAAGCCCCTCGGTCCCCACTGCACCAGCCCCCCAGCTGTCGAGACCCCGAGTCCCCAGCGCGGCGTGGGCCGGCGCCACTGCCCCCGCGGCTCACCTTCCTGGACCAGGAGGCTCTCGTGCGTCAGCCTCAGCGCCTCCTCGTCCACGCAGACCCGGATGGCCGCCTCCTCGTGCTCCTCGGGCGAGCGCAGCCAGAAGGCCGGGCCCACCAGCAGGTTCTCCAGGCAGTGGTGCGTGAAGCCTGCGGCAGGCGGCCCGGTCACAGCGTGCTCGGGGGCGGCTGAGCCCGGCACCCACCAGGCTCAGGGAGACACCCGCCTGGCCGTCGGGACCTGCAGTGCCCGCCCCCTCCCCCGGGTGGCCCTGTCCCACTGTCGGAGCTGCAGGGGACCAGTCGTGACCCTGACCTCCCTGGGCCTTGGGAAGGTTCAGCAAGGACAAGTGACTTCCTCTAGGACCTCGGTCTCCTCGTCTGTGAGACGGGACAGAGCATGCTCACACGGGGGCGGGGGGAGGGGGCGGGGGGAGGGGCACTGCCCTGCTCGGGGCAGCAGGAAATTGTCCCGGATTCTTATTTTCAAGCCTCCTGGCTCTCAGGCTGGGGGGAGGGGTGCGGAGCATGTTCCCCAGGGGACCCTGCAAATGCCTCCCCATAGAACGAGGAATATTCTGGAAAGCAAGCACCACGGCTGAGGTTGAAATGAGTTTCCTGGACTATGCTCGGCCGGTCGGGCGGTCAGAGAGCTGGGAGGTCCCGCGCTGGAAGGAGGTGGGGACTCGGCCCAGCCATGAGGCCGCACAGCCCTGAGCGTCTGGAGCGCCCCCCCCCCCCCCCCAGCACCCCACCTGAGCACAGGTGAGCCCCTCCTTCCCCAGCTGCCCCAGAGGCCGTGGGCGCTAACCTACTCTAGAGCCTGGTTGTACCATCAGGCGCGGTGTGGGCCAGCGCCTGGGGGGGAGCCCGTCCCGGCTCGGCCTTACCGAGGGCGTGGTAGGTGGAAAACTTCCAGATCTCTTCGAAGGTCTTGAAGGTCACCACGAGCCGGTCCTGGTCGCTGTGGATGGACAGCAGCCGGGCCGACAGCTCCTGCCGGGGGAGCAGGAGTCAGAGACGGCCCCGCGGCGCTGAGGTCTGACCGGCACGGGCCAGGTACGGGACGGGAACTTTATAGACGGACCCTGGCCGGCGCCACACACAGCTGCCTCCTCGACAGCCAGGTGCGCCCTCCGCCCTCAAGCCCGCTGCGCTCCCCAGAGCCTGGGCACGCCTGCTCCTTCGAGCCCCTGGGCCTCCGGCTGGGCTCCCCCCCACCACTCCTGGTTTGCCAGGCGCAGGCCCAGCGTGCCTGTCCCTCCTGGCCTCCTGTGCGTGGCACGGCAGGGGCTCAGCCCAGAGCCAGGGCTCACCCTCTAGGGTGAGAGCCGCGCTCGCCCGGGGTCCCCAGGGCAGCCCCGCGGCTGAGTGCGCACAGGGTGCTGTGCAGCCGTGGGGGCCGCACACCGCTCCTCGGGCCAGGCTGCTGGCAGGGTCAGAGGGTGGCCACCTGTCCCTAACCCGGCCCCCTCCTCCACCAGCCTCCTGTCCGACGGTCCGTCCCGCAGATCAGCTCCCAGCTCCTCTACCCCCCACAAAGGAGGGCGCTGGAGGAAGGAATGGGGGTCATCGGGAACTCGGTGGCCCTGCGTGGCTGTGCCCTGCGTGGTGCTCTGGGGACACACATCCAGGAGAGCGGGTGGGGGTGCGTCGCAGGCCGCCATGAGGGGAGGTGGAGGGCGGCCTCCCGCCCATGGCCTTGGCCCCTTGGAGGCCTGGACTCACGGACCCTGGTCCTGCTGCCCCCCCCCGCCCCCGTCTCCTCTGCACCGTCCTCCCGGTCCCCTCGTCAGGCAGGGGCCCTACACCTGCGCTCCCCCAGGTCCCGGCCCTGGGGAGCCACTCACCCCGAGCGTGCGGGCCACCTCCCGGCTGTCGTTCTCCAGCAGGCGGAGCCGGGCCCGCAGGGTCTGCTGCAGCCCGGGGTCCGGCTGCCCGCCCCGCCTCCGCACGGCCTGCAGCTGCAGCGTCAGGTCTGCAGGGACAGGTCAAGGTCAGGCAGTCCGCCCCCAAGACCCCCAGCCACAGGCGGGGCCCGGGTTCAATGCCCACCTCAGGCGTCGCCTCTGGACGCCCTGTACTGATGCCCACCCGAGCCCCAGTTTCTCTCCTGGAGGGCGAGTTGCACGCTGCTCCACCCAGAGCGATGGCGGGCCCCCCTCCAGCCCCAGCACAGGCCCCCAGGAGCTATCGGCAGGTGGTCCTGAGTCACCGAGACCTCCAGCCCGACCTCCCCTCCGCCAGCCCCAGACAGGACCTCCGACCCCCAGCAGACACCCCACAGACCCCTAGCCCCCCCAACCCAGCTCCTGCCCCTTCTCCCACCCCAGCCCTGCCCAGGCCACACCCACCTCCCTCCATCACGGGCCTGGGGGCCCACGGGAGCCCCTGACCCCCCCCCCCCGTGGTGCCAGCCTGGCTCCCTCAGGTGCAGATCTCAGCTCAGATGCCCCTACCTCCCCCCCGCCTCCAAGGAGGCCTCCAGAACCCAGGAGTCCCCAGAGCCCCAGGGGCTGCTGGAGAGGGGAGAAGAGAGAGGAGGGGAGGAGAGAGAGTCCCACGCCCTTTGACAGCCTTGCACCTGCCTTAGAACTTTCCGGCAAAGGGCCCTGGAGCACACCCCCCCTCCCGTGGGCGGGGCCGGGGCAGAGACTGGGCAGCTCTGGGGTCTGGCCAGCCCCGAGCAGGCAGCGGGCAGCACCTCACAGCTGCCCCTCCTGCCCCGTCAGAGGGCGGGCTGCCTTCTCAAACCCCAAGTGCCCTGCCCTGCTGCCCAGCTGGCCCTGACCCCCCCGGGACCACAGGGCGCTCTGACCTCCGAGAGGAAGGGGGACGGGCAAGGTGAGGTGCCAGCGGCACTGGGGTCTCCGTCCCGCACAGCTGGGGGTCAGGGTGGGGTCTCCGGGGCAAGGGGCAGATTCTTCCCACACCCCACCTGGTGCTAGCCCCAGCCCAGGGGTGCCCACACCCACGCCCCCATTCTCGGAGCCCCCTCCCCGGAGACCAGCCCTGGGACAGCTCCCCGAGGCCTTCCCTCGGCCGCCCCCCGTTCCGTCTGGTTCTTACAGGCCCGCCCGTCACCCTCCGTGTCCCTTCCCTGCAGGCGCCTCAGGGCCACGTCCCCTCTGAGCGGGACAGAGCCGGGAAGCCCTTTGCAAATGCAGCTGAGCCCACACCCTGGCCCCTGCGGGATGCGGGGTCCCGGGCCCCACCCCAGACGGATGGATCCAGGACCCGGTGCGGGACCTGGGCGTCTGCGTTTAGCGAGCTCCTCGCCGCCCCCCAGAGGGAGGGGCAGGAGTCCCACGTTCCCATCCGCAGCCTGGACGAACCCGCCCGCCGTGCGTGCAGCCCGGGGATGCCTACCTGTGGGGTACGCTCCCCTCGGGCCGGGAGGGATCCCAGGGCCCCGCTGAGAGTCGCGCGGGGCTGGAGCAGCGTCTGTAACACAGCGGGTCTGTGGTTCAGGCGAAAGCAGGCCGCTCCCTGCACAGCCGCCCCCCCTTCCCGCAGGGCCACACCCCCATGAGGACGGAGGCCTGTGAGTTTCCCTCGCGCTTTAAGAAACCAGCCCAGAGCGGCCGGTGTGGCTCCGTGGTTCAGCGTCGACCGTGAACCAGGAGGTCGTGGTTGGATTCCCGGTCAGGGCACATGCCGGGTTGCGGGCTCGATCCCCAGTGGGGGGTGTGCAGGAGGCAGCCCATCCGTGATTCTCTCTCATCATTGCTGCTTCTATCTCCCCCTCTCCCTTCCTCTCTGAGATCAGTAAAAATATGCATTTAATAATCATCAAAAAAGAAACCAGCCCAGCGCCACGGCCTCAGGAAACAACGTGCACTACCCTGCTGTTCTGGGGTGCCATAGGCACGCTCTGAGGGCGCGCTGGCTGAGGGGCTGGCTGAGGGTGCACTGGCTGAGGGGCTGGCTGAGGGCTGGCTGAGGGTGCACTGGCTGAGGGTGCACTGGCTGAGGGTGCACTGGCTGAGGGCGTGCTGGCTGAGGGTGCACTGGCTGAGGGGCTGGCTGAGGGCTGGCTGAGGCTGCACTGGCTGAGGGTGCACTGGCTGAGGGCGCACTGGCTGAGGGTGCACTGGCTGAGGGCTGGCTGAGGGCGCACTGGCTGAGGGCTGGCTGAGGGCGCACTGGCTGAGGGCTGGCTGAGGGTGCACTGGCTGAGGGCGCACTGGCTGAGGGCTGGCTGAGGGCTGGCTGAGGGTGCACTGGCTGAGGGCGCACTGGCTGAGGGTGCACTGGCTGAGGGCTGGCTGAGGGCTGGCTGAGGGTGCACTGGCTGAGGGCCTGGCTGAGGGCTGGCTGAGGGGCTGGCTGAGGGCGCACTGGCTGAAAGGCTGACTGAGGGCGCACTGGCTGAGGGTGCACTGGCTGAGGGCGCACTGGCTGAGGGTGCACTGGCTGAGGGTGCACTGGCTGAAAGGCTGGCTGAGGGCGCACTGGCTGAGGGCACACTGGCTGAGGGTGCACTGGCTGAGGGCTGGCTGAGGGCTGGCTGAGGGTGCACTGGCTGAGGGGCTGGCTGAGGGTGCACTGGCTGAGGGGCTGGCTGAGGGTGCACTGGCTGAGGGCGCACTGGCTGAAAGGCTGGCTGAGGGGCTGGCTGAGGGTGCACTGGCTGAGGGTGCACTGGCTGAGGGTGCACTGGCTAAAAGGCTGGCTGAGGGCGCACTGGCTGAGGGTGCACTGGCTGAGGGTGCACTGGCTGAGGGCTGGCTAAGGGCGTGCTGGCTGAGGGTGCACTGGCTAAAAGGCTGGCTGAGGGTGCACTGGCTGAGGGCTGGCTAAGGGCGTGCTGGCTGAGGGTGCACTGGCTGAGGGGCTGGCTGAGGGTGCACTGGCTGAGGGGCTGGCTGAGGGGCGGGCTGAGGGGCTGGCTGAGGGGCTGGCTGGGGGTGCACTGGCTGAGGGTGTACTGGCTGAGGGGCTGGCTGAGGGTGCACTGGCTGAAAGGCTGGCTGAGGGTGCACTGGCTGAGGGGCTGGCTGAGGGTGCACTGGCTGAGGGTGTACTGGCTGAAAGGCTGGCTGAGGGTGCACTGGCTGAAACCCAGGTGTGGGCAGGGCGGCTCCTCTGAGGCTCCCGGGGAGAGTCTGACCCTGGCCTTTCCAGCACCCAGAGGCGCCCGCAACCCTTGGCTCCTGGCCCCTCCTCCATCGTCAAAGCCTTTGGTTTCTCTGACTCCGCCCTCGGGATACTCTCCTGTCTCAAGACCCGAACTCCGTCCCACCTGCGCTCCCTGTCGCCACGGGGTGAGGTGGGTGTGCGGGTCTGGGATTAGGCGGACTTCGTTGGGGGCCACTATTCTGCTGACCACACAGGGGAGGTGACAACCGGAAGGGACTCGGGGTCTGGAGCAGACAGAGCTGTGTCCTGATCCGGCTGCACCAGTCAATTGCTGGGCGGCACGTGCCTGTGAGGCTGTGGGGTGGGGCTCTCAGCCTGGCGAGGACTAGTGAGGTACCCCAAGATTCAGGGTCAGAGCGGGACCCACGCTGGGACCAGTGCAGAGAGCAGCTCAGTCCTCCCCTGCCATCCCTTCCGCGCCCCCATCGGGAGGCCGGCTCCAGTGTGCACCTTGGCTGGAGTCCTGGGTCTCTGCCCAGCTCAGTTTGCTCATCTGTAAAATGGGCTGAGCAATTGGGGCCTAAGGATCAAGGCCGGTGTGATTGGGAAGAGCCTGTGATTCCGCAGCCGGTGTGACCTTCAGGCTGCCGGTCCCCAGTGCCTGCAGGATGCTCCCCTAAGAGCCGTGGGCACAGCACTGCCCGCTCGGCCGTGGACTGGACAACACGATGGTGCTCGTTTCTGCTCTCTTCCTATCAGCATCTTCGCGCGCCTTCAGTGTGCCAGCCCCTGCGGTGTGCCAGCCCCACGCTGTGCTGCCGCCTGGTGGTCAGAGCCCACAGCCAGGCCTGGCTTGCTCTGCGGTCCAGGGCCTGCCTCAGCGCCGGGCAGGCAGCACAGACTCAGAAAACCTGCCAAATCCAAAAGAGCATACAGCATCCACTGGCGAAGCACCATCCTCCAATTCGGTTCCAGGGCCGGGCCGGGAAGTGCCCGTCTGTGGTCCCCCCAGCAGGAGTGCTCACAGGATGGTGGAGAC
This sequence comes from Eptesicus fuscus, assembly GCF_027574615.1. NCBI lineage: Eukaryota > Metazoa > Chordata > Mammalia > Chiroptera > Vespertilionidae > Eptesicus > Eptesicus fuscus. The sequence continues at coordinate 115,503,239 of NC_072474.1, read as the reverse complement.
GTGGGCAGACCCCGCGCTCACAGGGTGATGGAGACGTGAGCAGACCCCGCGCTCACAGGATGATGGAGACGTGGGCAGACCCCGCGCTCACAGGATGGTGGAGACGTGGGCAGACCCCGCGCTCACAGGATGATGGAGACGTGAGAGACCCCGCGCTCACAGGATGGTGGAGACGTGGGCAGACCCCGCGCTCACAGGATGGTGGAGACGTGAGCAGACCCCACGCTCACAGGATGATGGAGACGTGAGCAGACCCCGCGCTCACAGGATGATGGAGACGTGAGCAGACCCCGCGCTCACAGGGTGATGGAGACGTGAGCAGAGCGAAGCTGGGCCATTTGAATGAGAAATAAAGATGGCAGCTGGCACAGGCCGGAGAGCACAGTGCAGACCGAGGAGCCCTCAGGAAAATGAATGCTGAACCGTGGGGAGAGGGGACCGGCGTCCTTCGCAGAGCAAGTCAATGGTAAGCGTGGAGGAATAGCGCGTGAGATTGTCACCACGGAGGAGCCGTCACAATGATTCTCTTTTCCACCGAAAACCGGGCTGCGCGAGTGTCCCGAGGAACAAGGCATTGACTTGTCTCAAGTCTCTTCCCCGGGTGACGAGTGACGGCAGAGGAAGCGCGATGCCCGGACCGAGGGGAAGTCTGTGCCACACCCTGAACCAAGGCATCAAAACGACTGTCCCCGTACAGCCAGGTCGTCACACGGCCTCCAGCCACGCTGCGATGGGACACGGCGCTTCCGGGGCATCGCCCCAGGTACCCGGCATCGCGGGGGGCGGTCGCTGCTGCGCCCACGCGGAGGGGTGTGCTCCGGATGACCGGCGAGTTCTTAGAACATCGACCAGCGACACGGCTCCAGGCACGGCACGGCAGGCTCTCCGGCTGCCAGGACGTGGCTGGGCCGGTTGGCAGGGTCTGAGCGAGGCCTGAGGCTCACCACGTGGGCCCGCTGGCCGGGGCTCTGGAGGGCACGTCCGGGTTTAGGAAATACACACGCCAAAGCGATTGGGGCTCCAAGGAGCCCATATAGACAGAGAGGCCGCAGGTCCCTCCCTCTCTGGCCTCAGCTTGTCTCCGGGGGGCCAGGGCGGCCCGGCCTGAGCACCCCGGGGTGCATGGCCTGCGGGCAAAGCAGGACTGAGGGTGCACAGGTTTGTGAAAGGTCCGTCAGCAAGTGCAGGGCAGCTGCTCCAGAACTCCCCAGCCCCCTCCCCTCTCCCTGTCCGTGTGGGGTCACTGAAACGCCCCGAACAACACACTGGCCTGCACGCAACTCAGCAGACGCCCTGAGCCCGGCCGGCGGGGCTCAGCGGGTGAGCGTCGACCTAAGAACCCGGAGGTCACGGTTGATCCCGGTCGGGGCACCTGCCTGGGTTACGGGCTGGATCCCCAGTGTGGGGCGTGCAGGAGGCGGCCGGTCCCTGATTCTCTCTCATCACTGATGGTTCTCTCTCTCCCTCGCGCACCGCACTCACCGTCTCTGCCTGCAGCCTGGGCCTCCTCGGGTCCTGGTCCCGCCCAGCTGACCGACGAGCTCCCAGCCTTTCTCTGGACCTTGTCGCCACCGACGCCGCCCGAGGGCCCGGCCACCGTCCCCGTCGGGGCAGGCTCCTCCGCGGCCGCCTCCGCTGGGTCCTTCATGATTGACGTGGCCTCAGCGCCCAGGGCTGGGCCTGCCGGGCTGGCCGCTGTGGGGAGAGGAGAGGGTGGTGGTCAGCGATGACCTCTCCAGGGAGACGGGCCGCGGGCCCAGCACAGATGCTGCCGCCAGAGTTGGGGTTCAGAGGAGAGAGCCCCCTCCATGCCTGGGGGCCCACTCAGCCCTCTCGGGTCGGCTGGCGGTCACTTCCTCTCCGACCAGCACAATTCCCCTGGGCCGGGCTCGGGGAGCTCTGGGCCGGGCTGGGGGAGCTCAGGGCCGGGCTGGGGGAGCTCTGGGCCGGGCTGGGGGAGCCCAGGGCCGGGCTGTGCCTGGTGGCCTGGCCAATGCCCCCTGGCTGCAGGTGGACGTCCTGCAGGCAGGGTCCCTAGGCCCCGAGGACACAGCTCAGGGCTGCCTGTCCCGCTCAGCGCGTGGCTGCGAACGCCTGGAGGTGTGTGAGCAGGGCTGCGGGGACAGAGGGCCCTGTCCTTGTGGCTCACATGGCCCCGTGCTCGGGGTGAGCCCACCACACCTCCGGCCGCGGGCCTGAAGCGGGGACCCTGTGACAGCCATCCCCGAGCGATGGCTCTTCGCTCCATGTCACACGGGCCTCGAGCTGGGCTCCCACGGGCCCTGGCGCTGCCGTCACAACCCCGAGCCCGATCCAGCCCCGCGGCTGGTCTCTCCCACGGGCAGGGGCCAGGCAGCAGGGTCCCGGACCGAGTCCTGTTTGTCGGGAAATGGGCCAGGCCCCGGCAGCCGTGGGCGGAAGGAAGCAGGGCCGTGGCCGTGGCCGAGGCTACGTCTCCCCACCGGGGTTCCCCCAGCCCAGAGCCAGTCACCCTGCCCCCCCTCCCGGCCGGAGACGAGAGCCCTCACGGCGGGGACACCACGCCCTGGGCTTGGGGCTCGGTCACCCACCGAGGGCACAGGGGACCACGTCCTCTCAGGCAGGCAGGGAGGCACGGGCGACAGAGACAGCGCACAGGGCGGCTGAGGGACGCAGCCTGGGCCGCGGACCCTGGACCAGCCCAGCCCCTCCGCCCACGCCACTGGGACAGGGAGCTGGGGCTGCCAGCGGGGTCCATCTTCTCCTGCGGGTCTCACAGAGCGGGGCCCTGTTTGGGGGGCCCTAGTCCTGCCGCCTCCCCACCAGGTCTCTGTCCTCCCCTCTGCCGCCTTCTCCAGGAGCCACGTCCGATGCCCCCGAGACGGAGCAGGGCCTGCAGCCAGGCACCCGGCACAATGGACCAGGTCTGAGGCCTGTGCCTGTCACCCTGCTGGCCTTCCGGGCCGTCTGCGCGTCCACACAGGCCTGCCCTGCGCTCGGGGGCGGGCTGGGGACAGAGATGGGGCTGGGGACAGGGATGGGGCTGGGACAGGGACAGGACTGGGGACAGGGACAGGGATGGGCTGGGGACAGAGACAGAGATGGGGCCTGGGGACAGGGATGGGGCTGGGACAGGGACAGAGACGGGGCTGGGGACAGGGATGGGGCTGGGGACAGAGACAGAGATAGGGCCTGGGGACAGGGATGGGCTGGGGACAGGGACGGGACTGGGACAGGGACGGGCCTGGGACAGGGACGGGACTGGGGACAGGGTCAGAGATGGGGCCTGGGGACAGGGATGGGCTGGGGACAGGGACAGGGACGGGGCCTGGGGACCAGGATGGGCTGGGGACAGGGATGGGCTGGGGACAGAGACGGGCCTGGGTCAGGGACGGGCCTGGGACAGGGATGGGCTGGGGACAGAGACAGAGATGGGGCCTGGGGACAGGGATGGGCTGGGGACAGGGACGGGGCTGGGGACAGGGATGGGCTGGGGACAGGGATGGGCTGGGGACAGGGACAGGGACGGGCCTGGGGACAGGGATGGGCTGGGGACAGGGATGGGGCTGGGACAGGGATGGGGCTGGGGACAGGGATGGGCTGGGGACAGGGACAGGGACAGGCTGGGGACAGGGACAGGGACGGGCCTGGGGACAGGGATGGGCTGGGGACAGGGACAGGGACGGGCCTGGGGACAGGGACAGGGACGGGCTGGGGACAGGGACAGGGACGGGCCTGGGGACAGGGACGGGCTGGGGACAGGGACAGGGACGGGCTGGGGACAGGGACAGGGACGGGCCTGGGGACAGGGAAAGGGACAGAGATGGGGCCTGGGGACAGGGATGGGCTGGGGACAGGGACAGGGATGGGGCTGGGGACAGGGATGGGGCTGGGGACAGGGATGGGGCTGGGACAGGGACGGGACTGGGACAGGGACGGGGAAGGCTCTGCACAGGGACCCTCCCACCTGTTTGGGAGGGGCCTGGCCTGTGGGTGGGGCTGCAGTGACAGCTGTGAGCAGAGTTCCCAGTGACAGTCTATGTGAGGAAGTGGGAGCCATCTCCACGGAAGCGCTGCCCCCCTCCCCCTCCTTCCCGAAATGGCCTCGCTCGGCCTGGGGCGCCAGCTCGGCTGCAGAAGTGGCTCTGGGACTCCTGGGGCAGCTGGCGGTCACCCCGGGCCGCCCCGTGGAGGGTGTCCCTCCTCCGGCCTCGATCCTCTGAGCTCAGCTATGCCGGGCCCAGCCTGACCCGGGGTGGGGCGGGGGGAGGCGGGGGTTCGGCACCAGACGCAGAGCCCGGGGCCTCAGTCACTCACCGGAGAATGAGCATGAGAACATCGCCTCACAAGGGGGCTGTGGGTTACATGAGTGGTGCTCCGGGTTACAGGTGGCGTGTAATGAACGGGGGTGCAGGGGGTACACGGCACAACCCAGCCTTGAAGGGTTGGGGGAGGGGGTGTCTGGCCGGAGCTTATGCTGGGCTCATGCTGGACAAACACTCGGGGGCCCTGCAGCCTCGCCCCTCCATCAGGAGCACCTCTCCGGGGCTGTACTGGGGTGAACAGTGTCCCCCAAATCCGTTTCCCCCAGGACCTCAGCAGATGACCTTGTCTGGAAACAGGATCTTTGCAGCAAAGTGAAGGCTCGGCCACATCGGGGCAGGCTGGGCCCGAACGCAGGGACTGCTGTCACAGGACGGGAGGGACACGCACTCACACAGAGGCCGTGTGACCACAGGGTCGGCTGCAGCGGGGCCCCCAGCGGCTGGAGCAGGCGGGACGGCGCCTCCCCGAGCTGCTGACACTCTGATTCAGGCCCTGGCGCCCCGCCAGTGACAGCGAGTCTCTATGGTGAGTCCACGTGTGGGACAGGGTCACGGCTGCCCCGGAATTCTCGCCCCGCCCCCCAAACCCGAGACTCTGTGCCTCACCTTGTCCGTGGGGAAGCGGGGTCACCCTCACCTTGCGAGCAGAGTCAAAGGACTTGTCCTATCAGACACGGCACGACCCCGACATGGGACACGTCGCCCTTACCCACAGCGCTGTGGTGAGCACCTCAGCCACCACCATCTGACCCTCCGGGCCTGGAGGGCTGTCCTGCGCCCATTTCACAGATGGCCAGCCTGAGGCTCAGCGAGGCTTGAAAGGTGAGACTTGAACCAGGTGGGTCTGAGTCCAGCCCTCCAGCACCCGTCCGAACTTGAACGCACCCACCTCGCCCCCGCCCGCCTCCAACCCGGGGTTCAGTCAGCTCCTCGGACGGGGCGCTCAGAGGCACCCCACTCACAGCCGGCCCCTGTGCGGGCACCCCGGGCCCAGCCCCAGCCGCACCACTGACTCCCGACCTCGCTCTACCAGCCGTCACTTCTACGAGCCTCGCCAAGGGGGCGGGGGCGCCTGGAGGCCGGCGCAGGGTCCCGGGGCGTCCGTGGACCAGTGCCCGGGCAGGACTGGGTGCCGAGGCCTGGCCGGTGCCCTTCCCTCCAGCTCTCTGGGTGGTGCCCCTGGCGAAGGAACTCGCCCTGTTTTGGTGCCGGAAAGGAGGCCCAGCGTGGTGGCCTCAGAGTGGCCGGTCACGGCGACAGTGCCCCCCTGGGCCGGGCACTTCTGTGGCCAACGTGGCGGGAGGTCCCACTTGAGACCTGTGGCCCTGGCCTCCCGCACCACCGGCTCCGGACGCGCTGAGCCCTCGAGGGGGCGAGGTCAGCAGAGGCCACAGAGCCCGTGCCTTATCACACCCTCCATCGTCACGGCGCCATCTCGCCGGTCACCCCGCAGCACTCCTGACAGCCCCTCGGGCCCCCAGACCCCTGCCTGCTCCCCCGAACCCCTACGTCTCAGCCAGGTCTCCCAGAAAGTGAGAGACAGGCTGTTCTTAGACCCACCGGTGGGCGCCGCCTACCCGGCCAGGCCACGCCCGTCACCTCTGCCATCCCGTCGCCCAGCACCCCCTTACCTGCGCCCGCTCCTCAGGGCCGCGCCAGGACGCAGACACAGGGCGCTCCTCCCGCCGGCCCGAGGCTGCCTCCCCGCCGCAGCCAGGCCGCCCTCCGCCCTCCGCCCTCCGCGGCCACCGCCCCCTGCTTCCTGCCCCGCTTCCTCCCTGCGCCGGGGCCTGGCCAGGCCGCCTGCGGAGACAGCCAGTTGATCATTAGCTCCTTCCTGGGCCGGCTCCAGGCCTCCCGCCTGACCGCGGCCCGGCCCCCAGGTGCCGCCTCGCCCCGGGACTGGGGAAGTCCGCCAGCTGCCAGGCCTCCCTGCCAACCTCGGCCCGGCTCTGTTCCTCTTCCGCTTTCCGCACACCCACACGCACACACACACAAGACACGCGTGCACATGCTCACGCAGGCCCCCCGCTGACATGTGCACAGACCCAGCCCCCCCGCCCACACGTGCAAGGACACAGGTCCCTGCTGGGACCCAGGGGGTCAGCCACCGCTCTCCCTCCCCCCTTTCTGGCTGGGTCTGGCCCCAGCTGGCTTGAGAACAGGGAACACGGCCCTGACTGCTAGGGAGATGGGGCTGGGTCTCCTGTTGGCTCCAACAGGAAGTGGGCACTGAGCTGGGGTCCCCCGCAGCCCCGCTCTCCTGTCTCCCCTCACAGCCTTGCTGAGGGGCGGGCGCTGGTCCCAGCCCAGCCCTGGGAATCGAGAATGAGTGGGTGACCTTCACGCTTGGCCTGGCAACACCAGGAAGAATTGCCAGGTTCAGTGGTAACGCGCCTATTTTACAGACAGGAAAGCTGAGGCTCAGCGAGGCCGTGGGACATGCCCGAGACCAGAGAGAGCTGGAAGATGGGCTGGGACGGTGTCTGACGGACACGGAAGCCGGAAGGCCGGGTTTCTAACCGCGGCAGCGCTGACGCTGGGCGCGGGTTCCTGGTCCCGGGAGGCACTGCCGTGAGCGGTGTTAGCAGCATCCTGGCCTCGACCCGGGAGATGCCACCCCAGCTGTGACAGCCAAGCGTCTCGGATGTTCGTCTCCAGGGGCGATGTCGCTTGGGCTGAGGACCGTGGCTCTAGGCGAAGCTCTCTTGGGGTGAGGCCGAGCCCTCCGGCTCATGCTCCCGTCCCCTCCCCCGCCACCTGTCCTTTCTCTGGTCAGCTCCAGGCATCACGCACAGCCACCCCACAGTCCTCCAGCCCGTGGGCCTCAGGGAGCCTGGACAGGTGCCGGTCCCATCCGGAGCCCCTCCAGGCCAGGGCCTCGCCCCCCCTCCTTCACCGACACCCCAACTCCATGCCCACCTCCCCCCATCTGCTCCCGCGCCCCAGCCCCTGCCCAGCTCCCCACGGCCCCTGCGAAGCCCCCGCACAGGGCCCGCTGCCCGGCCACGGGACCTGCCTGTGCCTCTCTCGTACCAGGCGGCTCCTCCCAGGGCCATTCTCCGGGCGACGCGACACTGCTGCCCCCACCCGAGGAGGTGGCCACGCCCCTCGGCAGTGGCACCCAGGCCCTGTGGATGGATGCCCACAGACGGGCCTGCCAGGTCCCTCCCTCTCCTTCCTGCCTGGTCCGCGGGGGGCAGGCCCGGCGCCCTCACCGGCAGCACCGACCGCCGCGGGCACCTGTCCGCCGTGCACGGGGGCTGCGGGGGCGCACGGCCTGGGCGGTGGTCTGCTCACGGAGGGCCCGGGGCGGGGCTGTCCGGACTCAGCGCCGCTGTCAGGAGGGTTCACTTGCCGTGGGAATTACCCAGCAGGCCTAGCAGAGTGCACCGCAGTCTGTCCCGGTAAAAACGCCGGTGTCCCGGCCGCCCCAAGGCCAGCGACGGAGCTCTCCAGGCACCTGGAGAAGGACGTGTGTCTGGAAGGTCAGGCCCCTGGCCCGGACGCCCAGCCGAGGCTGGGGGGCTGCGGGGAGACGCACCGAGGCCGCCCCCTTGAGGCCTGCCCGTGGCTCCCGGCCCCGGCCCCCGGCCCCGGCCCCGGCCCCGCCTGTGAGGGACGAGCTTTGCGGGGTGCTCAGAGCCCCACGCCGGGCGGCCAGGGGAGGCTTGACCCCTGCGCCCTTGTTTGGCTGGAAGCTGTGGGAAGAGGCCCGGCCGCTCCACAGCCATAAGGGTCACGGGGTTTCCTCTCCTGCCTTTGTCCCCAGCGCCGGCCGGACCCGCATCCTGTTTGTCTCTGCAGCTGTGCCCGCGGCCCACGGCCAGAGAGGGTTTTCCCAGAGCCTCCCCCACTGTGCTCAGTGCTCCTCAACTCTGCTAGGCGCACCCCAACTCCTCATAGCGCACCCAGATTCCACAGAAGGCACCCAACTCTGCACAGTGCATTACTCCAGTGCACCCCAACTCTGCACAGCAACCAACTCCACAGGATGCACCTCAACTCTGCACAGTGCATTACTCCAGTGCACCCCAACTCTGCACAGCGCACCGACTCCACAGGATGCACCCCAACTCTGCACAGCGCATTACTCCAGTGCACCCCAACTCTGCACAGCACACCAAATCCACAAGATGCACCCCAACTCTGCACAGTGCATTACTCCAGTGCACCCCAACTCTGCATAGCGCCCCAACTCCACAGGATGCACCCCAACTCTGCACAGTGCACTGACTCCACAGGATGCACCCCAACTCTGCACAGTGCATTACTCCAGTGCACCCCAACTCTGCACAGCAACCAACTCCACAGGATGCACCCCAACTCTGCACAGTGCATTACTCCAGTGCACCCCAACTCTGCACAGTGCACTGACTCCACAGGATGCACCCCAACTCTGCACAGCGCATTACTCCAGTGCACCCCAACTCTGCACAGCGCATTACTCTGCCACCCCTGCCATCCCTGCAGGAAAGCGGGCGCGGGCCGCCTCTGGACCCGCCCCGGGTGTGGGTGCTGCTCCAGGATGGGGGAGCGGAGAAGCACCTCAGGACCCCCGAGCAGGGAGGGGTCAGCACACAGGCTCCCGTCCGCGGGAACTGGGGTGTCTGAGGCTCCAGGGACAGGAGTGTCTCGGCGGCGTGGGCGGGGCGGCACCGTGGGCAGGACTGACCAGCAGCTCAGGCCATCGCGGGCTTGAAGGCTCCGCACCACGAGGCGGGTCTGGCCGTGACCCTGAGCCAGGCAGTCCCTTACCCGTGCTCCCGCGAACTGGCTCTCGGAATGCAGAGCCGAGGGCCGGGGCAGGGAACTGGGCAGCAAGGCCCTCAGGCGCACAGCGGGGAAACTGAGGCGCAGGGAGAGAAAGCCTCTCACCCACGTCGCACGGCCGTCACCTGCAGGTGGCTCTGAGACGCGCCCCAGCCCAGGTCCTGCCCGGGACCATGCCCGCGCCCGCCCTGCCCCACGCCCCGCAGCACCCAGTCCGTCCTGGTCTCTGGCCCGACACGGGTGAAGGCAGATGTGACCGGCCTCGAGCGGTTTCCCAGAGAGACACCCGGACAGACACCCGGACAGACACCCGGATAGACACCACCTTCCTGGCGGCACATCCCTGCCCCCCAGCTCTAAGGCACCGGAGGCAGCACCCGGCTTGGGGGGCCTGCCCGTCGGTTCCTCCGCAGCCGCCTGAGCAGGAGGCACTGGGGAGACGGAGCCGCCGGCCTGGCCCCGCGGGAAGGGCTAGGATGGCCGCACCCAGCACGGCTCCGCGTGCCCGTTACCCTGGCCTCAGTGGCTGACACCCTCCCCGTCAGTGATGAGAGGGCCAGGCCCGTGACTGCGACACTGCTCTCTGCAAAACAGGCGGTCAGACCAGCAGGCTGTCCAGATGCCCGGCGGCCTGGCCGGGCCGGGTTGCGGGCCGGCAGGAAGCGGTCAGCAGTTCCTCGCGCCTGGGCCAGGACCCAGGGCGCCTCCCTCCCCGCCCCCCTTTCCCCGCCCGGCCTGGCCCCTGTCCCGCTCTGTGGCCAGGTGTGGCCCTTGAGGCGGGGCATGGGCTGACGGGGCGGCCGGGCCAGCTGGCCAGGTGCCCGGGCCTGTGTGTTAGGGACCCTTCATCCAGGTAGTCAGGGTGTGAGGGGCTGCCACAGACAGCGTTCAGGGGGTGCGCCATCCCCCACACCCCGGGTAATGGCACGTGGCACTGGGAGGGGTTGGCCAGATGGCATTCAGCCGTGTGGGCTCCCACGCAGGGCCCGGGCCCGGCCGGACATCCCCCTTCACTGCAGGGCAGGCCGAGGCCCTGGCGACCGGCGGGCTGCACAGGAGACAGGGGGACAGGACCTGGGCTTCACAGCTCCCTGAGACGTCACCCAGGGACACCCCCCCCGCCCTCACTCCCCAGAGCCCCTGTTCCTGACTCAGGGTGTGGGACCCCGCCCGCCCCCACTGGAATTCGGACCTTCTCGGGGCAGGCCCAGGGGGCGGCGTCTGCACGTGGCGTGTGCAGGTATTCACCAGCTTAGGTTAGGCCTCTGGGGCGGGCGTCCTCCTGCGGGACCCCTTTCCCTGGAATCCAGGGCGGTCCCTGCAGGCCAGCGGGGTCAGGAGGGCTGGGAGGTTCCATGGGACGCGAGACGCCTCAGTCCCTGGGCCGAAGCCCCAGCCACAGGTTCGGGGCTCAGCCCCACCCTCTGTGTGCTCCTGAGAGCCTCTCCCCCGCCTCACCCCGCCTCACCCCGCCTCACCCCACCCCACCTCTCCCCACCCCCCCCCCACCCCAACCCACCCAATCCCACCCCCCCCACCCCACCCCAACCCCACACCAACCCACCCAACCCCCCCCCCCCCACCTGATTCAAATCTGTCCTGCCCAGGCCCCCAGCAGCCACTGTGCTGCAGGCAGTGGTGGCCTCCATCCTTGTCTCCTGGTCTCTCAGTGGTCACTGGCTGGCGGGCCACACCCGCCTCCCAGCACCGCCTCCTGCCTCCCTCCCACCCCTCCTGCCTCACCTCTCAGAGGCGGGAGCCACAGTGCACACTGACAACCCGGGGTCATACCAGCCCTGGTCCCCCACCCGGTCCCACCCAGTGCTGCCCTTGCGGCCCAGGGCAGGCCCGGGACGTGGGTGGGTCAGGCCCCTACCCCCAGGCCCCGCCTCGGGGCGGACGGAGCAGCTGGCAGGTCCAGTGTACCAAGCACTTCAGTGGGATTTGTCCGGTGTTTTCCTCAGTCCTTTTCCTTTTAATTTTTAACCAACCAGATTGCGGCTGGTTTCGGTTCAGAGCCAGGCTGGACCCGCCCTCAGAGCAGCTGTTTTTCCTTAAACTGCACCTGAGGGGTTGGCCCCGAGGCCACGCCAGGAACCCCAAAACTCCACGGACAACAGCGAGCAGGCAGGCGGGCCTCTGCCTGCTGCCTTACATACGGGACACCCCGCTCCTTACATACGGGACACCCTGCTCCTTACATACGGGACACCCCGCTCCTTACATACATGACACCCCGCTCCTTACATACAGGACACCCTGCTCCTTACATACAGGACACCCTGCTCCTTACATACGGGACACCCTGCTCCTTACATACGGGACACCCCGCTCCTTACATACAGGACACACTGCTCCTTACATACGGGACACACTGCTCCTTACATACGGGACACCCCGCTCCTTACAAACGGGACACCCTGCTCCTTACAAACGGGACACCCTGCTCCTTACATACGGGACACCCCGCTCCTTACATACAGGACACACTGCTCCTTACATACGGGACACACTGCTCCTTACATACAGGACACCCTGCTCCTTACATACGGGACACCCTGCTCCTTACATACGGGACACCCCGCTCCTTACATACAGGACACACTGCTCCTTACATACGGGACACACTGCTCCTTACATACGGGACACCCCGCTCCTTACAAACGGGACACCCTGCTCCTTACATACGGGACACCCTGCTCCTTACATACGGGACCCCCTGCTCCTTACATACAGGACACCCCGCTCCTTACATACGGGACACACTGCTCCTTACATACGGGACACCCTGCTCCTTACAAACGGGACACCCTGCTCCTTACATACGGGACACACTGCTCCTTACATACGGGACACACTGCTCCTTACATACGGGACACCCTGCTCCTTACATACGGGACACACTGCTCCTTACATACGGGACACCCTGCTCCTTACATACAGGACACACTGCTCCTTACATACGGGACACACTGCTCCTTACATACGGGACACCCTGCTCCTTACATACGGGACACACTGCTCCTTACATACAGGACACCCTGCTCCTTACATACAGGACACCCTGCTCCTTACATACAGGACACCCTGCTCCTTACATACGGGACACCCCGCTCCTTACATACGGGACACCCCGCTCCTTACATACGGGACACCCTGCTCCTTACAAACGGGACACCCTGCTCCTTACATACGGGACACACTGCTCCTTACATACGGGACACCCCGCTCCTTACATACGGGACACCCCGCTCCTTACATACGGGACACCCCGCTCCTTACATACGGGACACCCCACTCCTTACATACGGGACACCCTGCTCCTTACATACAGGACACCCCGCTCCTTACATACAGGACACCCTGCTCCTTACATACGGGACACACTGCTCCTTACATACGGGACACCCCGCTCCTTACATACGGGACACCCTGCTCCTTACATACGGGACACACTGCTCCTTACATACGGGACACCCCGCTCCTTACATACGGGACACACTGCTCCTTACATACGGGACACCCCGCTCCTTACATACGGGACACCCTGCTCCTTACATACGGGACACACTGCTCCTTACATACGGGACACCCCGCTCCTTACATACGGGACACCCTGCTCCTTACATACGGGACACACTGCTCCTTACATACGGGACACCCCGCTCCTTACATACGGGACACCCTGCTCCTTACAAACGGGACACCCCGCTCCTTACATACGGGACACACTGCTCCTTACATACGGGACACACTGCTCCTTACATACGGGACACCCTGCTCTTTACATACGGGACACCCTGCTCTTTACATACAGGACACCCTGCTCTTTACATACGGGACACCCTGCTCCTTACAAACGGGACACCCTGCTCCTTACATACGGGACACCCCGCTCCTTACATACGGGACACACTGCTCCTTACATACGGGACACCCTGCTCCTTACATACGGGACACACTGCTCCTTACATACGGGACACCCTGCTCCTTACATACGGGACACCCTGCTCCTTACATACGGGACACCCCGCTCCTTACATACGGGACACACTGCTCCTTACATACGGGACACCCCGCTCCTTACATACAGGACACCCCGCTCCTTACATACAGGACACACTGCTCCTTACATACGGGACACACCGCTCCTTACATACGGGACACCCCGCTCCTTACATACAGGACACCCCGCTCCTTACATACAGGACACACTGCTCCTTACATACGGGACACACTGCTCCTTACATACGGGACACCCCGCTCCTTACATACGGGACACCCTGCTCCTTACATACGGGACACCCTGCTCCTTACATACGGGACACCCCGCTCCTTACATACAGGACACCCCGCTCCTTACATACAGGACACCCCGCTCCTTACATACGGGACACCCCGCTCCTTACATACGGGACACACTGCTCCTTACATACGGGACACCCCGCTCCTTACATACGGGACACCCCGCTCCTTACATACGGGACACCCTGCTCCTTACATACGGGACACCCCGCTCCTTACATACGGGACACACTGCTCCTTACATACGGGACACCCCGCTCCTTACATACGGGACACCCTGCTCCTTACATACGGGACACCCTGCTCCTTACATACGGGACACACTGCTCCTTACATACGGGACACCCCGCTCCTTACATACGGGACACACTGCTCCTTACATACGGGACACCCCGCTCCTTACATACGGGACACCCCGCTCCTTACATACGGGACACCCTGCTCCTTACATACGGGACACACTGCTCCTTACATACGGGACACCCCGCTCCTTACATACGGGACACACTGCTCCTTACATACGGGACACCCCGCTCCTTACATACGGGACACACTGCTCCTTACATACGGGACACCCCGCTCCTTACATACGGGACACACTGCTCCTTACATACGGGACACCCCGCTCCTTACATACGGGACACACTGCTCCTTACATACGGGACACCCCGCTCCTTACATACGGGACACACTGCTCCTTACATACGGGACACCCCGCTCCTTACATACGGGACACACTGCTCCTTACATACGGGACACCCCGCTCCTTACATACGGGACACACTGCTCCTTACATACGGGACACCCCGCTCCTTACATACGGGACACCCCGCTCCTTACATACGGGACACACTGCTCCTTACATACGGGACACCCCGCTCCTTACATACGGGACACCCTGCTCCTTACATACGGGACACCCCGCTCCTTACATACGGGACACCCCGCTCCTTACATACGGGACACCCTGCTCCTTACATACGGGACACCCTGCTCCTTACATACGGGGCACCCTGCTCCTTACATACGGGACACCCCGCTCCTTACATACGGGACACCCTGCTCCTTACATACGGGACACCCTGCTCCTTACATACGGGACACCCCGCTCCTTACATACGGGACACACTGCTCCTTACATACGGGACACCCCGCTCCTTACATACGGGACACCCTGCTCCTTACATACGGGACACCCTGCTCCTTACATACAGGACACACTGCTCCTTACATACGGGACACCCTGCTCCTTACATACGGGACACCCCGCTCCTTACATACGGGACACACTGCTCCTTACATACGGGACACCCTGCTCCTTACATACGGGACACACTGCTCCTTACATACGGGACACCCCGCTCCTTACATACGGGACACACTGCTCCTTACATACGGGACACCCCGCTCCTTACATACGGGACACACTGCTCCTTACATACGGGACACCCCACTCCTTACATACGGGACACACCGCTCCTTACATACGGGACACCCCGCTCCTTACATACGGGACACACTGCTCCTTACATACGGGACACCCTGCTCCTTACATACGGGACACCCCGCTCCTTACATACGGGACACACTGCTCCTTACATACGGGACACCCTGCTCCTTACATACGGGACACCCTGCTCCTTACATACGGGACACCCCACTCCTTACATACGGGACACACTGCTCCTTACATACGGGACACCCCGCTCCTTACATACGGGACACACTGCTCCTTACATACGGGACACCCTGCTCCTTACATACAGGACACCCCGCTCCTTACATACAGGACACACTGCTCCTTACATACGGGACACCCCGCTCCTTACATACGGGACACCCTGCTCCTTACATACGGGACACCCTGCTCCTTACATACGGGACACCCCGCTCCTTACATACGGGACACACTGCTCCTTACATACGGGACACCCCGCTCCTTACATACGGGACACCCCGCTCCTTACATACAGGACACCCCGCTCCTTACATACGGGACACCCCGCTCCTTACATACGGGACACCCCGCTCCTTACATACGGGACACCCTGCTCCTTACATACGGGACACCCTGCTCCTTACATACGGGACACCCCGCTCCTTACATACAGGACACCCCGCTCCTTACATACGGGACACCCCGCTCCTTACATACGGGACACCCTGCTCCTTACATACGGGACACCCTGCTCCTTACATACATGACACCCCGCTCCTTACATACAGGACACACTGCTCCTTACATACGGGACACCCTGCTCCTTACATACAGGACACCCCGCTCCTTACATACGGGACACCCCGCTCCTTACATACGGGACACACTGCTCCTTACATACAGGACACACTGCTCCTTACATACGGGACACCCTGCTCCTTACATACGGGACACCCCGCTCCTTACATACGGGACACCCCGCTCCTTACATACGGGACACCCTGCTCCTTACATACGGGACACCCCGCTCCTTACATACGGGACACCCCGCTCCTTACATACGGGACACCCCGCTCCTTACATACATGATACCCTGCTCCTTACATACGGGACACCCCGCTCCTTACATACGGGACACACTGCTCCTTACATACAGGACACCCTGCTCCTTACATACGGGACACCCTGCTCCTTACAAACGGGACACCCTGCTCCTTACATACGGGACACACTGCTCCTTACATACGGGACACCCCGCTCCTTACATACGGGACACCCCGCTCCTTACATACGGGACACCCCGCTCCTTACATACGGGACACCCCACTCCTTACATACGGGACACCCTGCTCCTTACATACAGGACACCCCGCTCCTTACATACAGGACACCCTGCTCCTTACATACGGGACACACTGCTCCTTACATACGGGACACCCCGCTCCTTACATACGGGACACCCTGCTCCTTACATACGGGACACACTGCTCCTTACATACGGGACACCCCGCTCCTTACATACGGGACACACTGCTCCTTACATACGGGACACCCCGCTCCTTACATACGGGACACCCTGCTCCTTACATACGGGACACACTGCTCCTTACATACGGGACACCCCGCTCCTTACATACGGGACACCCTGCTCCTTACATACGGGACACACTGCTCCTTACATACGGGACACCCCGCTCCTTACATACGGGACACCCCTGCTCCTTACAAACGGGACACCCCGCTCCTTACATACGGGACACACTGCTCCTTACATACGGGACACACTGCTCCTTACATACGGGACACCCTGCTCTTTACATACGGGACACCCTGCTCCTTACATACGGGACACCCTGCTCTTTACATACGGGACACCCTGCTCCTTACATACGGGACACCCTGCTCTTTACATACAGGACACCCTGCTCTTTACATACGGGACACCCTGCTCCTTACAAACGGGACACCCTGCTCCTTACATACGGGACACCCCGCTCCTTACATACGGGACACACTGCTCCTTACATACGGGACACCCTGCTCCTTACATACGGGACACACTGCTCCTTACATACGGGACACCCTGCTCCTTACATACGGGACACCCTGCTCCTTACATACGGGACACCCCGCTCCTTACATACGGGACACACTGCTCCTTACATACGGGACACCCCGCTCCTTACATACAGGACACCCCGCTCCTTACATACAGGACACACTGCTCCTTACATACGGGACACACCGCTCCTTACATATGGGACACCCCGCTCCTTACATACAGGACACCCCGCTCCTTACATACAGGACACACTGCTCCTTACATACGGGACACCCCGCTCCTTACATACGGGACACCCCGCTCCTTACATACGGGACACACTGCTCCTTACATACGGGACACCCTGCTCCTTACATACGGGACACCCCGCTCCTTACATACGGGACACCCCGCTCCTTACATACGGGACACCCCGCTCCTTACATACGGGACACCCCGCTCCTTACATACGGGACACCCCGCTCCTTACATACGGGACACCCCGCTCCTTACATACGGGACACCCCGCTCCTTACATACGGGACACCCTGCTCCTTACATACGGGACACCCCGCTCCTTACATACGGGACACACTGCTCCTTACATACGGGACACCCCGCTCCTTACATACGGGACACCCCGCTCCTTACATACGGGACACCCCGCTCCTTACATACGGGACACACTGCTCCTTACATACGGGACACCCCGCTCCTTACATACGGGACACACTGCTCCTTACATACGGGACACCCCGCTCCTTACATACGGGACACCCTGCTCCTTACATACGGGACACCCCGCTCCTTACACACGGGACACCCTGCTCCTTACATACGGGACACCCCGCTCCTTACATACGGGACACCCCGCTCCTTACATACGGGACACCCCGCTCCTTACATACGGGACACCCCGCTCCTTACATACGGGACACCCCGCTCCTTACATACGGGACACCCCGCTCCTTACATACGGGACACCCCGCTCCTTACATACGGGACACCCTGCTCCTTACATACGGGACACCCTGCTCCTTACATACGGGACACCCTGCTCCTTACATACGGGACACCCTGCTCCTTACAAACGGGACACCCTGCTCCTTACATACGGGACACCCTGCTCCTTACATACGGGACACCCCGCTCCTTACATACGGGACACCCTGCTCCTTACATACGGGACACCCTGCTCCTTACATACGGGACACCCTGCTCCTTACATACGGGACACCCTGCTCCTTACAAACGGGACACCCTGCTCCTTACATATGGGACACCCTGCTCCTTACATACGGGACACCCCGCTCCTTACATACGGGACACCCCGCTCCTTACATACGGGACACACTGCTCCTTACATACGGGACACCCTGCTCCTTACATACGGGACACCCTGCTCCTTACATACGGGACACCCTGCTCCTTACATACGGGATACCCCGCTCCTTACATACGGGACACCCCGCTCCTTACATACATGACACCCCGCTCCTTACATACAGGACACCCCGCTCCTTACATACGGGACACTCCGCTCCTTACATACGGGACACCCTGCTCCTTACATACATGACACCCCGCTCCTTACATACGGGACACCCTGCTCCTTACATACGGGGCACCCTGCTCCTTACATACGGGACACACTGCTCCTTACATACGGGACACACTGCTCCTTACATACGGGACACCCCGCTCCTTACATACGGGACACACTGCTCCTTACATACGGGACACACTGCTCCTTACATGCGGGACACCCCGCTCCTTACATACGGGACACACTGCTCCTTACATACGGGACACACTGCTCCTTACATACGGGACACACTGCTCCTTACATACGGGACACCCCGCTCCTTACATACGGGACACACTGCTCCTTACATACGGGACACACTGCTCCTTACATGCGGGACACCCCGCTCCTTACATACGGGACACCCCGCTCCTTACATACGGGACACACTGCTCCTTACATACGGGACACCCCGCTCCTTACATACGGGACACACTGCTCCTTACATACAGGACACCCCGCTCCTTACATACGGGACACCCCGCTCCTTACATACGGGACACCCCGCTCCTTACATACGGGACACCCCGCTCCTTACATACGGGACACCCCGCTCCTTACATACGGGACACCCCGCTCCTTACATACGGGACACCCTGCTCCTTACATACGGGACACCCTGCTCCTTACATACGGGACACCCCGCTCCTTACATACGGGACACCCTGCTCCTTACATACGGGACACCCCGCTCCTTACATACGGGACACACTGCTCCTTACATACGGGACACACTGCTCCTTACATACGGGACACCCCGCTCCTTACATACGGGACACACTGCTCCTTACATACGGGACACCCCGCTCCTTACATACGGGACACACTGCTCCTTACATACGGGACACACTGCTCCTTACATACGGGACACCCCGCTCCTTACATACGGGACACCCTGCTCCTTACATACGGGACACCCCGCTCCTTACATACGGGACACACTGCTCCTTACATACGGGACACACTGCTCCTTACATACGGGACACCCTGCTCCTTACATACGGGACACCCTGCTCCTTACATACGGGACACCCCGCTCCTTACATACGGGACACACTGCTCCTTACATACGGGACACCCCGCTCCTTACATACGGGACACCCCGCTCCTTACATACGGGACACACTGCTCCTTACATACGGGACACACTGCTCCTTACATACGGGACACCCTGCTCCTTACATACGGGACACCCTGCTCCTTACATACGGGACACCCCGCTCCTTACATACGGGACACACTGCTCCTTACATACGGGACACCCCGCTCCTTACATACGGGACACACTGCTCCTTACATACGGGACACCCCGCTCCTTACATACGGGACACACCGCTCCTTACATACGGGACACCCCGCTCCTTACATACAGGACACCCCGCTCCTTACATACGGGACACCCCGCTCCTTACATACGGGACACACTGCTCCTTACATACGGGACACACTGCTCCTTACATACGGGACACCCCGCTCCTTACATACGGGACACACTGCTCCTTACATACGGGACACCCCGCTCCTTACATACGGGACACCCCGCTCCTTACATACGGGACACCCCGCTCCTTACATACGGGACACCCCGCTCCTTACACACGGGACACCCTGCTCCTTACATACGGGACACCCCGCTCCTTACATACGGGACACCCTGCTCCTTACATACGGGACACCCCGCTCCTTACATACGGGACACCCCGCTCCTTACATACGGGACACCCCGCTCCTTACATACGGGACACCCCGCTCCTTACATACGGGACACACTGCTCCTTACATACGGGACACCCCGCTCCTTACATACGGGACACCCCGCTCCTTACATACGGGACACCCTGCTCCTTACATACGGGACACCCTGCTCCTTACATACGGGACACCCCGCTCCTTACATACATGACACCCCGCTCCTTACATACGGGACACCCCGCTCCTTACATACGGGACACCCTGCTCCTTACATACGGGACACCCTGCTCCTTACATACAGGACACCCCGCTCCTTACATACGGGACACCCTGCTTCTTACATACAGGACACCCTGCTCCTTACATATGGGACACCCTGCTCCTTACATACGGGACACCCCGCTCCTTACATACGGGACACACTGCTCCTTACATACGGGACACCCTGCTCCTTACATACGGGACACCCCGCTCCTTACATACGGGACACCCTGCTCCTTACATACGGGACACCCTGCTCCTTACATACGGGACACCCCGCTCCTTACATACATGACACCCCGCTCCTTACATACGGGACACCCCGCTCCTTACATACGGGACACCCTGCTCCTTACATACGGGACACCCTGCTCCTTACATACGGGACACCCCGCTCCTTACATACGGGACACCCTGCTTCTTACATACAGGACACCCTGCTCCTTACATATGGGACACCCTGCTCCTTACATACGGGACACCCCGCTCCTTACATACGGGACACCCTGCTCCTTACATACGGGATACCCCGCTCCTTACATACGGGACACCCCGCTCCTTACATACGGAACACCCTGCTCCTTACATACGGGACACCCCGCTCCTTACATACGGGACACCCCGCTCCTTACATACGGGACACCCCGCTCCTTACATACAGGACACACTGCTCCTTACATACGGGACACCCCGCTCCTTACATACGGGACACCCCGCTCCTTACATACGGGACACCCCGCTCCTTACATACGGGACACACTGCTCCTTACATACGGGACACCCCGCTCCTTACACACGGGACACCCTGCTCCTTACATACGGGACACCCTGCTCCTTACATACAGGACACCCCGCTCCTTACATACGGGACACACTGCTCCTTACATACGGGACACCCCGCTCCTTACATACGGGACACCCCGCTCCTTACATACGGGACACCCCGCTCCTTACATACAGGACACCCCGCTCCTTACATACGGGACACCCTGCTCCTTACATACGGGACACCCCGCTCCTTACATACGGGACACCCCGCTCCTTACATACAGGACACGATGCGCATCTCTCCCGCCCGGAGGCACAGAGTCACCCCGTCCCCCAGGGCCCAGCCGGCAGCACTGGCAGCCGGTAGCTGCCCGTGGTGGCTGTGGAGGAGCATCGGCCAGACAACCCCACGTGGCCACCCTCTACAGCAGCCCCCCACCTCCGGGAAGCCGTCCGCAGACACCTGGCCACTCCCAGATGCAGGGCGAGGGTGCAGACAACCCCCAACAGTAACACCTTGGAGAGCCAGGTGTCAAGTAACGCACATGGCCCGCCCGCCCGCCCCGCCAGCAGCGCCAGGGAACCAGCCGGAGGCTCGGGGCCCCCAGGAGAGCGCGGAGACTCCTCAGCGGGAAGGCGCGGCAGAGCGAGCGGGTGGGGCCCCTCCTGCTCTCGGAGCCCGGGCGCCCTGTGCTGGCCGCTGGGAGGAGAGCGGGAAGGGCTGAGTGGGGCTGAAGGGTTCGAGGGTGGGGGCTGTGATGGTGGGGACCCGACACTCCGCACGTGTCAAAGACACTGAAGGTGCCCGGCCGGCGGGGCTCCGTGGCTGAGCATCGGCCCATGAACCAGGAGGTCACGGTTCGATTCCCAGTCAGGGCACATGTCCAGGTTGCAGGCTCCAACCCCTGTAGGGGGCGTGCAGGAGGCAGCCAATCAGTGATTCTCTCTCATCATTGATGTTTCTCTCTCTCCCTCTCCCTTCCTCTCTGAAATCAATTAAAAAAAAAAACACCTTATTTAAAAAAGACACTAACCTTTACAGCATAAACCACACACCTTAACGTATGTAAATGAAAAGACGCTCAGGAGGATGGCATCCCAGGATGGATGCAGAGTGACAGCACAGTGAGGGCCTGGCATGCATGCAGCGCCTCCCTGGAGGGCAGGAGGGCGGCCACCAGCTCTGGCCACGGTGGGTCCGGGAGACGAGAGACGCGTGGAACGCGGAGGCCCGGGCTCTGGCTGGCCACGCTGCTCCCCCGCTTCTGTGCCGGATGGAACAGCTGGGCGGAACCAGGAAGGACTGGCGGATGCCGAAGGCAGCTGTATCGCTAGGAAGGCAGCTGCATCGCTATCGGAGTGGGAGGCACAGAAAATCAAGGATCGGCTGCAGCCCCCCGTGGCGATGGGTGGGAGTTGGAGACCTGGAGGTGTGAATTCACAGCTCCCTGTAGACACATGTTCCCAAGAGAGATACCATTAGATACAGTGTATGTCCATGGGTCAGTACACACGTGTACGAACTTACAGATAGCGTGTGTACATAGGCAAGCACACTTCGCACTGAACAGGTACAGGTGCGTGCCCAGGTCAGCTACACGCTCAGGCGCGGGCTGTCAGCGGAGAGGTCCTGAAGGAATAGCCACCGGGAGCCCCTCGGTCCCTAAGACCTTCCTCCAGCTCCAGAGCCCGGACTCGGGAAACGGCCGATTCCAGGCCCAGGCCCGAGCACGCACGAGTGAGCCCGGCTCGCCCCGCCGGGGAAGTAAGGGAGGGAGTGGACGCAGGAATGAAGAGTGGGTACCTGAACTCCCCGGGCGGGGGGGGGGGGGGTGGGCAGGGGGGCACAGGGACAGAGCTCCCGATGGCCGAGGCTGGAAACGTTGGAGCCACAAAGTCAATTCCATCAGATTACACCCCCAGGCGTGAAAGAGGCCGCCGCCCGCCAGCCTGGGGACCGATTCCCACAGCCCCCGAGGGCAGGGAGGGGCCACCAGCTCCCTGCGCACGTGGGAAACTGAGGCTCCGAGGTGCAGCCTCGCCTGGCGCCCCGGAGCTGCCCCCCACCCGGCCAGCCTGAGCCAAGTCCACAGCCAGGGCCCCAGACCCAGGGGGGCGGAGACTCTTCCTGACACCACCCCCCTCCTCACCTTCCCCTCCCTGCTCAACACTCACTCTCAGCCACCACCACCACCACCCCCACTGCCCCCGGGAAGCAGGGCGGCTCCCAGGGCGGCAGGGACTTTGGCTCCTGGGGGACCCGGAGGGGGGCTGGGGAAGGAGGGGAGCAGACCCCCAGGGCGGAGGGAGGGAAAGCTGCCCCCCCCCTGCTGAGCACAGATGGCCCCTCTCAATATCAGAGCCCCAGGGGCCACCGCCTTGGGGCCTCCCCTGGTCCCCGGCCGGGAGGCGCCTCCCACCTTACAGCTGCTGCCTCGACAGCGTCCCGCTCCCCCCGCCGGGCTCCCAGCCCCTTTCCCAGAAGCAGGGCCAGGCCCTTTTGGGGCGCACACCACCCGTTTCCACTGGGCTCCTCCTGGGGCGACCCGGCCCAGGGGCCCAGAACTTACCCTGCCAGGGGCAGCCGCTGCCCAGGAAGGGGCGGGAGGAGGCTCCCAGGCCCCTCGGGACGGCCCCTCCACGCAGCACCGGCCAGGGCGCGCAGGAAGGCGCACATTTTCAGGGAGCCCGGCCCTGCAGCTCCAATCGGAGGCCTGAGCAGCCGGCCTGGTCATTGGCTGTGCCTGGGGCCCCCGCCCCCCAGGGAGGGGCCCAGTCTCCCAGTGACCTTTCTCCTGCCATCGCCCTGGGAGGTGTCAGCATTCCTGGTCCGCAGGCATTCCCCGAGCCGGCATTCCGGAGCAGGGCGGGGAGAAGCCCCAGGCCGGCGGGCTGGCAGCAGCGGGCTCCCCGCCCACCCGGTGTGCGGGGATGGCACCCCTGGGAGCAGGTGCCACCCCTGGTCCGGGGCCTGACAGGAGGGAGGCCGGGCCTTTGGACAGCGGCTGGGACCGCCCCCAGCGGGGCTGAGAGCCTGCAGCTGGGGTGGGGGCGGCTGGCTGGCAGTGCAGCCAACATTGATTGAGCACCTACTGGGCGCCGGAGCCACTGTGAGGCCCGCAGTGGGGCTGCAAAGGCGGCCCAGAGAGACTCGTTCCCAAACCACGAGTCACCTAGGGTGTCCTTAAAGGTCCAGGACCCGAAATCTGGACTTTTAACAAGTTCCCAAGCGCCAATGTGTTACGGCTACTGCGCGGGGCGTGAGGGGGTGGGGGTGGGGGTTAAGGGGGGGCTGGCCCTGCCCAGCTCAGGCTGGGACCTTCCGCACGTCCGGCGGCCTCCAGGTTCCTGACTCACGCGGGAAACATGTCAAGACACGAGTCCAGGGGGAAGTGAGAATAAGTTTATTAAAGCTTGGGACAGTGAGCCTGGCCAGTGTGGCTCAGTGGTAGAGCATCAACCTGTGAACCAGGAGGTCACGGTTCGATTCCCGGTCAGGGCACATGCCTGGGTTGTGAGCTTGGTCCCCAGTAGGGGTTGTGAAGGAGGCAGCCGATCCATGATTCTCTCCATCTTGGTGCCTCTCTCTCTCTCTCTCTCTCTGAAATCAATAAAAATATATTTTTAAAAACATAAGCTTGGGACAGGGAGGCCAAGGAAGGCCCTGGAGACAGGCTCCGGGGGACCCGGTCCACGCGGCCGCTGCCCACTGCTCCCCTGGTGTAAGTCGTGCCGGGACCTTAGAGCTCAGGTCGGAAGGAGCCAAGCACAGGCCTGAGGAGGAGGGTGGCGTGCGCTGAGAGAGCGGCACTGCCGTCCTCCGTCCTGGTGTGTCTATTTCCGTTGGCGGGAACGTTAGGGAGGCCCTCAACAGACCCTCACCAGCTCCCCGGGGTGTCCTCTGGTTTGTGGGCGCCTCAGAATGAGCGCACAGCGGGGTCTGGGGTCCTCTGGTCCGCGTTGCCTTCACCCAGGCCTGGTCTGGCTCTAAGCGGAGCTGTTACCCGTCTCCTGACGGCGGTGGTTCACTGCCTGCTCCTGCGAGGGCGCGAGGGAGGCCTTGTGATTGATGAGTTGCTGGTCCCCATTCGGCCGGCGGTCCCTCCGTCTGCTCGGGGTGTGGCTGGTGAGGGAGGGTCCCCGCTGTTCATGGCTCAGCTCCACGGCCATTTCCACAGCCACTGGCCTCGCTCTCCTGGTCCACCTGCCGGGGATTTTACCAGTTTCTCACCAGCCCGCCTCACCCGGGCCAGTGCCCACAGCCCTTCCCCCGCGCCTCTCCCACGGAGCACCCCCAGGGCAGCTCCCCCCCCCACGCCTCTCCCACAGAGCACCCCCAGGGCAGCTCCCCCCCCCCACGCCTCTCCCACGGAGCACCCACAGGGCAGCTTCCCCCCCCCGCGCCTCTCCCACGGAGCACCCCCAGGGCAGCTCCCCCCCCCCCCCCCGCTTCTCCCACGGAGCACCCACAGGGCGGCGCCAGGCCTGGACCCACTGTGGGCCCCGCCCTCCAGAGACCCTGCTGCCCTGGGCTTCCTGGGGCCCCAGCTCTGGGACGGCCCAGGCTGACCTGTGGACCCGTCCAGCGTCCAGGGGCGTGTGCTGACGGCGAGACCGGGGAAGCCCAGAGGGGCGAAGTCCCGGGGTCCCCTCTGAGGGGCCCTCCCTCGCCGGCCTTCGGGGGCCGGGCACCTTGCTCAGGCTTCCCCGGCGCCCTCGGGGTTCAAGGGCTTCAACCAGCCAGCCCGGTCTGCACAGCGACCCTGTGTCCGGAGGTTCCACTCACTGTCCCCGTCCGCAGACCGGGAGGGGGGGGCGGGGGGGTGCCTATGGCTCACACTCACGGAGGAACCTGCCCCGCCCACCACGGCTCCTGTGTGCTCCCCACCCGCAGTCCTGGCCGAGGGCTGAGCAGGGGAGGGAGGCCTCTCCTTTCTGTCTGTGAATCCGCTCGCGGCCACGCGGTCCCACATCCGCCTCCTTTAACCTGGGCTCGGGGTTCATGCAGGAAGCACGGGGGTCGCCATAGCAGTGTCCCAACTGTCGAGGATGTTTATGAGTTTCTCTGAGCCAAACTGATGACAATCGCCAGGAAGCGAATCTCCTCGGCTCGCGAGGAAGCTCCGGGAAATGGCAGTTGTGTTGCTTGTTCTGACACCGGAACCGGACCGAGGGGAGGACGCGAGGGGTGCATGGATCCGTTGCTGGTAGGACAGGGGCCGGGAGGAAGCAAGCCGGGAAACCCCTGGGATCGGGTAGAAAGGAAACGAGAGACACACTTCTGCACAGGGGGGCGCGGGCTTAAGCAAGGCCAATGCAGCGCAGGAGCCGGGTGCGGGGACAGAGCAGAGGGGCTCCCCGCTCTGCGGAGGCTGCGCTCTGGGGGTCTGGAAGGAGGGGATTCCTCAAACCTTCCAAAGGCATCAGAGAGACCACAGCCAGGCTCCTCGAAGGTGAAGACTGACCTTGGTCAGGGAGAGACCGGCGAGGACATGACGTCCCGCCATGACCGCGTTAGGCAAAGGGTTCCATCCCACCGTCCCTGTGGCCCCGTGGCCCCGAGTGTGCGAGGCCGCCAGGCTCCCCACAGCGGTCAGGTGCAGGGCGGCCCTTCTCGTCCACGAGGGTCCTTCACGCGATGGTGAGCTGTGAATGGTCTTGGGGACTGGGCTGTGGAGCCCGGAACTCACTGCCGATCAAGCACATCTGCACCTAAACTTGGCCCCGTCCCCTGCAAGACCATTTTAGGAATCTTGCTTCAAAAGAAGAAACACAACAGCACCTGTTAGGGCAGAAATAGAACACGGGGCCTAGCTATGAGTTGTAAGAAGTAAAATAGGAAATGTGAATCATGCTCTGTTAACCTGAGTGCTTGTTCTGATTAAAGAAGCACATTCTAACCGGCTGGGACTGGTACGTCCCCGGGACCTGGGACTCAACCTTGTGCCTGGGAGTCAACCTTGGACCCGGGAGTCGGCCTTGGACCCGGGAGTCAACCTTGGGCCTGGGAGTCAACCTTGGGCCTGGGAGTCAACCTTGGACCCGGGAGTCAAACTTGGGCCCGGGAGACAACCTTGGACCCGGGAGTCAACCTTGGACCCGGGAGTCAGCCTTGGGCCTGGGAGTCAGCCTTGGACCCGGGAGTCAACCTTGGACCCGGGAGCCGACCTTGGGCCTGGGAGTCGGCCTTGGGCCTGGGAGTCGGCCTTGGGCCTGGGAGTCGGCCTTGGGCCTGGGAGTCAGCCTTGGGCCTGGGAGTCGGCCTTGGGCCTGGGAGTCAGCCTTGGGCCTGGGAGTCAGCCTTGGGCCCAGGAGTCAACCTTGGGCCTGGGTGTCGACCTTGGACCCGGGAGTCAGCCTTGGGCCTGGGAGTCAGCCTTGGGCCTGGGAGTCAGCCTTGGGCCTGGGAGTCAACCTTGGACCCGGGAGTCAGCCTTGGGCCTGGGAGTCAACCTTGGACCTGGGAGCCAACCTTGGGCCTGGGAGTCAACCTTGGACCCGGGAGTCGGCCTTGGGCCTGGGAGTCGACCTTGGGCCTGGGAGTCGGCCTTGGGCCTGGGAGTCGACCTTGGGCCTGGGAGTCGGCCTTGGGCCCGGCACTTAACCCTGGAATGTGGGCCATCCCCATTCAAGAACGGCCGATTATCAGGAAAGATGAATAACCTTGTTGCCCAAACAGTGGAGCCTTCTCCCACCTCCACCCCAGCCCAGCCCTCTTCCCCTGGCCTGTGGTTCCCGCTTCCCCAGGTAACCCTTGTCCTCCCCCATAGAAGCAACTGGCTTATTGGGGGCGGGGGGGCCGGGGGAGGTTGCAGAGCAGATTTCCGGGGACAACCGGCTGCTCTCCCTGCTGCCGGGGGGATTGGAATAACCGCTCATATGGGATTCAACCCTGTCGCTGCTGAATTGGCTCAACCCACTGTCCGGGTTCACACCCTCCTTCCACCAGCCGTGACCCTGAAGGGCTGGCCAGGCCACCTTAGCCTGAGAGGGGGCCTGTCTGACGGGCCCTTTCCAAGGCGGGTTTCCTACACGTGCGGGAGCCAGGGCCCTTGGGGTGGGGGACGACGACCCGGAAGCTCGAAGGTCCTGGAAAAGGAACTGACCGCAGGCCCGGCCCCAGGAGCTCGGCATTGCGTGCACGGCTGCCCGGCCGGCCGCTGGGGCGAGAGTGTGGTCCGAGGTGGGGCTCACTTCCCTCAGGGCGCAGACGGGAGTCAACCAATGGATGCGTAATAAGTGCAACAGCAAGTCAACCCCTCTCTCCAATCAGTAAAGTGAAATAAGAGAAATGGATGGGCGTGGTCTGTCTCCTTCTGGGACAAGCGACCGGAGGGGACCGGAGCAGGGCAAGGAAGAGGAGCAGAGGCCGTGGCCTGCGGGCTGGGCGGGGCAGGCAGGGCCCACCAGCAGCCTGACATTTGAAAAGGAGGTTGAGCAACACCCCAAGGACTTGAACTTGGTCCTGAACTGGTCACAGGGGCAGGGGGACCCCGTGCAGGCCCCGTGCCCACCCGGCCAGGGGCGGAGGGACTTCTGACAAGGACTGACGCTGGCGGCCGCACACAGGAGCAGGTACTCGCTCCTCTCCTCCAAGGTAGAGGGAGGACGGGTTTCAAAACGTCATGATGGCTGAACTTCAAAAGGCCCTTCAGCCCAGCCGGCCTGGCTCAGGGGTTGAGCGCCGACCTATGAACCAGGAGGTCAGGGTTCCATTCCCCGTCAGGGCACATGCCTGGGTTGCAGGCTCCATCTTGGTGGAGGCGTGCAGGAGCTGATCCATGATTCTCTCTCATCATTGATGTTTCTCTCTCTCTTCCTCTCCTTGCCTCTTTGAAATCAATAAAAGAGAAGGAAGGGAGGGAGGGAGGGAGGGAGGGAGGGAGGGAGGGGGGAGGGGGGCACTTTAGAGGACAGAAACTGGACAGAGGACTGCAGAGCGCCTGCGTGGTCCTCCGGCCAGTGCGCTGAGGCGGTCAGTGCTCTCTGCTCCTGCGTTTTCCATGTGTGTTTCTCTGTGTGTTTCCGTGTGTATTTCCGTGTGTATTTCTGTGTGTGTTTCCATGTGTGTTTCCGTGTGTATTTCCATGTGTGTTTCTCTGTGTGTTTCCGTGTGTATTTCCGTGTGTATTTCCATGTATATTTCCGTGTGTGTTTCCGTGTGTGTTTCCATGTGTGTTTCCGTGTGTATTTCCGTGTGTATTTCCATGTGTATTTCTGTGTGTGTTTCCATGTGTATTTCCGTGTGTGTTTCCATGTGTGTTTCCGTGTGTATTTCCGTGTGTGTTTCCGTGTGTGTTTCCGTGTGTATTTCCGTGTGTGTTTCCGTGTGTGTTTCCGTGTGTGTTCCGTGTGTATTTCCGTGTGTGTTTCCATGTGTGTTTCCATGTGTATTTCCGTGTGTGTTTCCGTGTATATTTCCGTGTGTGTTTCCGTGTGTTTCCGTGTGTGTTTCCGTGTGTGTTTCCGTGTGTATTTCTGTTTGTATTTCCGTGTGTATTTCCATGTGTGTTTCCGTGTGTATTTCCGTGTGTATTTCCGTGTGTGTTTCCGTGTGTGTTTCCGTGTGTGTTTCCGTGTGTGTTTCTGTGTGTACCAGGTTGTCATCCTGGTTACAATCAGATGGTCCTCTTTGGCAGCTGTGACTGTGTGACGATGACGGCCGTCTTTGGGCACAAGGTTAGAAACGGAAGTGCTGCCCATCCAAGGAGGGGCCCACCAGGAACCTGTCCTCAAAACCCGGCTCCCAGGGCCTCTGCCCCAGGGTTCGATTTATTAGGGTGTGTCCCCCCCCCCCCCAAGCCCCTTGTGAAGAGCCCCAGGAGCGGGGAGGGGTGTCAGTTCTTTGCCTGGGTGACCTTGAGCAAGTCTCTCCCCGCTGGGCCTCTGCTGCCCTCCCCAGACCCAGGAGTCTGGATCCCTCCCTGCAGGTCCCAGTTCCCGGCTGCTCCGCCCGCACCTGGAGGAGAGGCTCCGCCCACCACTGCCCTCTAGTGGGGAGCAGGAAGATTGCCCACAAGCACTGTTGAGCGTCCTAGGATCCCCAGAGGTAAGACCTTCTGAGTGACCTTGGTGGGAGCGCCTGGAGGACATGCTCCTTAGCCACCCCCTCCACGGACCAGGGGGACGAGGCTTGCCCGGGGGTGGTGACCGACAGCCTTGCCCCCGAGAGCACCCAGCCCAAGAAGTCTCCCGGGCTCACTGAGGTAAACTGAGGCCAACTGCCGGGAAGCAGCTCTCAGCGGGCGGAGACAGACATGGCTGGAGAACGGCGGCTCTGCAGCTTATTTTATGCGTTAGAATCAAAGGAGGGGCCGGAAGGGGGCACAGGACACGCACGGGAGGTAGTTAAGGGCGGGAGGAAGCCAAGCAAGGAAACCTCGGGGGTTGGAGAGAAAGCAAAGCAGAGAGACAGGCCCTTCTTCTCCGTCGGAGGGGGCCGCACCGTTAGCATGTACAGAACCGGAGGAGGGTACACACGGTTAGCATGTACAGAACCGGAGGAGGGTACAGCACGGTTAGCATGTACAGAACCGGAGGAGGGTACAGCACGGTTAGCATGTACAGAACCGGAGGAGGGAACCACACAGTTAGTATGTACCGAACCGGAGGAGGGCACACACGGTTAGCATGTACAGAACCGGAGGAGGGTACACACGGTTAGCATGTACAGAACCGGAGGAGGTACAGCATGGTTAGCATGTACAGAACCGGAGGAGGGTACACACGGTTAGCATGTACAGAACCGGAGGAGGGTACACATGGTTAGCATGTACAGAACCGGAGGAGGGTACACACAGTTAGCATGTACAGAACCGGAGGAGGGTACACACGGTTAGCATGTACAGAACCGGAGGAGGGTACACACGGTTAGCATGTACAGAACCGGAGGAGGGCACAGCACGATTAGCATGTACAGAGCCGGAGGAGGGCACACACGGTTAGCATGTACAGAACTGGAGGTGGGTACACACGGTTAGCATGTACAGAACCGGAGGAGGTACAGCACAGTTAGTATGTACAGAACTGGAGGAGGGTACACACGGTTAGCATGTACAGAACCGGAGGAGGGCACAGCACGGTTAGCATGTACAGAACCGGAGGAGGGTACAGCACGGTTAGCATGTACAGAACCGGAGGTGGGTACAGCACGGTTAGCATGTACAGAACCGGAGGAGGGCACAGCACGGTTAGCATGTACAGAACCGGAGGAGGGTACGCACGGTTATCATGTACCGAACCGGAGGAGGGTACACACGGTTAGCATGTACAGAACCGGAGGAGGGTACACACGGTTAGCATGTACAGAACCGGAGGTGGGTACACACGGTTAGCATGTACAGAACCGGAGGAGGGAACCACACGGTTAGCATGTACAGAACCGGAGGAGGGCACACACGGTTAGCATGTACCGAACTGGCGGTGGTGTGTGAGCGGCAAGCGGACAGCGTGGTCCCGCTCTGGTGCAGTGGCTGTGCCTTCCAGGGGTTTGGGCAAGATTGCGCTGCTATCTCAAAGGCACCTTCTCTTAGGTGCACAGACAACAGGCCATGTCACAGGCATGTCATCTCAGGGCACAGGACTGTAGACAAGGTCAAAGGTAAAGACTGACCTTGGCCACAGGCCTAGGAAGGGACTCCTCCCCGCCGGCTTTTAGTTAGGAATCTTGGCGTCAGACGGTCCTGGGTGCTCCTTCCGGCTCTGGGTGTGAAAGGCCTGCCCTGCGGCCTCCCCGAGCCTGTGGGGTGGGGTGTGCGGCCTTTCCGCCCACAGCATTAGTGAGGCAGGGAGGCTCCTGGTCCCCAAGAGCAGGTGGTGCTCCCGTCAGCTCCTCAGAGCGCGGGGAGGCGAGGGGGATGGGGAGCGGTGAGGTTCCCTGGCGAGGCTCATGACCCATCTTCCCCAGAGCTGTCAGCAGTGCCCCGCCCCCACCCCCAATACCTGAATTCCAGCCGCCCGGCCTCCGGGACAGCGAGAGAACAATTTTCTGTTCTGATCCGCGGCCCCAGGAAACGGGTCCACATGGCGCTGTGGACCCTCAGAGGGGAGGGCGCCGGCCAGCGCTCCGCCTCTGGTTCCCAGCAGGGGCCTGGGATGCAGTCGGCACTCACCACTGAGCTTCCTCTCCCCATGCCCCCCCTCTCCCTCCCCCTACCCCCTGCCCCGCCCGTCCTGCCTCTCCTGGTCTGTCTGTGCCTGGGCGCAGAGTTGAATGACAAGAATGGCTTTGGAGCACCGGCCAAGATGCACGTCTCGTGCAGGGGAGTCCTGGTCAGAACCCTCTCGCCGTTTCCTGAGGTGACCGAACGCCACGTCCTCAGAGCTCCTGGGCAGGTGAATGGGGGCAGAGACCCGGCTGCTAGGGAGTCAGTGTGCGTGTAAGCCCCCGGCCCAGGTGCCCTCCGCGGCGGGAGGACCAGGTGACCTGCAGGTGTGTGCCGGGAGGTTGGGCCTGAGTCAGCGGGGAGCCGGCCGTGTGGCCCGGCTGGTGGCGAGAGGGAGGCCTGAATGTGAGTCACATGTTATTTTTACTCCCGGTTTCGCGTGGCAGGGTTTAAATTATTGAGCGGCTGGAGAGATCCCACAATGAAATCATATTTCATTTGCTCTCCACTTGGCCGTGAAGTCAATCAATGTCTGGGCTGGCTTTGGAGGCGCAGAGGACAGACCTGCAGTTTGGCGAGAGAATGCGCGGAGGTGCCCTGGGCTGCCCAGGCCCCGGACGCTGTGAGCACCTGCGACCCCAGGCTTTCTGCGCAGCTGGGTTTGGGGGGGACGCTTCTCTACGTGAGGCCCCTGGTGAGCGGCCACCGTGCTTTCCATGCGGAGCAGCCTGAGGGGGCCCAGCAGACAGGCAGGGGCCGGGGTGGTGGGAGGGGCTCGGGGATGGACCGCTTTCCCTTCCATTTGCTGAGGGAGGGGCTCAGGGAAACCGCAGGGGGTGCACGCTGACCCCACAGCTCACTGGCTCCTCCCCTCTGTGCTGAGCGTTTCAGCATGTGCTGGAGCCCCCGGGATGCCTGGAGCCCCCAGAATGCTCTGGAGACCCCATCATGAGGTGACCCCGCCCCCCTAGGAGACCTGACATCTGGCGAGGGAGCCAGGATAGAGACAACGGGCAAGATGATGGAGCCATGTGAGGGAGAGTGGGAGCCCTTGTTGCATCCCGGGGAGCAGAGGTGGCCCTGGCTTAGCTGGGGGTCGGGGGCTCCTCCAACTGGGGGATCTGCAGCAAAGTCCGGCTGGTGAGTCTGCGGGTGAGGGCGGGGCATTCCCGGGGGCAGAGGCGAGGTTTGGATCTGTGGAACAGGTCCCTCTGCGCTGGGCTCCGCCCCTCCTGCCCAGGCCTCTCGCCCCGAGGAGGTGATGACAGAACCGGGAGGGGCCACAGGCTCTCTCTTCAGAAGGGCCTGGCTGTGCACCTAGCAGCTCCACTAGCCAATAGTGTGCGTTTGGGTAAAGGCCTCAGTGTATGCTGCTCTAAAATGGGACGATGATGATGACGACGACGATGGCGGTTCTCTGGCACAGAACGGTCCCTGCTTGTGATTGCTGACCTGGATGGGCCCTCGGCATCTGGTGCAGTTCCTTTTCTTTTCTTTTTCTTTTTTTTTTTATTGGTTTCAGGGAGAGGGAGAGAGAGAGAAACATCAATGATGAGAGAGAATCATTGATTGGCTGCCTCCTGCATGCCCCCTACTGGGGATCGAGCCTGCATGTGCCCTTGACTGGAGTTGAACCTGGGACCCTTCAGTCTGCAGGCCGATGCTCTATCCACTGAGCCAAACAGGCTATGGCTGAACGACCGTGCTTTTAAATAAAGCAGGTGGTTTTATATATTTAAAGGTGTTCGTGAAAGCATATATTTGCATGTATTATTTTATATATATATTTATTTATTGACTTTTTACAGAGAGGAAGGGAGAGGGATAGAGAGTTAGAAACATCGATGAGAGAGAAACATCGATCAGCTGCCTCCTACACACCCCCTACTGGGGATGTGCCCGCAACCAAAGTACATGCCCTTGACCGGAATCGGACCCGACCCCTGTCCATGGCCCGCCACTCTATCCACCGGCCGAACTGGTCAGGGATGCATGTATTATTTTTGTGTTTTATGACCACCTTTGAATTACCAGAAATGGAACCCCAAAATTATAACCTGCTGCCCTCAGGGGAGCAGAGAGGACTTGACCCTGAAACCCAGTGCCTAGGGGTCTGAGGTTGCCCCCCTGGATCCTGCCCCATCGCCAGAACAACCCACTGAGAACAGGTGGGGTGGAGCCTTTACCATCCTCTCTGGCCTCCTGCTGACCCCGCAGGACCCCTGGGGCCCAGGTGCTCTGCCATGGCTGTCCTCCGGGCCAGGTTAGAACAAGCAGCGCGCCAGCCCACAGATCAGGGGAAGGGTGCTCCTTCCATCCCATCACACGCGTTCTGGGCAAAAGGCCCCAGCGGGCAGGCCCCGGAGCCCTGCAGCTGCCAGCCCAGCCACCCAGCGGGCCTCCGGGTTTCAGGGTGTGTGGGGCTGGGGCCGACTGGCCTTGACCCTGGCTGGCTCTGCAGGACTCCAGCTCTCTCCAGGAGTCATGAGGCCAGAGGAAAAGATCTCCTTCTGCCTCGGTATCCCATTCAGAGTCCACAATCTCCGTGGCCCGCCCTCCGCCCTTGCTGACAGCACCTCCAAGCAGCCCTGGCCCCGCTCCCTGCAGTGCCGGGTCCCAGAGATTCCGCCTCCTGAATGCTGGTCCCGTCCAGGCCATCTGCACCCCCTTCCTTAGTACAAGGCGCCAGTGGGTGCACCTGTTCCCACCCTCCCTCTCCCGTACCCATGGCCTGTGCTGGGCGCCTGACGTCACAGAGGGCAATCGGTCACTGCGGGGTCTGGGGCCCGTCCTGTCCTGGGGGCGCCCCTCCCAGAGCAGCTCCAGCCAGACCAGGCGGCCGCAGGTGCAGCGTGCCAGGAGCCTGGGGTGTGCGGCCCTAGACCTGGAGTCAGGAGCCCTGCGCCGGAACCACAGCCTGTTCAAGCCTCGCCGCGGAAATGGGCAAATCCTGCCCTGCCGCCGCCGCCTCAGTTTCCCCCTCTGCAAACGGGTAGGAGGGGGTGGACCCAGTAGGTATTCAAGGCCCTTTGCAGCTCCAGGACTCAAGAGCTGCACCAAGTTCGCTTTCCCCTCGGGTGTCCTCCTTGGCATTCCCGGGCCGCCAACAGCTGGCGCCAGCCAGGCAGACAGCCAGGCAACGGTGACAGCTCCGCAGAGACCCACAAGTGGCTGCAGGAGGCCGCAGCGGCGTCGACTCTTTGCGCATGCGCTAGGCGCGCGGCCTGCCGGGACTTGTAGTCCGTCCGTGAGGTGGCTGGGATGTGAAGGCGGAATGATGGGGGCGCGGCGCCTACACTTCCCAGGGTGCGCCCCGCCCGCGACGCGGCGGGGGTGGGGCGGGACGGGGCGGGACAACCCGGGGGCGGGGCCGACGGGGCGGGGCCGACGGGGCGGGGCCGGCGCGCCCAGGGTCTGCGGCGAGGCTGCGGGCCGGCGCCGCTGTGCGCGCAGCCGCTGACCCGCGGGCGGTGGGTCGTCGCGCCGCCGGGCGCCGCACCTGCGGGCTGGAGCGCCGGGCTGCAGCGGCGCCAGCAGGGCCCGAGTCGGAGCTGCCGCCGCGATGAGTGCGGGTGAGTGAGGGGACCGTGGCGTGCGCTTTCCCGAGCCGGGTCGCGGCGCAGAGAGGGCGGGGGAGCTGCACCTGCAGCCGGGGCACGTCGCCGAGCGGTGCCACCCAACTTTTGCTCCAGGGTCTCTCGGTCCCGAGGGCCCGGCGCGCAGCCCGCTCCCCGTTCCTGCGCCCCGGGCACGTAGCTGTGCCGCGCGGGCTGGGGAGCCTTCGCAGCGCACGGGCTGGTGGCTGCGCTGCGCTGCGCTGTCTGGACGGCACCGCTCCTCCGCTTCTCCTTGGGGTCCGGGGTCGCCGCGGGTGCAGGAGGCGGCCGGGATCCCGGAGGGCCGCGGGGCCGCCGCAGACCCTGGCGCGGAGAGCCGTGACGACGACACGGGGGCCTCTGCGGCAGGGGGCGCCGCCCGGGCGCGGTTCCCGCCGCGCTTGGTCCCGGGTGGAGGGCGTCAGGCCCATCCCCGGTGCCCTGCTCGCGCCAGGGCAGATTTGGGGCACGGAGCCTGCAGGTGTTTGCCACTCGCCCTCATCTCTGCCCGCAGTCCGCCGCCTCACCCCTGCGCATCCCCGCGGCCGCCTCCTGCGCCGCACCCTCCGGATCGCGCGGCGGCCTCTGTGCGGCGCTGGAAAATCCCTCGTCGCCACAGGCCAGCCGCGCCAAGGGCTTGGGGAAACTGAGGCCCGGAGCTGGGGGCCTTGGCGGGGGCGTCTGGGTCCTGGCCTGAGAGACCGGGTTTGACAGCCTCCTGGGGGCGGCCCTGGGCCGAGGTCTTGCCTTACATTCCCTGGCGGGGAGGGGCCCTCACCCTATTTTTCAGGGTGGGACCGAGGCCTGTGCGCTTGAGTCACTTGCTCAGTTCCCACAGCGGGGTGGGGACTCGAACCCGTGCTTCCTGCCTCTCCACAGCCTGCAGTGTGGCCCTTGGCCCTGCTGCAAACACCCGTGGGTGGGGTGGAGGGGTCGTCCTGGGGGGACTGTGTCTCCAGGGAGCCTTCCCTCCCGGAGGGGTTCCCCCCCCCTTCCCAGCCCAGGCAGGCGGGATGGCAGGCTGTGGGCGTTGGGAGACGGGCCGAGAGCAGGTGGTGGGGGCCGGGGGGGGGGGGAGGCCGCATTCATCCTCTGGAAGAGGCCTTCGGAAATGGCCTGGGAACAGGGCAGCCCCAGACCGGCCGACCGCCGGGCACAGTCGTCTGATGGGAGGCGGGGTAATGGCAGGGCGCGCAGGTAATTTGGGGCTTCCTGAGACCATAATTGATACCTCCCACCCTCCTGTAATCAGAGGGAGCCCCGGAGGACGCCCTGCCCCCCATTGGCGGTAGTCCTGGAAGAGGGGTGTGTGGGCACCGGGGCCATGGGGGTGGAGGATGGAAGAGCGGGGTTTGCACCTGCCTGCCCACCCGGTGGTCTCCGCACCCTCCCGAGCGTGGCTCCTGGTGTGTAGGAGCAGCATCGCTGGTTACCTGCACAGAGTAGGTTCTTTATAGCTTGTGACGGACATCACCCCGGCTTCCTGAGCTGATCCAGCGCTTCGGGCCGGGCAGTGAGCATGCTCGGCCGTCCATCGTCCCTCGAGCCCCAGCCCCTCCCCAGCCCCTCTGCACAGCTGTAGTTCCCACCGCACTCCCCCGTGCCCGCACCGGGCTCTGGTGTCTGGCCACTGTGCGCATCTGGCAGGTCAGGCTTCCGTCATCGGCAGGGGCAGGTCCCCCGGCCGCCCGCCCCACGGGAGGCTGGCATCACCCGGAGCCCGGCGCCAGCAGGTGTGGAGGTGTCACGTGGTCCAGGCTCCAGCTGCCCAGAGGGCGATGGTCTACACCGGAGGCAGCCTGCACGCCTCCCCTCGCCTTTGAGCCCCTGGGGCTGCGGGAGCGTCTCTCCCGGTTGGATAATGAGGTGGCACTTGTTTTGTTGCCATGCCGACTTCGAGGGGCTGGGGAGATGGTAGGAGATGGCACTGGGCACCCGTCGGATCCCAGTCCAGCGCACTCGCTGGGGGCTCCCCTTGCCTCAGTTTCCCCATCGGATAGAGGGCCAGCCCACAGCGGGTGGGGCCCCAGTAGATGATGAGATGGCAAGTGTGACGGCGGCTTCATAGCATCGCAACCCATGGGGTCACCGCGGGTCCACGTGGGGCTCAGGAAAGAACCCGAGCTGGGAGGGGTTCCTGTGTCAGCTCTGCCCCCCGTGGCACCTTGAGCGAGACCCAAGCTTCCTCCGAGCCTGTGACCTCCCTGGCGGCTGCGGCTCCGGGAGGCAGGGTCCCCGGGGTCAGAGGTTCGTGCGAGGGCGACGCTGTCCTGCCAGGGCTGCAGGAAGCCAGGCTGAAGCGATGGAGTTGATCCTCTCCCCGTCCTGGAGGCTGGAGGTCCAGGACCGAGGCGTCAGGAGGGCTGTTGGTGCCTCCCGAGGCCTCTCCGTGCCGTGTAGACGGCCGTCTCCTCCCTGTGTCCCCACAGGGTCCTCCTCGGCGTGTGTCTGTGACCTAATTGCCTCTTCTTATAAGGACACCAGGCAGACTGGATGAGGGCCCGTTGCTACGACCTCATTTGCCTTAATTACCTCCGCGAAGGTCTTCTCTCCAAATGCAGCCGCATCCCCAGGTCCTGGGGTTAGGACTTTAACATCTGGATTGGGGGGTGGCGGGGGGGAGGGAGAAGATTCAGCCCAGGCCGGGGGTGCAGGACCAGGTGGAGAGCCCGGGCAGCTGGCTGGCTACTGTGTTAGCATTGCAGAGCTGGAGGGGACCTGGAGGATGCTGGGGGAAACCGAGGCCTGGAGAAGTGAAACCACGGTCCAGGGCCAAGGAGAGTGGGCGGCAGAGCCAGGCCGAGCCCTGGCCCCACTCTGGCTGGCGCAGGTCCCCGTATCTGGGACAGAGAGGTGAGTCCTCCCCTAGCCCCATCGCGGGCAGGGAGGCAGCCACCACGGGTCCCTGTGAGCATCACGGATGACAGCTGAAGTCGGAGCCGCCTCAAGATGGAGGCAGCGAGGGGGTCGAGGGCATGTGATCATTCGTTCCGTCAACAAATGTTGGCTAAACGCCTGCGGCGGGGAGCGGGACGCGGGGAGAAAGTGCTTAAGAAACGTTACATTTAGAAAGCAGCGAGGACAGACTGCACGTCACCCAGGACCTGCGCCCTTCAAAAGAGCACTCTGACCCGCGGAGGAGCGGAGCCCGGGAGGAGACCCCCGCAGCGAGGCCCCCGGGAAGGGGAGAGCGAGCCCCTCCCCCCGCGTCCTTCCCGGTTCTGCGGCTTCCCCAGGACTCCCACATTGCCCTGTTTTCCCTTTGCCACGGGAATCGGGTGAGAGCAGAAGCCATCGCTTCCCGGGCTCCGGCGGGCGCTCTGCCGTGGAACCGGGGCTCGGGGAGAGGCCCCTGGCGGGCGTGGAGGGCTCCCAGGTGACAGCATCCGGAGCGTCCCTCGGGGGTGGCGCTGGTGACTCCATCTGACGTCGGTGCCGCAGAAGACAGGGCACCTGCACCCGGAAAGTCACCAGACGTCGTCGCCTCTGAAAGGGCCGGTGGTGGCCCAGGACCCCCGTCCTGCTCAGCTCAGCCTGGGCACCCCGAGCTCAGAACCGGGGCGCGTCCTGACCCCTAAGCGGCCACCCGGGACTCTTGGACTCTGGTTTCCGTCGATGAGGCAGTCTGGGGGCAGATGGCGCATTTTCTGCCATCAAGTTCCGAGTTTGGTGAAGGTGGGAAAGTCCGGTCTTACGGTCCCAGGAAAGTGGGTGTGTCCCTCGCTATGGAGGAGTCGCCTGTCGGACCCCTGACCCTCCGGGGCCAGGTTAGAACAAGTCCCCCCTTTCCCGCCAAGGGCCGTTTGGATATTTATAACATCGTCCCCGCCGTACACAATTAGCCACTAGCAATCAGCCTGCGGTGTCCGGTCAAACAGTTCATGAACTCACCCTGGTGTCCTGGTGCCCGGCGGGGCCAGACCACGTGATCTCACGAGGCTTATCGGCCCTGGGGCAGGACCTTCCCCGCCCCCACCCCCGCCCCCCCGCTCCAGAGCATCACCTGGGTCTGGGGGGAGCTGTGAGGGCCCGGGGACATGGCGGTGACAGGAGGGGGCGGGTCCAGCCTGTGGACGCGTGTGTCCCGCCTCTGGTCCTCGGGCCAGGCCAGCCGCCGGGGCTCTGGGCTGCTGGCCGGACCCCGGACCCCGGGCCCCGGACCCCTCCCTTGCATAGACCCGGCGCTCCCCGCTCCCCGCCTCGGCAGGACGTGGAAGGCCTCCCCTGAGCTGGAGTCTCGGGCTCCAATCCCAGCTCTGCCACCTGCCAGCCTCCTGGGTTGTTGGGCTTCTCTGAGCTGCCAGTGCCGCCCTCCGGGGCGTCCATAGGGACCGAGGGCGCCGAGGGCTGAGCATGGGGGGCGGGGAGGCCTGAAAGGCAGGTGCAGGCAGGGAACCTGGGCGTCAGATCGCGGCTCGTGCTTTCTCCTGAGGTTGACGTGGTCTTGCGAGCGGCCCAGGGGACCGGGAGCCAGGAGCCGGCGCGGGGCAGCGCAACCTGCTGCGCGTCTCTGTTTACCGGCCGTTTCCATCGCCGCGAGGCCGGTCTGCAGGGTGTCCCGGCAGCCGTGCCTCGGCCGGCCAGGCGCTCCTGAGTGAGGTCCGATGGCTGGGGCGTCCCCAGTGCACATGGGGACGTGAATGCCCAGGAGGCCTGTGGGTGGCCTGGCGTCACGTCACCCCACTGGTAAAGGGCGGCGCTGGACTTGAACCCCAGTTTGCCCAGACACATGTCTCCCCAGCGGGGCGGGCGCTGTCCGTCCCCGCTCTGCTAGCCGCTGCCGGGGTGACTTCCTGGCTCCGCATGGTGAGTGGCTGCGCGTTTGGGGTGGGTGAGGCTTGATCCGTCCGGGCATCGTGACGATGCTTCTTAGTGAGGGGGCCACGGCTCATCCTCTCACTTTTGTAAGATATTTTATTGATCCCGGAGAGGAAGGGGAGGGAGAGAGAGAAACGTCAGTGATGAGAGGATCATTCATCGGCTGCCTCCGGCACGCCCCACCCTGGGGATGGAGCCCGCAACCCAGGCCTGTGCCCCGACCTCCGTGTCCCCCGGACCTGATGCCCCAGTGGCTGCAGTGGGCTTGGGGTTCCGAGAGGGGAGACTTGCGAGGACCCCCTCAGGGCCACGTCCTTGGCGGCGAGTTTCAGATGATCTCACGACCCCAGGGGCGTGGCAGGGTGGGCGGCCGCTGCCTGTGAGACCCGGATGCTGTAGCTGGGAGCCCCGGTTCCCTGCCTGAGGCAGCGGCCCCTGCACAGCGGCATCATCCACACCTCTCGCCGAGTCATGGACTCTAACTCAGGGTGCCCCGAACCCCAAAAGTCTGTGCAGTTGTGAATCAGCCGCATGTGCAGGGTCCGGAGCCATGTCCACACTAGCTCTGGGGGCGCAGTCTCCCCTGCCCCCTGGGTGTGGGAGCCGGGCCAGCACAGTGTCCCCCAGGTGTGGGGAGGGGCCAGCACAGTGTCCCCCAGGTGTGGGGAGGGGCCAGCACAGTGTCCCCCCAGGTGTGGGAGCCGGGCCAGCACAGTGTCCCCCAGGTGTGGGGAGGGGTCAGCACAGTGTCCCCCAGGTGTGGGGAGCGGGTCAGCACAGTGTCCCCCAGGTGTGGGGAGGGGTCAGCACAGTGTCCCCCAGGTGTGGGGAGGGGTCAGCACAGTGTCCCCCCAGGTGTGGGAGCCGGGTCAGCACAGTGTCCCCCGGGTGTGGGGAGGGGCCAGCACAGTGTCCCCCAGGTGTGGGAGCCGGGTCAGCACAGTGTCCCCCAGGTGTGGGGAGGGGCCAGCACAGTGTCCCCCAGGTGTGGGGAGGGGTCAGCACAGTGTCCCCCGGGTGTGGGGAGGGGCCAGCACAGTGTCCCCCAGGTGTGGGGAGCGGGCCAGCACAGTGTCCCCCAGGTGTGGGGAGCAGGCCAGCACAGTGTCCCCCAGGCGTGGGAGCCGGCCAGCACAGTGTGGTGTCCCTGGTTCTGAGGGAGCCCCATGCTCCATGCTCAAGTCCAGAGGCTCACGGGCCTCCAGGCCCTCGGACAGGGCTCCCCTGCGGTTCTGGTCTGAAACTGAGCCTGGCCTGCCCGGTGCTGGGGAGCAGCTGTGGGTGCAGAGTTACAGCCGCAGCCACGCGTCCCGCCGAGCTCAGAAGTCAGGAAATGCGATCTGTGTGCGCGGGGCCAGCGTCCAGCCGGGCCGCCCGCCTCCCGGGGTGCGGGTGTGGGTGCAGTGCTGGTGGGTGCTGAGGGCCCAAGGGAGGATGGGGCTGGCCGGCTCCCGGGGAGGATCCCGGACTCTGTGCTGGACTGCTCTCCCCGCCAGCCCTCCCAGCCGCCCTCTAGTTCCCTCTCCAGCCGGGCGGGCCGCAGGGCCTGGAGCTGCCTCTGGAGAGCTTGGCTCTGCCCCATGCTGCCTCTCCCCCGCCTCGGCCCCCCCCCCCGCCCCCACCTCCCTCCCGCCCGGGCACCTGTGAGGGAACTAAGAGGAGTGAGCCTATCTGAGACCTTGTGGCGGGGGGGGGGGGGGGGGGGGGGGGGGGGGGGGGGGGCAATGGGGTTCTGGAGGAGGCATGT
The DNA here is from genome assembly GCF_027574615.1 of Eptesicus fuscus. Classification (NCBI taxonomy): domain Eukaryota; kingdom Metazoa; phylum Chordata; class Mammalia; order Chiroptera; family Vespertilionidae; genus Eptesicus; species Eptesicus fuscus. Next base: position 115,460,806 of record NC_072474.1, on the reverse strand, counting down.
TGCAGCCAGTGCAGGAAGGTGTTCTAACTGGTGATGCCCTTGGAGGGGGGCGGGGGGCGGGGAGAAGGGCGTCGCCCCGTCCCTGGAGGTGCTGCACCCTGGAGGATGTTGAAGTAGGTGTGGGCACCACGCACTGCCCCCGAGGCTCAGGGAGGCTCTGACCCGCCTCTCCCGCTCCGGGGCTGCCCGCATCCCTTGGCTCCTGGCCGCGCCCCTCCCACCTGCAAGGCCAGCACCTCCAGACCTCGGTGCTGTCTGCACGGCGCCTGCCCCTCGGTGCGTGTCCAGTCCCCGCCTCCCTCCCAGAAAGACGCTCAGGTGGCATTTAGGGCCCCCCCCCCCCCGGATAACCAGCAAGCACCCGCCTCCAGCTCCTTAATTAACCCCACCTGCAAAGACCACCCCCCTTTAAAAAATGGCCTGAGGTCCCAGGCGCAGGGACTAGGGCGGGGTCGTCTTTGAGGGCCTTATCCGGGCACCGCAGGCGCCTCAGGAGCCTTCTCTCCCGGACCCACAGCTCTCTCCCCTGGGGTCTCAAATGGCTGCGGGTCTGAGAGCACGCCTTGTCGTGCTCAGTGCAACCCTCCCAAACCCGCAAGCTGGACGCGGCCGCAGGCTGCCGACGGGGTGGCCCTGTGTGCGCGTGAGGGGGCACCGAGGCGGGGCTGGGAGCCCTCGGGAGAACCCCGCGCTGTGGTGGGGTCCGGGGGAAGGCTCGGGAGCGCGGGCGGGATTTAGGCCCAGAAGCCGCTCGGGGTGGGGGCTGCCACGCCGCGCCCAGCGTCCGCCACAGTGAGACCACCGCCCAGGCAGAGGTTCTCAAACTCCAGGGCCTGTGCCCCCCACGCAGAGGGACTGAGGACGCACGGAGCTTCTGTCTAACGGGCGCTATTGGCACTCACGGCATCGCTAGTTAAACGGACAGAGGTCTGAGGTGCGTGCTCATCGTGAATCAGAACGACAGCCCTCTGTGCTGCCCTGGGCGTGTTGTCCGTGACCAGACGGCACGGCCGTGCGGTTTTGCAGATCTCCTTCCTCCCTGGCTCAGTGCGGCAGCCGGGACCTCGTGTCCGGTCCGCGGCCTCCGCACAGCTCCGCCGGACACTCGGGGGAGAGTGGAGCGAACAGGGAACGTGACACCTTCACCTCCTTCTCACAATGGCTTTGGCGTGGCTGGCCCCTGATTCGGTCTCGGGGATCCCTGGGGTCCCCGGACCACACTTGGAGAACTGAGGGTGCAAGACGGAATATTATGTGCTCACTGGCATTGGTAACATGTGTCCGTGCTGGTGGCAAGGGAAGATACGGAATCCAGAATTTTAGAGAGTTTCTTCTCTACAAAACCTGCAGAGAAAACACTAGAAGAAAACACAGCGCGATGCGGGGGGTGGAGGGGGGGTCCTGGAGGGGTGTCCCAGCAGCGAACCCCTACCCACGCCTGCTGTTTGACTCTCTCCTGCTGACTCGTCTGCACGTGAAGGGACAGACGCTTTTCAGGAGGCTCCGTCCCGGAGCAGCTGACACACCGGCCCCCGCGGCCGTGCCGAGGTCACGGTTCCCTGTTCGGGGCGGTGGACTCTGTGGAGCGGGGCTGCGGGCGGCGCTGCCGTGAGGCCAGCAGGGGACGTTAGCGGGCACCGTGTGTGTCCTCGGGCGGGACTGAATCTGTGGTTATAAACAGGTCCCGGGTCGCGACGGGGAATTCGGAGCTGGTCCGAGATGGCTCGCGTGCCTCAGCTGGAAGGCCTGCCCCGGCCGGGCCCCGGCAGAGCTAAACGCACCCTGGGCATGGGCTGGCAGCCGGGCCGGCCCCCACGCGCTGCCCCGCGCCCCGGGCAGTGACTGATGGGCCTCATCCGAGGCGCTGTCTGCAGGCAGAGGCCGTGCCGGCTCGGGCTCCGGTGCCACCCACCCCTGTGGGGTGGGGACCAGGGTGCTCGGACGAAGACGGGGGAGGCGTGCCTGGCCCAAGGTCTCTTGGCTGGTGCGGGGGCCTGCCCTGCTCTGGGAGCTCCCCGTGCCGCCCCCCCGAGAGCACACGTCTCCCCGCTGGTTCTTCCGAATCGAGGAGCTTCGCTCCCCCTTTCCTGATGACGGTGCCCCCGGGGGTTCTGGCGCTGCAGTAGGAGTGGGCACTGGGCAGCGTCCCTCATGCCACCTCTCAGCGTGCGGCGTGCTTCCCGTGACTGCCCATGTACAGGTGGCGTCACGGAGGCGGGTGATGCCCAGGAACCTGCCTGAGGATCCAGCGGGGGGGGGGGGGGGCGGTGGAGCAGGTGAGCTCAGGCAGCCTCCTTTCCTGGTGCTGAGCTCCCTCCCCCCTCCCGCCCTCTGTAACCTGCATCTGATGTGGGTCAGCCCGGCCCCCGCTGTCTGTCTGCCACCCGACCTGGTTCTTGTAAGGCGTCTCCCTGACCCTCGGCCTGCAGGGAGCCTGCCTCCTGCTCCCCGGCCGGCCAGCCTGGCGACCAGGACCTTGTCACCACCTGGGAGCTGTGGAGGGGCAGCCTTCTGAGGGGACTTGTCAGGAACCTCCTTTTCTTACTTAAAAGAGGCCCGCAGCTGCCCAGGTGGGCCCCTCGCACAGAACATGTTGCTGGAAACGGGGGGCTTGAGGGCCTTCCCCCCCCCCCCGGGTGCAGCTCGGAACCTTGGTGCTTTTCCCCTGACCCGGGGTACCCCGTGGCCCAGAAGGAGAGCTCAGCAAGGCTTTGGTCTGGATTTGGGGGGACGGCCGGGCCTCAGCCTGCCCGCTAGCCACCACCCTGAGGACGGGCGCTTCTCCCTGGACCGCCCCCCCAAGTTCCTAGTCCCCCCCAGAGGAGCTGCCTCTCCCCGCGGCGTCTGACACCAGGAAGGACACCCCCTTCGCAGAAGACCCTCCCCTGGCCCCAAAGGCGGGGCCCCATCCTGGGTCTCAGGGACAGTCACTCCTCTAACATGGGAGCAACCAGCCCAGCACCCCGGGGGGGGGGGGGGGGGCAGAGGCGGTGGTTTCATGTGAGTGTGCCCACCCAGGGCCAGGTGCACCATCAGGGCCGGGGAGGGACATGGGAGGCTGGCCAGCTGAGGAGGGGTCTCGGGGGGGGGGCTCCAGGGCGTGTCTGGCCCATCTCGCTCAGTCCCGATCAGCCGGACTCCAGCAGCAAGCTAACCTACTGGTCAGAGCATCTTCCCCCTGGTGGTCAGTGCACGTCATAGCGACTGGTTGACGGGTCCACTGTCTGCCCCCTGGTGGTCAGTGCGTGTCCTAGTGAGCAGTTGAATGGCTAGTAAATCATTCGCATATTACACTTGGATTGGTTGGACAGCCGACTGGAGGACTGGACACTTAGCTTATTAGGCTTTTATTATATAGGATTTTTAGAGAGAGAGGAAGTGGGAGAGAGAGAGAGAGAGAGAGAGAGAGAGAGAGGGAAGGAAGCATTGATGTGAGAGTGAAACATCCATCCGCTGCCTCCTGCTCGCCCCCCACCAGGGATCGAGTCCAAAACCGGGCATGTGCCCGGACCGGCAATCAAACTGCGACCTTTCGGTGCCGGGGATGACGCTCAACCAACCGGGCCACCGGCCGGGGCTGCCGAGCTCCCTTACGGGGCCTTGATCAGAAGGGCAGGGCCTGAGGGGCAGCGGCACCATCCGGCCTGTAGCCAAGCAGGGCCCCGGTGAGGCCTGGTGTGGACGCCGGGGCCACTCCCACCCACACAGCGGGCACGCCCCCCCCCTCCCCCCCCCCCTGGGCAGCCCGCTGGGCCCGGCCTGTCATTTCACCGGAGAAGAGCAGACAGTTTGGGGCAGCGCTGGCCTCGGACTCTCCGTCTTGTTACACCTGGTGGCCCCTCGGGTCCCAGGAGGTGAGGGCGATCCCTGAAGCCGGTGTCGGGACACGTGCCCGCTGCCTCTGAGGGGAGAGCCCTGGCACCTGGCTGCGGTGCCCACCTGGATGCTGGGCCCTCTGTGCCCGCCCGACAGCGAGATGAGGCCCAGGGCCCCTGCGCCCGTAGTGCAGCCGGCGGGGAGCTGGCCGGGGGCGGCCGTAGGCGGGGCCTCTGGGCCACGTGGACCAGCCAGACGCGGGCTCAGGGAGGCTCCGGGGCGCACCGAGACCCCCCAGCGCCCGGCCTGGCTGTCCCAGTTCTGGGAAAGAGGCTGCGCCAGGAATAGAAGCTGCTATTTCCCCGGCTCCGCCTGACGGGGCCTCGTGGCCGGGCTCCGGCTTCAGGGAGAATGGCCGGCCCTGGGGCTCAGGAGCCGCTCTGCAGTCTGTGTCCCAGACGAGGGGGCCGCCGCCGACCACAGGTTCAGGGTCCGGAAGCTGGGTCCCGGGTGAGCGTGTGGACGAAGAAATGTCTGCGGCTCCCGCACACAGACCCAGGCCCGGGCCCTCTCCCTGTGCTGGACCCGGCCTTCCCAGGCTCAGTGCATGCTCTCCCCCCTCCCCCCCCCCGCTCCCCCACCCCCTCACCCTCCGGGATGGGGTCTCCCCACAGCGCCTCAGCTTCAGCCCCGCGAGTGATTCTGTTGGGCAGCTGATTCCCACGTTCCCTCTCCCTCGCTGGGCGGGGGAGGGGGGGGGGGAGGTGCTCTTTGAGTTTATTCTAGTTGTGTCCTATTGTGGTAAAATATTCACAGCGTAAAACTACCTCAGTGAGCCCTGACCGGTGTGGCTCAGTGGATAGAGCGTCGGCCTGCGGACTCAAGGGTCCCAGGTTCGATTCCAGTCAAGGGCATGTACCTTGGTTGTGGGCACATCCCCAGTGGGGGAGTGTGCAGGAGGCAGCTGATCGATGTTTCTCTCTTATCGATGTTTCTAACTCTCTATCCCTCTCCCTTCCTCTCTGTAAAAAATCAATAAAATATATATTTAAAAACAAAACAAAAACAAAACAAAAAACTACCTCAGGGAGGGAGTCCAGGTCCGGGGCATGAGGCACATTCGCACTGCTGTGCGGCCGCCTCCCCTCCACCTCCAGAAATTTCCATCTTCCCAGGTGACACTCTGTCCCCATTAAATAACCCCCCCGCCCCGCCCCGGCACCGCCATCTACTTCCTGTCTATGATCTGACTCCAGGGGCCTCCTATGCCTGCCCCCTGGGGCGTGGGTCCGCGTGACTGGCTTATCTGTCAGCACCATGCGCTCCGAGCCCCTCCCTCTGCCTGCAGCAGGCGCACGTGCTCCGGGTGTGGAGGGACCTCGGTCGGTCTGTCCCTCCCTCCGTCGATGGGCCCTGGGCTGCCCTCCCTTTGGCTGTTGTGAGCGATGCTGGGCACAGACCCCCGCGGGGCCGTCCTGCTGGCTCGCCTGCCCCCGCCCCTGAGCCACGTGCTCGGCCACTTGTCCGGCCGTCGGTGCCCTCTCCCGCGCTCCCTCCAGCAGCGACTCCAGAAGGGCCGTGGGGTCCCGGGCTCAGGCCTCCGAACCACCCAGCGCCTGCCGGCCCCCCGGGCTAGTGGCCCCGGAGAGCGGAGAGCCGGCAGCCTGGGCCCCGAGACCTGAGCCGACCCCCGCCGGCAGCACCGGCCGCTCAGGCCGCGGGTAAATTTAGCCTCGCGGCCGGGAAATGTGCGCACCTTCCTTCCTGAGCCTCCCTCTGCCCGGGAGCGTGAGTCAGAGGAGGCATTGTTGTCAGGGCCCCCGTGGCCCCGCGTCCGGTGACCCGGGGATCCCACGGGCGATGGACCCCTGACCCACACAGCGGGCCCGCCCTGCTCTGCCCCGGAGTTTCTCTGGCCGAGGCGCAGACAGCGCTTGGCGCCGTCCATAAAACTGCGGTGAAACACACACAACGTGGAGCTTGCCACCTTCTCGGTCGCTGATGCCCAGGTCGGTGGCGCTAGGCACAGTCATGCCGTGCGGCCGTCACCACCGCCACCTCCAGGACTTTCCGTCTTCCCAAACTCGAACCCCTCCCCCGCCCGCACCCCCGTCGGCGGCTGCCCGTGGGCCTGCCTCTGGGACGTCCCGTCAGCGGGGCCACAGCGCTTGCCCGTGGCTGCTCCTCTCCCTCAGCCCAGCTCACCACGCAGCGGGGCCGGTGCTTCCTCTGTGGCCGGGCGACGTGTTTCTCTGTGCGCGCATCAGTGGACACTGGTGGCCCCCACTCTGGCCGCTGTGACCCCGGGGTGCAAACCCACGGCTTTGATTTTAATGGTCCGTCCGCGCCCCGTGACAGGTGCCCTCAACCGTCCTGTGGACCCGCCCCCAGCAGGGACCAGGTGTCCGGCCCAGCAGAGCACGTGACGTGTGGAACTTCCCGTACCCCTCACCACAGCCCTGTGAGGTGGGCGCTCCCGGGTCCCCAGTGTACAGGGGGGGAAACTGAGGCCAGCACGGTGGCATGTCTTGCCTGCGATGCCAGCCTCGGGGCTGGGTGCGGGGTGCTCGGTGGAACCCACGTCAACACTTCTTGCGGGGGCTCCGTTGCCTGTGCATCTGCCCGTCCTCAGCCACGCGCTCAAACATGGCGCGGGCCCGCTCTGCGCTTGCCCTGGTGCCACCTCCCGGAGCGGGCAGGACGGGAGCCTGACGCACGCACAGGCACAGAATAGGCGAGCCCCTGTCCGGGCCTGCACGGGTCCACAGGGCTGTGTGTGCCCGTGTGTGTGTGTGTGTACAGGTGTCCCGGTCAATGAAGAGGACTTTGTTCACCAGCTGGAGTTACACATATGATGACATACATGCGATTTGGTATGTATGCTGTTTTGTTGTATTGACAACAAGCTTCAAAACTTCATATGTCAAATTTGCTGAAGGTGTTAACATCATAGATATTTTTACACGTAAAAATGTCGAATTTTGTGCCATAAAAGGAGCATTTGCGGGAAGATTTAATTCATTACTTTATTTTGAAGAAAAGTGCTGCTGAATACTTCGGGAAGCTTATGGTGAACATGCTCCATCTCAAGATACTTGTGAGCGCTGGTTTAAACGCTTTAAAAGTGATAATTTTGATGTGAAAGACAGTGTCCAGGTCAACCGAAAAAGTTTGAAGACCAACAATTACAAGCATTACTGGATGAAGATGCATGTCAAACTCAAAAACAACTTGCAGAAAGATGAAACGTTGCTCAGCAAACAATTTCCAATCGTTTACAAGCAATGGGAAAGATTTTAAAGGAAGGAAAGTGGGTGCCACATCAACTGAACGAAAGACAAATGGAAAACCGAAAAGTCATCAGTAAAATGTTGCTTCAACGGCACGAAAGAAAGTCCTTTTTGCATCGAATTGTGACTGGCGGTGAAAAGTGGATTTATTTTGAGAATCCCAAATGCACAAAATCATGGGTTGATCCAGCTCAACCATCAACATCGACTGCAAGGCCAAATCGCTTCAGAAAGAAGACAATGCTCTGTGTTTGGTGGGATCAGGAAGGTGTGGTGTATTATGAGCTTCTAAAACCAGGTGTAACAGTTAATACTGATCGCTACCGACAACAAATAATCAATTTGAACCACGCTTTGATCGTGAAACAACCAGAATGTTCCAGAAGACACGGCAAAGTAATTTTGCTGCATGATGACGCACCATCACACATTCAAAACCAGTTAAAGTCACGTTAAAAGATCTTGCCTGGGAAGTATTCACCCACCCGCCGTATTCACCAGACCTTGCTCCTTCAGATGACCCCTTGTTCCGATCGATGGCACACGCACTGTCTGAGCAGCACTTCAAAATGTCCGAAGAAGTGGAAAATGAACGAGTGAGCGCCGGGGCGGCCGCAGTGACCAGTGGGCTGTCAGGGAGCGAAGATCCTGTCAGAACGCGGGGCAGAGGCTGTGCCAGGATGAGGGGGCGGGGGGGGGCAGCACCGGGGCCTCTCTGGTCAGAGCCCCTTCCCCAGCCCCCCCGAGAGCCAGACTCCTCGTGGCAGGTGGGCCCCAGGGGGAGGCCGTCCATGACCTCCAGCCGCCAGGACACCCTCCTCGGGTTGGGGAGTCCTTCCGGGCGCTGTCAGCCCCGCCCCCCCCCGCCTGGAGCATCAGTTTTCCCTGGGCCCGCCCCGCAGGGACGCACAGGTGTGGGGTTAGGATAGAGCTTCCTACGCGGCGGGGGGCGACCCACTTAGGGCCCAGAATCAGGTTAGTGGGCCACGTCGGTTACGTAAGCTGAACCGCACAGAGACGCGGCAGGGCCCAGCGCGGGAGCGAGGGCGGGTACATACTTACGACCGTCCAGCCCAGGCTGAAAAGGCCCTCCCCGCGTCCTCATCCTGCCCCTGCGCCGCATTCGGAGAAGAGTCTTCGCGCTGGGCGTGAGCTCAGGTGCTGATGCGAGGGGGCCCGGGTGAGCCCTGAATGCAGCCACGGTGTCCTCAGAGGAGAGGCAGAGGGAGGCTGCAGACAGACACACAGACCAGAGGCAGAGGTGGGGGGTGCAGCCGCGAGCCACGGATGCCAGTGGCCACGAGCCACGGATGCCGGTGGCCCTGAAGCTGGCAACAGGGCCAGGCCCTCCCCAGCCTCTGAAGGGAGGTGGCTGCCCACCCCTGGTTTTCGCCCAGGGAGACCCATTCGGGCATCTGGCCCCCGAAGGGGAGAGAATAAACGTGTGTCGCTTTGAGGTCCCCGTTTGTGCTGCATTCTCACAGCGGCCCCAGCGAACTGAGCCACAGAGGGACTGGCCATCAGCCTCCTCGCTGTGGCCTGTGGCCTGCGGCCGGCTGGAGGCTGCCCCGCCGGACTCTCGGGCTCAAAGCCTGCGACCCGTCATGGTCACAGCACCGGCTCATCCGCGTCCCTGCTCAGTGCCCTCACGGGGACGGAGGGGTGGGCGTCCCGCCTGGGGACGAGGCGGCACGTGGACCCTTGTCCCTGTCGCCGCGTCGTTCCTGCCCTGAGTGGGCGCGGGGCTGCAGGGCGGGCAGCGGAACAAACAGGGAAACGTCTCGTTGATGCCAAAGGATGGCTCTCTCTGCCGTGGGTGCGTAACCCGCACCACCCGCAGGCCTGAGGCAGCCAGGGCCCCGCCCCCACTCCGAGCGCTGACGCTGACGGGGAGGGTGCCCGCAATGCCCCGGCGCCTCTGCCGGGGTCCTGGCCTGGTCCGCAACGGGCTGGTGTGCACACGCCACACGCACCAGGAGCCGCGATGATGCCGGGTGTGCACACGCCACACGCACCGGGAGCCGCGATGATGCCGGGTCTGCACACGCCACACGCACCGGGAGCCGCGATGATGCCGGGTCTGCACACGCCACACGCACCGGGAGCCGCGATGATGCCGGGTCTGCACACGCCACACGCACCAGGAGCCGCGATGATGCCGGGGCTTGCTCGCTGCGGCCACGTGCCGGGCCCAGGGCAGTGCGGCCACTTGCACTGCGGGCGGGTCAGAAACATGGCCACCTCCCAGGATCTTAACACCGAAACCGCAGAGGACGGGGGACGCCTCGGGGACTGTGGCGTCAGCCAGACGCAGGCAGGGGCCCAGCACAGGAATTCTTTAAACATATGTAGATATATGTAATTTTTTTATTGATGTCAGAGAGGAAGGGGAAGGGAGAGAGAGATAGAAACATCACTGATGAGAGAGAATCATGGATCCTCTCCAATAAGGACACCGGGCACTGGGCTTAGGGCCACCCTGAACCACGATGATGCCACCTCCATCCTCACTCATTGCATCTGCAAGGACCTCATTCCTCCTGCACGCCCCACACTGGGGATCGAGCCCGCAACCCGGGCCTGTGCCCTGACCGGGAATTGAACTGTGGCCTCCTGGTTCATAGGTCAACGCTCAACCACTGAGCCACTCCGGCCGGGCCCAGCGCTGTCTTTCATGCCCAAGGGTCTCCCATTAGTCACTGAGCATCCCGGCCTCAGTTTCCCCCGTTGCACGGGGCTGTGTAGGATAAATGAGCGGGGAGCAGTCCCTCTAAATTCCTGTCTGCTCAGAGCCCTGCCGTGGGCCTGACGTGGAATGAGGTCCTTGCAGATGCAATGAGTGAGGATGGAGGTGGCATCATCGTGGTTCAGGGTGGCCCTAAGCCCAGTGCCCGGTGTCCTTATTGGAGACAGGAAGGACACGGGCACGGGGCGAGGCCTCCGAAGGACAGTGGCGGAGATCGGAGCGATGCGGCCACGGGGCCAGGATGGCTGGAGCCACGGGGAAGGGGGGGCGGCACGCAGGCTCTGGAAGAGGCGGGAGGACCTTCCCCGCAGCCTCAGGAGGGAGCACAGCCCTGCCCCCACCGGGACGTCAGCCTCCGGCCTCCAGGACAAGAGCCACGTGTCCGTGTGGAAGCCCCGCGTGTGGGCCCGTTGGGCAGCCCAGCCCCTGGCAGAGACGAGCGGGTGGGAGGGCGTGGGGGCCGCTCCGCTGCCCCTGGCATGCCGGCAGCGAGTGTCCCAGCCCTCCGCCCCTCCCCCGCCCGCCACAGCCCCTTTCCGGAGCCTGGGAACAGGTGCGCCCGGAGCCTGGCGTCTATTTCGGGGTGTGGGCACCAGGGTAGCAGCGGCCACGTGACCCTCTGGGTGTCCGTCCGAGCTGTGCTGGCCTCAGAGGCGCCCGCACCAGCCCAGCTGCTGCCCGCAGCCTCCACGGTGCCCCCTCCGGAGGAGCCGCGCTCCATGGGGATGCCCGGAGGGGAGACCGGTAAGGCCCCACACCGCCCTCTGCATGGGACCGTGGCGGGAGGAAGGCCGTTTTTCCAGCGAGAAGTCTTGGGCCCCAGGAATAAGCCTTGGGCGCCCGACAGGGAAGGGGGCCGCCCAGCTGAGCTCCTTGGTTATGAACAAGGGGGCAGCGCTTACGAGCGCCGACTGTATGCCAGGCTTTGGGGCTTGGTGGAGTGGCCCCATTCTACAGGTGAATAAGCTGAGACCCAGGGAAGGTGAGGTGGGGGCGCCGGAGCGGGATCTGGCTCCAGCGCCCTTTGACCCCCACTGGGCGGAGTCGCGGGGCCCACAGCCCCTGCCCCAGTCCCTTCCTCCTCCTCCCCTCCCTTCTTGTCCTGGAAGGCGGGGCTCTCAGTCGGGCCGTTTGCTTCCAGGGAATGTCTGGCTGCGTTGCTGGTTGTCACAGCTTGAGGGGCGGGGGTGCTCCAGGCATGGGGGGGGGGCAGGGGCGCTGCTCAGCTCCCCGCGGTGGCGGAGGCCCCAGCAAAGGGTTGCCCGGCCTAAAATGCCAGCTGACTGAGGCTGAGGCCTGCTCTAAGGCACATCAGAAAGACGCCCGTCCTCCTGGTGTTGACACGAGAAACGGGCCGTCTGCCACTTAGATGGAACCGTCAGTAACTTCTCATCTTCTCCAGGCCCGCGGTGAGGGTGCCTGGGGGGGAAGGCTCCAGACGAGATGGAGGAGGGTGGGGTCGGAGCCTGGACCCCAGAGGCAGAGATTGGGGTGCAGAGGGAGCGCCTCTGTGAGCCCGGGGTGTGCAGGGGTGGGGTCCAACCTCGTCTCGATCCCGGAATGCTCCGCCCTGGTCCGGAGCCTCTGTCCCAGCAGGAGGCTCTGTGCGCAGCGGGCGCCCCCCCTCGGGGCCTCGGACAGAGCCTTCCCCTCAATGGCACGCTCCTTGGGCCGCGGGTCTGTCCAGACGCAGGGCCAGGCCTGGCGTACACCTCCCGTCGGCGCCGTGCACTCCAGGGTTTGCATTGACGGGGCAGCTCTGGGCTGGGGCAGTGCCCTCACGCTGGCCTGACCCCACCGCGCCCAGGTCCTGTCACCGGAAAGGGGGCCTGGCCCAGAGCGGGTCTGCCCGGGGCCGGCCAGTGCGTGTGGGTTCTTGACGTCATGCAGGAAAGATTTCAGAGAGGAAGGGAGAAGAGAGAGAGAGGGAAACATCGATGAGAGAGAATCATCCTGGATCGGCTGCCTCCTGCACCCCCCACAGGGGACCGAGCCTGCAATCTGGGCCCTGACGGGGCGGGGTGGGGGGGGCGGGAATCAAACCGGCGGCCTCTTGGTTCCTGGGTCGATGCTGAACCGCTGGGCTGCCCGGCGGGCTGGGGAGGTTCAGAGGAGGTGTGTTAACGGGGACAGGGAAGCAGGAGGGGCTTGGGGTGGAAGGAGCCACGGGAGAGGGACCAGGTGGGAAATGCTCCGGCTCACTGAGGAGTCCGGGGAAGGGGGCCTTGGCGACAGGGTCGGGGTGAGCCCGGACGAGCTGCCGCTGCCAGTGCTCCCCTGGGTGCAGGTCCGTGGGGTCCCTTTGTGGGTACGCCTGTGGGGGAGGAGGGGGATGCCACCCGCCTGCTCCTGGGAGGAAGCACACCGGGGCCTTCGTTCTAAGGGTGTTGAAGGCTGGGCGTTTGTTTTATTTTTATTTATTTATTTTATTTTTAAAATATATATATATTTTATTGTTTTTTACAGAGAGGAAGGGAGAGGGATAGAGAGTTAGAAACATCGATGAGAGAGAAACATCCATCAGCTGCCTCCTGCACACCTCCTACTGGGGATGTGCCCGCAACCAAGGTACATGCCCTTGACTGGAATCGAACCCGGGACCCTTCAGTCCATAGGCCGACGCTCTATCCACTGAGCCACCCTGGTCAGGGCAGGCTGGGGGTTTAGAAGAAGCCTTAGGGGAGGGTCCCAGTGGAATATGCATCCGTTCATGCTGATGTGCCAGGAGGAGGCTCGATGCCTAACTTCCCCTGTCCTGCGTGGTGGGCACAACAGCACTGATTGGAGTGCCACCGTCTGTGTCCCTGGTTACAGAAGAGAGGATTTTGCGATTTACTAGTTGGCTGTGAACTGCTTGGCCCTGTAGCTCTGCCTCAGTTTCCCTATTCTGCTTGTCCTGGCTTCCTAGCCTGTTTAGTCGGGGCCCCGTCTGTGAAGGGGTGACGGATCCTCCCTCCAGGGGCCCCTCGTGCGCAGAGCAGACACTGGGGTTTGTTTCCCGAAGCCGGCGGCCGGGGCTCCCCGCCCGTGGGCCTGCCTCGCCCCTTGCGGACCGGCCTTTGAGCTCCAGTTGGCTGGGGCTCAGGTGACGTCCCCGGGCCTGGCTGGGGTGCTGCTTGTTCTGAAAATACCCGTGGGCTCCCGGAGCCGCGACACGTGATGGTGTCCGTTTCTCAAATGGAATTTCCATGCTGGGGGTGGGGCGGGCCCCCGCCCGCCGAGGACACTCTGTCCTTCACGCCCTGTTGTGTTTCCCCGGGGCGTGGCCGGGAGCGCCGACGGCACAGAGCAGACAGGGCTGGAGTGCAAACAGACACTCCTGTTCCGATGCACCAGCGAAGCCGCGGCGTCTGGTGCCAAAAACAGCGGCAAAGGAAGGGAGCTGCTGCCCACATCAGCTCTGTGGGAGCAGAAACCGAAAAGCCATAGACCTCTTAGAAGAAAACAGGGAGAGGTCTGTGTGATCGCAGATCAGGCAATGGTTTCTCTTCTTTTTAAAAGGAAGATGTTTTTATTGATTTCAGAGAGGAAGGGAGAGAGAGCAATAGAAGCATCAGTGATGAGAGAAAATCACCGGTCGGCTGCCTCCTGCGCGCCCCACACTGGGGATGGAGCCCGCAGCCCGGGCAGGTGTCCTGAATGAGAATCACACTGGCAGCCTCTCGGTGCACGGGACGGCGCTCAGTCAACCGAGCGTCACCAGCGGGCGGCCGTGGGTTCTTCAGCACGGCACCAGGAACATAACAGCACAGAAAACGTACAGGAGCCCTGGCCGGTGTGGCTCAGTGGATAGAGCGCCAGCCTGTGGACTGAAGGGCCCTGGGTTCGATTCTGCTCGAGGGCACATGCCTGGGTGGCGGGCTTGATCCCCAGTAGGGGGCGTGTGGGAGGCAGCCAATCAATGATTCTCATTGATGTTTCTATCTCTCTCTCTCCCTTCCTCTCTGAAGTCAATAAAAATAAAAAATATATATAAAAAAGAAAATATACATGAGTTTGATTTCATAAAAATTACACTTTTTTGCTGCAAACAACCTTACGAAGAGGATGTGAACACACCTCACAGGATGGCGGTAGTGTTTGCACATCCTGTACTTGATGAGGGAGCTTGCATCTGGAACGTAGAAACAATGTATGAACCGGTCATAGAAAAGACGTTCGAATTAAACGGACCAAGGACCCCGAAGAAGACGCAGATGGGCCCGCGTCCCTGCGTCCCGCGAGGAGGGCGGGTCACTGTGGCCTCAGTGGGGCTGACGGAAAGGCCAGCGTCCAGCGTCTCTGCTCCCCGCGCTGGTGGAGTCCAGTCTGTGTCAGGCTGGCTCAGTCCGTCAGCCCGGGGCCCGTGGGGAGCTGGGGGGGGGGGGGCAGGGGTGGGTGCTGAGCCAAGAGTGAGCCACCAGCCAGGAGAGCGGGCGCCTTGGTTGAGGAGATTATTATTCCCAAATTTCCGTGACCTTGCAGTGGCCATACCCATTCCGGCCCCTGACCTCGGTTCCCAGGTGTGACTGACAGGCACCCTCCCTGGGCACCCACCTTCACTGCGCATGCGCCCATCCCTCTTTGTTGGGACCCCCTCGCCCCCAGTGACCTGCGGGAACGGGCCGGGCTCCCCGGGGAGTGTGACGCCGCAGCTTCCCGTGCGGCTGCCAGATGACATGCCGCTGGTGTCTGCTCTCCCCTCTGCTCCTTCCTGTGACTCAGAACCAGCGAATCACACGTACCATCTGGAGGTCAAGGCTGCGGCCCCCTCTGCAGAGGCCTGGGCAGGAACGGGCGGCTGGTGACTCTGAGCTGGCCAGAGCCTGCCTGGGGGTGCGCGGGCAGGTCCCGAGCCCCAGGATCTCCCTCACTGGGGTGTCCCGTGGCCGGCAGAGGCCTAGCTGGCCTCACAGACCCTCTCGGGGGGGTGGGAGCCTGCGGCCGCGGTACGGATCCTGGCTGTGCCCTTTGCCCATTGCCAGCTGGCCGCCGGGGCTGGTGGTGCAGGTCGCCGAGCGCAGTGCCCGGACACCCAGGCACAGGCCCGGGAGAGGAGGACGCCCAGAGGCTGTGCACCACCCCTGCCGGGCACTGCGCGGGGCTCCGTCACCCAGCGCGCTGCCTGCTTCTCGTTAGGCTGAAGGGACGTTTACTGGGCGTCGGCTGGGTGCTGGGCGCTGGGTGCTGGGTGCTGGGCGCTGGGTGCTGGGTGCTGGGCGCTGGGTGCTGGGCGCTGGGCGCTGGGTGCTGGGCGCTGGGTGCTGGGTGCCGGGTGCTGGGCCGCCTGGCCAATGGCGTGTGACCCAGGCACAAGCACGGCCTGGGAGCCCAGAGACCCGAGTCCCGGCCCAGACTGCCGGGCCTGGCATTTCCCCGTGTGTGTGTGTGTGTGTGTGTGTGTGTATGTGGGGGGGGTGCGGGGGGGTGATGGGCCCAGATGCCCGCTAAGCATGACCTTCCGGAATGCCGCCATGGGGTCCTCAGACGCCTCCCGGTCAGGAAGGCCTGCTCTTCCGGGGATGGAATATCACCCTGGGGTGGGGGTGGCGCGGGCGCCGGACCAGCTGCTTGAAGCTGGAGTCGTCCCAGGAATTGCCGGAAGCCGGGGCTGAGCCCGTGGGAGCTCACGGCCCTGTCTCTCCCAGCTCCTGCCTCTGGAAGGAGCCCCCCTCCCCGCCCCCAACACCCCTGCTGAGCCCCCACCAGGTGCCAACCGGCCCCGTCACCACCCTCGAAGCAGAGGGACCGGTGTGGACAGACAGGAGGGGAGGGCACAGCACGCGCGCCCAGGCCCCGTCCTGGTGGGAGAGGCCCCACGGCACCCGGCAGGGCCACGGGGGGGGCCACAGCGAGCGCGGCCTCTGCCCTCAGCCCCCGCCAGCCTGTGCCTCCAGCCTCCATCGAGCGGGAGCCGTGAGGGCGGGCGTTCCCAGCCCCGGCCTCTCCATCCCAGCGGCCGTGCTGGGTTCATTACCACCGGCTACGCAGGCCACGGCCTCGGGGATTGATCCAACCACCCGAGTGTGTTTCGTGCTGTCAGCACAGTCAGGCACTTGGCAACCACAGGCTAGAGCCGATCTGGCAATGACGGTGAAGCAAGCCTTGGTGTGTAGGTCTCAAATGTGACAGTTTCTCCCTGTCTCCTTCCCCCTCTCCCCTCCGTCCCCCTCTCCCTTCACTCTCCCTCTCCCCTCTCCCCTCTCCCCTCTCCCCTCTCCCCTCTCCCCTCTCCCTTCCCCTCTCCCCTCCCCTCTCCCCTCCCCTCCCCTCTCCCCTCTTCCCTCTCCCCTCCCCTCTCCCCTCCCTTCTCCCTCTCCCCTCTCCCCTCCCCTCTCCCCTCCCCTCTCCCCTCCCCTCTCCCCTCCCCTCTCCCCTCCCCTCTCCCCTCTCCTCCCCTCTCCCCTCCCCTCCCCTCTCCCCTCTCCTCTTCCCTCTTCCCTCCTCTCTCCCCTCCCCTCTCCCCTCTTCCCTCTCCCCTCCCCTCTCCCCTCCCCTCTCCCTCTCCCCTCTCCCCTCCCCTCTCCCCTCCCCTCTCCCCTCCCCTCTCCCCATCCCCCTCTCCCTTCACTCTCCCTCCCTCTCTGAACATTTTTTACAGACTATTTCTTAGAGCAGTTTTTAGGTTGTAGAAAACTTCAACAGCCCTAGCTGGTGTGGCTCAGTGGATAGAGTGTCGCCCGAGGACAGAAGGGTCCCGGGTTTGATTCCAGTCAAGGGCGTGTACCCAGTTGCAGGCTCCACCCCCGGCCCAGGTCGGGGCGCGTGCGGGGGCAACCAATCGATGAGTCTCTCTCACATCAGTGTTTCTCTCTCCGTCTCCCCCCCCCCCACACTCTCTAAGAACCAATGGGAACACACCCTCAGCAGAGGATTAGCAACAGCCAGAGAGAAAGAAAAGGAAATAAAAGCAGTGCTTCCGAATCCACGTTTTTAAAAAGAAAAGTTGAACAGAAAGTCCAGTGTTCCCGATATGCCCCCAGCCGTGTCCGTTGTTAACCCCACACAGGGGGGGGTTCCCTGCAGCGGGTCACCCCGTTCGAGGCGTCGAGTTAACTGCAGTGAGCGCGAGGGGCGCGCCTGGCGCCGCGTGTTCTCTGGGTTTGGACAAAGGCTGCGACAGGTGTCCGCCATCACAGGGTCCCGGAGCCGCTTCTCCGCCCGAGAGCCCCCCCCCGCCCCCCCCCCGCTCCCCCTCCCGCTCCCCCACCCACAAGCGCTGGGTTTTCCCCGTCGCCACGGCGCTGTCTCCTCCCGCGTGGCCTGTGGTTGGAAGCGCGGTGCGTGGCCTTCTCGGCCGGCTCGTGCCTTAGCCACACGCGTCCAGGTCCCCTCCACGCCCCCTCGGGTTGGAGGGCTCAGCTCTTCATATTCACGTCTTCCTTTTCTTTTGTCAGAGAGCGTTCCCTGGGTAAGCAGAGGTGGAGAAGCCACTCGGGGAAGAAATGGGAAGAAATGGGCGTAGGACACACTGTGGAGGCAGGGAGGGCCCTGGGGGCTCGGGGTGAGGACGCTGATGGGCACGTGCTTGGGGCGGGGCGGGGCGGGGCGGGGGAGGGGCAGGGAGGCGCACTGGGTCCTCGGTCCTCAGGGCTTTAGGGGGGAGGTTTTTTGTGACCTTCACACACCAGACAGGAACCGTGGCCAGCGCTGCCCATCCCTGTCTGGAGCCGCGTGGAGAGAACCGTGCCGTGCGCGGTCCCGGGCATTCTTGCCGCGGCCCCGTGCCAGCGGGCCACCCCTCTGGGCCTCGGTGGGCTCGGCGGCAGCAGCGGCAGCGGCAGCACCTACTCCGCCGGCTGCTGTAAGGGGCGGGCCCCCTGCGACGCCCCGTGTGCACGGCTGACCTCGCCCATCTTTGGGGTAACAGGCCCAGGTCCACACGAGGCACAGACCAAGCGGGCAGAGGGGCAGGTGCGGGCTGGCGGGGTCACCGGCCTGCACCCCTTGTACCTGCATGGGGACTGGTGTCTGTCGCCACAACGCAGTGTCTGTGTCCCACCACCAGGGGGCAGCACCCTGCTCTCACCCTCACAGGCCTCAGGTCCTCCCAGGAAACCATGTCTTAAAGCTGTACCCTGCCCCGCCCCCCGCTCCCCCCTCCCAACCCAATACAGCTCCAGGAGCCAGGAAACTGGAGGTTCAGGCCGTGGGGCCTTGGAAAGGACCGTGGCTGTTGGGTACTGAGCAGAGGGGTTGCTGCACCCTGGGCTGGCACATTTTTGTCTGTGGCCCTGGCATCTCCCGGGCAGGGGATGTGGGTGGAGGGTGGATGGACCGACAGATGGAAGTCTGGGAGCTCCGGGTCCCAGCACGTAGGAGGTGGGGCTAGGGCTGCACCCCAGCGTCTGAACCGCAGCCGGCCGTGCCTCCAGGTCCCAGGCTCTGACACTGATGGGGGAGGGGCGGGGGGAGGGGCGGGGGGAGGGGCGGGTGACGTCCCCCTCGTGCGCCTTGGGCCGTCCCGGCAGCACCAGCACTGCCTGTGTTCCTGTGGGGATGAGGATTGTCCTTTGTGTGCCTGGATGAGAAGATCACAGTGGACGATCCTGGTCCCCCCCCCCCCGCCCCCACAATGTCGATTTGACCTCCGACCTGGACTTGACGGCTGTCAGCCCCCGAGCCCCGGGCAGCCGGCTGTGCGTGGCGGGAGCCGGCTCTCTGAGGCTTCAAACCTCGCTGGCCATGGCTCGTTCCCCACGGCGTCTCAGATTCAGGCCCAGGAAACCCATCGATGCTATTGGTCACCGAGGAGGCGGCTCTGCAGTGACTCTGTGGGAAGGGGAGGTGGCATGGGATGCTGCTGGCGCTGACCCAGAGCGGACCTGCGCCGTGGCTCCCGGACCGCGGGCCGAGCGGCTGCGTGGTCTCCGCTCTTCTGGAAGCGCCAGGCGGGCACGGACGCGGCCCGGTGCCACGGGTCTCCCTCCCGGCACCGCCTCCCCGGCCAGGTGGTGCCCGTCCCAGACAGCTGGCACCCGCTCCCCGTGGGGCACTCAGAGCCCCCTCCCCGGAAGGCCCGCTGTCCCCAGCGTGGCCCGGGCCCTCTGTGCCGCCGGCCAGGGCAGTGACGGGGGAGGGAGGAGCCCTGCCCTGGCCGGGGGGGGGCTGTCCGAGGTGGGGCTCTGGGGCAGGGCCCACGGAGACGGAAGGGAGCACTGTCCTCCTCGGGGATGGGCCTTGCAGGCCTGGGGCCCGTCAGTGCCAGTGCTCAGCGGCTGTGGCTTTTCGGAGCTGGTCCTGAGTGGGAAGGGGTCCAGCCCACTGACCCCGCGTGGGCCTCTGCCGCTCACCAGCTCCTCGCTGTGTGGCTGCGCGGGGAGAGAGCTGGTCCCAGCCCCGGGCTCCCTGCCCCCCACCCCCACCCCCGGCTCTGACACGGGTTGTCCCTGTTGCTGCCCAGCCGCCTGCACCAAGCTCCTCGGGGCAGGCCCTGGGCCCGCGACCCGCACGCTGGCCTCCGGAGGTCTTTCATGGGGGCGGGGGGGGCGGTTTGGAGCCCACAGTCCGGCCCAGCCATTCACCCGACCTGGCCTGTGTGGGTCTCCGGCGCCTCCCTGCACCTCCTCGGCTCTGGGCGCAGCAGCAGTACCCAGGCCCATGTCCCCGGCACAGAGGGAACGGGGGGGGCCACAGAGGACTGTGCTTAGGGCGCCTGCATTCGAGGGAGCTGGGCTCCTGGCTGCAGAGGCCTGCCCAGCTCCTGGGTGGGGTTCTGAGGCCCTGGGACCGGGTCATGCCAGGTCCAGCTGCAGGGGCGGGGCCCTCCAGGGGGAGGTAGTGATCGCCCCGTCCCTGCAGGGGTGCTCACAGGGAGGGGGCAGGAGCCCCTCATGGGGGTTGACCACGTTGTCCGACTCCCACGGGTCCCCAATGAGAGGAAAGCCGGTGCCTGACGCCCGGGGACTGTGCTGTGGAGGGCGGGGAGGGAGTCCCTGCCCCCTGGCCGGCTGCTCGCCCTGCGCCTGCCTGTCCGCCCCCGTTAACGCGGCTCCTTTCCCCCACAGTGTCGGAGCCCCCGGCGGCCCCGGGCGCCCTGGAGAAGCCGCCCGGCTCGGCCATCCTGTGCACCACGTGCGGGAGCGTGTGCAGGGGCGAGGTGCTGCGGGTGCAGAGCAAGTACTTCCACCTCAAGTGCTTCGTCTGCAAAGGTGGGTGTCGGCCCGCCCGGCGGCGGCGCCTCCGAACCGGGCTGCCGGCCGCCATCGGCCCGCAGGGCGTCTCCGGGCACCGGGCAGGCCGGGAGCCTGGAGGTGCGAGTCCAGAGCCTTCCTCCCTCAGCGCCGTGTTAGCCGTGTGGCTGTCACCCACGGGTGTGGCGGGGGCCCCAGGGTCTCCGCACGCAGCTGCGCCCCCACCGAGGACTCAGGTCCAGGGCCGAGCATGGCCGTGGGGGCCCAGGGTGGGTGCTGGGGCCCTGCCGTCGGCTGTGTGGGGGTGCGGGGCCCCCGCCGGGCATAGGAAGAGAGCATCGCCGTTCATTCCAGTGAAAATGGCCTCCGTGGTCGGACGGTAGAGACGGCGTGAACAACACCCGCGATGAGATGAAACCAAAGCAAAGCGTTGTGAGGAGGCCCGCCAGGAAGCTGGGCCCACCTGCTTCTCTCTCTCTTTTTAAAATGTGTTTTTATTGATTTCAGAGAGGAGGAGGGAGAGAGGGAGAGAGAGAGGAACAGCAATGAGGAGAGAGGCATGGGTCGGCTGCCTCCTGCAGGCCCCACGCTGGGACCGAGCCCGCAGCCCGCGCTGGTCTGGGCCGGATTCCAGGCCTGCCCCGGAGACAGCGAGCGCACCTCCTCCTGGGGTGGGGGGTCCACGCGGGCGGCGCCTCCGGGAGTGAGCGAGCAGCAGTGAGCCCACGCCCCGGAGGGCCTCTGCCTGCCGCCGCCGCTGTGGCCCGCCTTTTGGAGAGGAAACTTGAGACCCCAGTCACGACCCCCCCTCCCCAGGGAAGGGGCCTGAGCCAGCCTGGAGCCCCCTGTCCCTGGAGGGTCACAGTCAATGGGCGGACCCTGGGTCGGCTGGGGGGCCAGTGACTCAGAGAGGATGGGCACCCCCACAGCTGCCCCACCTGGGACCCTGGGACCCCACCCCACACACCCCACCCCTTGCAGGTGCCGCCCCTGGTCTGGGGCCTTGGTGGCTGTCAGGGACGTGCTGAGGGTCACGATGCCCCTGAATTTCCTGGGTCCGGCCGGGCTCCCTGGTGCATCCCCCGCAGCGGTCCCCCCAGGCCCCGCTCCCCGCCCTCAGGAAGGTGCCGGGCTGTTGGGCGTTGAGGGGAGGGCCGGGCAGCCTGGGCGCTTGTTTTCCGGGAGAGGATGGGGCGGGGCGGAGCCGCAGCGTTTCCGTGGCGGGAGCGCAGTCCATGCCTCCGGGGCCCGAGCGAAGGGACGCGCAGCCGGGAGGTCTTCCTGGAGGAGGTGCCCTGCCCGTCGGGCCCGCCCGCCCGAGGCGTCCCTCCCTCCCTCGGAGCCCGGCCGCTGGGCGTGTGTCCGGTTCAGTCTCCCTCCTCCCCATAGCGACCATCGGCCACGTGGCCGAGCAGCAGAACCGGCTGGGCCCGTGTTGAAAGCGGTTCACGGCCGGAGGGGAGAGCGCCGTGTTGGAAGGGCTGTTGTCCTTAGTGCGAGCCTCAGCGGCACATGGACGGCGCAGGCTCCGAGGATGAGCCTCCGGGCTTGACCCGCGGGTTTGGTGGGAGGCGGGAACTGCCCGGTGCCCCCCCCCGCCCCGCCCCGTGTCACAGGGCAGATGGCGCTGCCCCCTGAGCTCGCCGCCCCTGAGGACCGCAGGAGCCAGGCCGAGAGCCGCCCGGGCCGGCTAGGGGAGGGTGCCCAGTGCCTGCGCCCTCGCCTTTGGGACGTCCCAGGCCTTGTGGGAGACCCCCCTGCTCCCCTCCACCCCCGGAGCTTACAGCCCCGGGAAGCTGTGCAGAGTGCGGCATCCGTCGGGCACAGCTTGTCCGCAGGTGACCCCGGCGGGGCGCGCCAGGACCCGGGTCCCGCGGGAGAACCGCGGGAAGTCACCGCGGGAGGGATCTCCGACGACACGCCTGTTATTCCAGGTGGCGAGGCCACGGCCCAGGTCAGGGTGGACCGGGCAGCACAGCCCACCAGCCCGGCCAGCTCGCTCCCCTCGGGCGAGCCCACGGGTCCTCTGCTCTCTCTGTCCTGCCGTCCTCCCGCCCAGCACAGGGGCCCAGGCCACCGGGGCTGCCGTCCTCCCACCCAGCACAGGGGCCCCGGCCACCGGGCTGCCGTCCTCCCGCCCAGCACAGGGGCCCCGGCCACCGGGCTGCCGTCCTCCCGCCCCAGCACAGAGGCCCCGGCCACTGGGGCTGCCGTCCTCCCACCCCGCACAGGGGCCCCGGCCACCGGGCTGCCGTCCTCCTTCCCCCGCACAGGGGCCCCGGCCACCGGGCTGCCGTCCTCCCGCCCAGCACAGGGGCCCCGGCCACCGGGCTGCCGTCCTCCCGCCCCGCACAGGGGCCCCGGCCACCGGGCTGCCGTCCTCCCGCCCAGCACAGGGGCCCCGGCCAGCTGGCCTGGGCACCGCGTTCACATGTGGAATCGTGCTGCACACACATGTCTGTCTCGGGAACATTCATGTTGAGGGCGGAGGAGCGCCCCCATGAGATACGCTCCTCACCGTGCCTCCCACATCTGCCCGGATCCTCCGAGCGCAGGGCCCACGCGGACCAGGCCGGCCCTCCCGTCGGGCATTTGCGTCGATGCCACCCGGGCACCCGGGCAGTCGGTCCCCGAACCTCATCTCTGAGTCTTTCCGACAGTCCTGCCAGCGAACCCTGTTTTACAAATGAGGACTTGGAGGTTCAGAGAGGTGAAGGGACTTGCCCCAGGTCACACAGCGGGAGAGCAGGAGGGAGGACTCCAGCCCAGGCTGCCCCCAGGGACCACTGGCCACGGGCTGTGTGACGCTGCAGCCAGCGCAGGGCCTGTCTGTCCGCGGGGGAGCCTGGTCACTTCCTCCCGGGGTCAGGAGGTCGCTGGGTCAGAGGGCGGGGGCGGTTCTCACATTCTTTAGAGTCAGTGCCAAATGGAGTTCCAGAAAGTGCCTTCCCCCCACGGCGCCCTCCTGACCGCTTCTCGTAAAGGACCACAGCGAGTGCCAGGGGCTGAGCTCAGGGTCACCCCGCTGCTCCGCGACCCCTGCAGTCTCGACGGGTCCAGTGGGCAAGAGAGGCTGTACGAGCAACTATCTTAAATAGGAGTTCTCCAATTATTCGTGAACTTGGACTTGGACTCAGACTTATAGCAGGCCTGTCCGTACCAACCCCGGTGAGCACAGCAGCCGAGGTTCGATCGGCAGCCACGTGACCGGGAGGAAGTGGCAGCTGCCCTGGGCGGGCGTGACAGGAAGGCGGCCTCGGTCCCTGTCCTGGCGCTGGCGTGGCGGAGGCTCAAGTTTCCATGGGGCACGAGGCCCGTTACACACTTCGCCCTCCAGGGGGCAGTCTGGCCTCACGCCCTTAGGAAGAATAGGAAAACAGCCGGACGCAGAGGCCGGGTGTCCAGGGCCTAATTGGTATGGGGGGGGGGTGTTGCAGAAAAAGACCACAGACCTCCTGGCAGGCCCAGAGAGCCTGTTCCTCCCGAGGGGGCACCGCTGTCCGGCCTCTGTCGTGATGCGAGACTCAGCAAAGGGCCCCACTCCCGTGGGTGTGAGCCGGATTCAGCTCCGGGCTCTGGGTGAGAGACGTCAGCACAGCCGGCCTGGCAGGTCCCCCTGCCGCACTCACGTCACCCCAGCTCCTCTGCGCTGCACTTTTACCTCTGAGGAGGCCCAGAGAGGTCAGGAACTTGCCCAGGGGCGCACAGCACAGCACAGGTGGAGCCTGGAGCCGGGGCCCAAATCCAGGCGGCTCCCGCGGCCGGGCCCTCAGCGCTCAGCCTGCGCCTGGCCTGTCCGGGGAGCTGGCCTCCCCTGGAGAAGAGGGAGGAAGGACTGTCCGAGGCCCTCATGGCCGTCCCCAGCCCCCAGCACAGGCAGCCCTCGTGCCGGGAGGGGGCAGGGAGACGCAGGAGGGCCCCCCTCCCCCTGTGGGTGAAGGGCTGGGCTGGGGTCCACCTGATGTGGGGAGGGGGGTGCACTGATGGAGCGTGACCTGAGGGAAGGGCTGGCCAGACTGAGACGCCGTGGAATCAGTTTCCACGCTCCACACTCCCAGTGCTCTCGGCACGTGGCCTCCCTGGGAAGTTGGTGGTGGAGGGAGGTGGCTGGCCTTGTCCCAACCCCCGGGCACCACGCGAGGCTCCGGTCAGCAGTGGGGCTCCCTTGGTGAGACCCAGCACGCTGTCACAGCCCAACCATCAGCGCTGTGCTCAGCGCATGTAGCACTCAGCGGGGTGTGTGCCACGCATGTTCCAATAGCATGTAGCATTCAGCGGGGGGGTGCCACGCATGTTCAGGTAGCATGTAGTACTCAGCAGGGGGTGTGCCACGCCTGTTCCGATAGCATGTAGCACTCAGCGGGGTGTTTGCCACGCGTGTTCCAATAGCATGTAGCACTCAGCAGGGTGTGTGCCACGCGTGTTCCGATAGCTCTGTACTCATCGTCGTCAGGGTAACCCAGCCCAGGCCTCGCGGAACCCCTAGAGCCTCGTGACCACAGGGGCTCCCAGGAGCCGGTGTCCCGGCGGCGTCCGCGGTGGTGCGGAGAGTGTGTGGCACGTGCAGTGTCCAACGCCTGCATGCGTGCAGCTCTCCCGCAGGAAGGGGCGGGAGAGGCCGCTGTGCTGGGAGCCTGGAGGCGGGTTGTGAGCGGCTGTCAGTGGTCTCGCCCTGGCACCTGCCTCCCACCGGAGGTGCTCAAGTTCAGAGAGGCCAGGCCTGCCCGGGCCGTTGGGCTCAGTTCGGCCTGCAGGCCGAAGGGTCCTGGGTTTTGATTCCAGCAAGGGCAGATGCCCGGGTTGCAGGCTGGGTCCCTGGTAGGGGGCATGCAGGAGGCAACCAATCGGTGTGTTTCTCTCACATCGATGTTTCTCTCTGTCTCTCCCTCTGTCTCCCACTCTCCCTAAAAATCAATGGAAAAGCATCCTGGGATGATGCCGGGGTTCTTGTCCCAGCCTTAAAAGGGTTCAGCATTCTGGAGAAAGGGGCTGATGCGTAGATGATTAAGAAGGAGTCCAAAGACGAAAGGTAATTTTGAATGGCATTGGGGGTCAGAGGAGCTTCAGCTAAAGGAACTGAAGACTCACCTTGTCTGAGGACCCCGTGCTATTTATTTAACACAATTTGTCCTAAGACAAGGTGGAGATAATACACTTCAAAGGGTAGGGTACAGAAGCATTGTCAGTTTGGGGAATAGCCTACAGCTGTTCAGGTGTTTGGCCAACAGGAAGCAATAACATGTAGATTAAGATGCCCTGAGCTGTCTGGCAGCAAACAATCATCCTGTTCAGGTTTGGGGGAAGTGCCATTTAGCCGTTCCAACAGGTAAACTACACTTGACTCACCCTTGTTGAGCCCCCAAGCTTCACCAACCTTTTGGTGAAACTCGTGTCATTAGTACATGCTGGCGTTGGTTCCCGGCAGGATGCGGATTAAAAACCAAACAAACAAAACCCCACAAAGACCCAGTACTGGGAACTCGCGGAAACGACACCCTTTGCCGTCAGTTAATATTTTAACAAAAATTCCGAGGGATCGATTCAAAACCTTATGAGGGCCACG
Organism: Eptesicus fuscus; assembly: GCF_027574615.1. Lineage (NCBI taxonomy): Eukaryota > Metazoa > Chordata > Mammalia > Chiroptera > Vespertilionidae > Eptesicus > Eptesicus fuscus. The sequence continues at coordinate 115,435,279 of NC_072474.1, read as the reverse complement.
TGGTTTTTCACGCCTCTATAGGCCATGACCTGTGAGGACTGGCCTGGCCGAGGTGCTGGGGCTGCCCGGAGGGGTCTGGGGCCTCCAGCAGGGAGGGGGGGGTCCAGGCAGTGCTCCCTCTGAAACCCTGCCTGGCTCCCACGTGTCCCTGGGGCAGGAGGGGCGTGTGCGGGGTGAAGGCTCAGGTGTCCCGGTGGTTGAGTGACCAGCTGCCCCCAGGCTGGGTGCCCAGTCTCCGCCCAGCAGAGTCCCCCAGCCCCTCAGCTCCCTGGGGCAGCAGCTGTGTGTTGGGGGCCAGGGGACAGAAGGGTTCATGGTCAGGTGTCCCGGGTCCCTCCTGCAGGGCCTGGCCTTGTCCACAGGTGGGAGGGTCAGGAAGCTCACAGTGACCTGGCACAGACCTCCGGACTCATCTGTCCTCTGCCACAGGGACCTTCCCACCCAGGCAGCCTCGCGCGGAGTAGGTCCCTTTCTGATCCTTCTATCCCGCACGGGGACAGGAGCCCGGTCGGCGGGGGGCTGGGGCCTCAAGATCCCCCTGGTGGGTCCCGGAGCGAGGGAGGGAGGCTGGCGGCCCTCAGCACCGCGAGGTGTCCGCCCAGGCGTGCGCCCCTTTCTGGAAGCGTCCACAAGGAAGTGCACTCCATCAAGGCCGAGGGCGGAGCTGGAGCGGTGCCGGCCCGGGCCCCACCCGAGGTTTCTCAGGGAACCGCTGAGCCTGCATCAGGTGGGGGGGTCTGTGGGGGCCCTCCCGTGGGAGAGGGTCCCGCCTGACGCTGCCTCGCGCTCTCCCCAGTGTGCGGCTGCGACCTGGCCGAGGGCGGCTTCTTCGTGCGCCAGGGCCAGCACATCTGCACTCGGGACTACCAGCGTCTGTACGGCACCCGCTGCTTCGCCTGCGACCGCTTCATCGAGGGCGAGGTGGTGTCGGCGCTGGGCAGGACCTACCACCCCGACTGCTTCGTGTGCGCCGCCTGCCGGTGAGTGAGCCCCGGGCCCTGCGCCCACCCGGGCCCCTGCGCCCACCCCGGGCTCCTGCGTCCACCCCGGGCCCCTGCGTCCACCCCGGGCCCCTGCGCCCACCCCGGGCCCCTGCACCCACCCCGGGCCCCTGCGCCCACCCCGGGCCCCTGCGCCCACCCCGGGCCCCTGCACCCACCCCGGGCCCCTGCGCCCACCCCGGACCTCTGCGCCCACCCGGGCCCCTGCGCCCACCCCGGACCTCTGCGCCCACCCCGGGCCCCTGCACCCACCCCGGGCCCCTGCGCCCACCCCGGGCCCCTGCGTCCACCCCGGGCCCCTGCGCCCACCCCGGGCTCCTGCGTCCACCCCGGGCCCCTGCGCCCACCCCGGGGCCGGCCGGGCTCCCTCCCTGCTGCCCGGTGGGTCACAGCTACAGAGGGAGGCAGGGCCCAGCCCGGGACGGCAGGTGGACACTGGGCAGCCGCACAGCAGAGCACAGCCTCACAGCACAGACCCTGCGGCCTCCTGCCCTGCCCGTCGCCCAGGACCGAGCCCCCTTTCCTGGGGGTGCAGAGGCCGGGCCGCTGAGGCTGCTGGTGCGTGGCCTCCTTTGGCTTCTGGGAAGGTGCTCTGTCCCCGACCCTCCTCGGCCCCCGCGGCCAGCTCCTCCTGTCCGCGTCCTCCTCACACGCCATCTCCCGGGGCACCTGCTTCAGCCCCTCCTGCCCTGCCTCTGCCGCTCCCCGGCTGCCTGGCATGTCCCCCTGCCTCTCACCCCGCGACATCACACCCAGCCCCCAGGCATGTGTCCCCCTGACTCCCGGCCTCTCACCCCCATGACACCATACCCAGCCACCGGGCGCGTGACCCCAGCATGGGCAGCTTCCAGGATCCCGCCCTCTCCAGAACCCCCCGGCCACCGTCCCGCTCAGGGGCCCCGCCATGGTCTCCATGCTGGGTCCCCTCCCCTCTGCCTGGCGCTGCCCACAGGGCCCCTGGGTCTCCACACTCCTCAGCCCGGCTCGGCCTCCAGCCAGCTCCCATCATTCACTCCGCCGGGCTTTCCACACACCTCGCGGGCCAGGCCTGGTCACCTGGGCGCGCATCAGCGGACACCCCCAGGGCTCAGACCCAGACACTGCAGTGCAGGAAGGTGCCTCCAGAGCCTCTCCCCCGGAGCAGGCCAACCCCCCCCCCCCCCATTGCATCCTGTCCTGACGCTCTCCTGGGCCAACCTCTCTAGCAACCCGTCCTGGAGCAGCTTGATGTGAGCCCCGTGTGGGCGGGGCCGGGCTGAGTCCCCTTTGGCCGGGCTGCCCGGCACCCTGCGGGGTGCAGTGACGGATGCGGGGGGCAGACCCAGGTCCCGACCCTCAGCAGCAGGGAGACCGCCTCCCTCCCTCCCTCTTTCTACCGCCACCGACACACTGCTCCCAGGGGAACGTCTCATTTCTGGAAAACAAAGAACGAAAACCCTAGTGTGGCCTGGCCAGTGTGGCTCAGTGGTTGAGTGTCGACCCATGAACCAGGAAGTCACAGTTCAATTTCCAGTCAGGGCACGTGCCGGGCTGATCCCCAGTGTGGGCGTGCAGGAGGCAGCCAGGCCATGATGCTCTCATCATTGGTGTTTCTCTCTCCCCCTCCCTTCCGCTCTCTGGAAAAACTAAACAAGAGGCGTGTATGCTGCTCTCTTCTCTGTCTCCTCACGCCCAGTTCAACGGAGCCTTTTGCGTGTGGTCCCCAGGCCGTGCCTGTACCGCGGCACGTGCACCAGCAGAAGGGGGCTTTGTCGGGATGTGGAGAGGGCGGAACAATGCCGGGAGCGTTTCCAAGGAGTCCCTGTGTCTTACCCAGCGTGCGAGGGCCAGTGTCCCCCAGGCTGTCTCAGTGATTTCTGGGCGAGTTGCTTAGAGACCAGGGCTGACGTCGTCACAGTGGGGCTGAGAGACCAGCTCCGGGTAATCTGCTGTGTTGAGGATAACAGCCGACGGCTCAGTCCTGCTGGGCCCGGACCCCCGGCCACCATAAACAACGAGAAAACCGGACAACACACACAAAACACCTGTTTGCAGATGTCGGGCCCAGGCAGCTGAGGGCGGAGAGAAGGAGGGCAAAGGAATGGGGCCCTGTGACCGGCCTGGCCTGCTGCCCGGTCCCAGGAGGGACCCCGGGGCCTGGCATTCTCGCTGAGTTGGGAGACGGAGCTCTGAGAGACGGAGCAGCACGCGGAGGGGGAGAGCGGCGTGGACCAGAGCTCCGGGAGCTGTGGAGGGGCCATCGCATCCCGACCAATCCAGAGCCCTGTGGGCCCGGCGGGCATCTCACAGGGTGAGGCAGAGAAGGACCAGCTGGCTGTAGCTAAGCAGCTCCCAGGCCTGGGAGGCCTTGGGTTCTGGCCAGTCGGACAGTCCGTGCCGAATACCCAGCACGCAGTAGGGACACCACAAGGACCATCCACGCATTAACGGTGGGACGGGGCCAACCAACTGCAGGACAAGCCTCAGGAAGGTCAGGCTGATCCGCAGACCCGGTCGCCGCCCGCCAAAGCGCAGTGCAACCCTCCCTATCGGAAGAAAAGGAAGTCCCGCCCTCGGCAACGTGAAATTGACAATGTCCAACTTCCGATCAAATGCCACCGCTCATAAACAGGAACAAAAGCACCACGGAGCCAGGAGAGAAACTAGCCCGCGGCAGGGGCCCAGGGTGGAGAGCCACGGCGGGACGCACAGACAGGGCCTCGGAGACGCCTCCTGTCGTGTGTCTAGGCGTGTGAAGGAAAGCTGAAACATAAGAAAGTCACAGAAGATGCTGAAAGAAACCACGTGGAGCTTCTAGAAATGAAAATGACAATGTCTGAAAGGAGACATTCCTTGGGAGGAATGAGCAGTAGCTTTTGCTGAGGAAAAGATTAGTGAACTTGACATAACTATAGAAACTATTTATCTAAAGCAAAGAGACCAAAAAAAAAAAGACTGAAAATGTGAAGAGAGACCGGGGGGTCTGTGGATATAGATCTATCTGTCTGTCCCTCTAGGTTGGGAAGGGGAGACCCAGGGGATGAGAGAAGACTGAAAAAAATTCGAAGAAATAAAGGTTGGAAAATGTCCAAATTTGATGAAAACTGGAAACGCATGGTTCCAAGAATCTCAGTGAACCCCATGCAGAATAAACAACAAAAACCTGCCAACTCGAGCACAATCAAATTTCTGAGAAACAATAATAAGAAGAAAATCTTAGAGGCAGCAAGAGAAAAAACACCACCACATATGTACAGTGGAATCTATCCTATATAATAAAAGAGTAATATGCAAATAGACTGAACAGCAGAACAACTGAACAACCAATCAAAGCGTAATATGCTAATGATATGCTAAGGCTGCTCAACCGCTTGCTATGACGTGCATTGACCACCAGGGGGCAGATGCTCCGACTGGTAAGTTAGCTTGCTGCTGGGGTCCGGCCAATCAGGACTGAGCAAGATGAGCCAGACATGCCCTGGAGCTCTCCCGCAGTCCCTCCCCGGCCCATTCGTGCACCAGTGGGGTCCCTCAGCCTGGCCTGTGTCCTCTAGCAATCTGGGACTCCTCAGGGGATGTCAGAGAGCCAGTTTCAGCCCGATCCCGCAGGCCACTCCCCTTGGGAAGGTGCCAGATGCAGGGCTCACGGCTGGTGAGCCCTGCTACAGCAGCATGAGCCTCTCCCAATCGGGACTGATTGGGCCGGAGCCGGCGTCAGGCACATTGGGGCCGGGATGAGCAGGAGTGGCAGGTAGGAGCTGCAGGCAGTGTTGGACTGCAGGTTTCAGTCTGATCCCTATAGGCCACCCAGAGGGACCCCACCCGTGCACAAATTCGTGCACCAGGCCTCTAGTATATATATAAGGCTAAAATGCAAAGTGTCCCCACAGGAGTTTGACCAGGAGACTGGGAGTTCTAACGCTCACTATGACGTGTGCTGACCACCAGGGGGTGGCATGGAATGAAGGAAGGCCCCAGCCGGCAGCCTGCAGCCAGGGAAGGGAGGCCCCAGCCGGCAACCGGGAGGCCCCAATTGGCCCTGATCACCAGCTAGGCCTAGGGACCCTACCTGTGCAAAAATTTCATGCACCAGGCCTCTAGGAAAAGAATGACTGCTGACTTCTTATCTGAAACTATGTGCACCAGAAGACAATAGAACAGCATCTTTAAAGAGCTGAAAAAAAAATCTATATATATAAAAAAAACACAACCCTTCAAAAATGAAGGCAAGACCGGTAAAGGGTATGGCATTCTTTTGGGGGGGTGATAAAAAAATGTCCTCAAATTGATTGTGGGGATGGTCGCACAGCGTTGAATACCCTAACAACCTTTGAGTGGGATGTGACTGTTAGCGTGTACACGAATAAAAGTGCCAGTAAAGCCGTCAGTCAAAAAGTGAAGACTTGTAGACACACAGACGCTAAGAGAATTTGTTGCCAGAAGTCCTGCACCTGCAACACAGTTAAAGGAAAATTTTCAAGCTGAAGGAAAATGCCAAAAAACACCGAGAAGAAGCAAAAGCAAGCCATCGGCTGGTAGATAATACGTATGTCATGAAGCACTGGTGTCCGAAATCTGTAAAGAGCTTCTGCAAGTCAATATTAGAAGACAAAAAAAAAAAGAAAAAAGAAAACCCTATTAAAAAGTGGGAAAACGAGTTTAACGTGTACTCCACAAGAAATATATGTGAGAAACAACCTGAGCATCGTCCATCGCCAGGGGAGGCAGCCTGGACTTAGGATGCAGTGCCGTCCTAGAGCCACCAGAATGACCGAAACTGAGATGGAGGGTGTGGGGCGTCGGGGAGGACCGCAGCAAAAGGAGCTCTCAGACACTCCTGGTGGGAACGCAGAGGGTGCCACCTCCGTGGAAGGCAGTTGGCCAGACACACAGTTGGCGTGTGACCCAGCACTTCTCCTCCTCGGGGTTCGCCGGCTCTCTGTCTGCTGGTGTGGGTGAGGGCGCTGCGGCTCCGGTGTCACGGACTGGCCTGAGGTCACACCGTGGGGACGCGGCAGCACTGGGTGGAGGGACCGGGCGTCCCCGACCTGTGAGGGCCCAGGGGGAGGGGACAGTGTGTGTGGTGGGTCCTGGCTTGTCATTCCTCCTCTTGTTTCAGGTTGCCCTTCCCGCCCGGGGACCGAGTGACCTTCAACGGGAAGGAATGCATGTGCCAGAAGTGTTCCCTGCCCAAGTCCGCGGGTGGCAGCGCGCAACTGTCCCAGGGCCTCTGGAGTGAGTGGGCACTGAGTGGCGTGGGGGGAAGGGGGGGCTGGCGCTGACCAGAGGTGGGGGGATTATGAGGAAGGGAACAGGGATAGAAATCTCAGGTACGTTCGTGCCGTCCAACCTTTGCACGGGCAGTGCCCGCTGCCCCGTGTGCCACTCCTGCTTTTCGCCCACCTCCCTTCCTGCGTTTGGCCCAGCTCTGGCCTGCCTCCTCCAGGAAGCCCTCCTGGCCTGCTCCCCGTTCTCTCCCTCCAGCTCACTCAGCTCCCCGCCGCTAATTCCAGGCCATCTAGAAGCCCCTGGGGAGAGCCCTCAAAAGAGCATTGACCTCTGGGCTCCTGTGGTCGGGGGCTGCCCATGGCAGGAGCCTGGCCAGGGTGTGTATGTAGTAGGTGCCCAATGTGTGCTTCTTGCATGTAGACGCTGGAGATGTTCCTCTAAAAGCAGAAGCGCCAGCTGGCCGGTGGGTGTGGGCCGAGTGAGAGTGGGGCAGGCGCGGCAGGTGCTGGCCTTTTCCAGCGTGGGTGACTCTTCGGGACCGAGAGGGATGTGGGGACTGGGCCGGGCCCCAGCGTTCCGGGCCCTGCTGCTGCCACGATCCCACCGCGGAGGTGGCGTCGCTGTGGGGTCCCGGCACCAGGGCCACGTGTCCTGGGACAGAGTGGGGGTTCCTGCTGATTTCCGGAGCCAGGCCCTTGCCCAGGTTTGATTCCTCCCGCCCACGTGGTTCCCACTCACTCATTCATTCATTCATTCATTCACACGTGCACACATTCATCCGCTTGGTCCCCACCCTCCTGCCTGGGCAGCGAGTGGAGGAAAGCCCCATCCCCTCGGGCGCTGGGTCTTGGAGCTGGAGTCTGTCTTAAAGTTGTTTTCCAAAGTTGCATGTGGTTTGAACCGTGTGATAATTTGGGAAAGCCAGAGCTTGCCAGCAGCCCTGGGACCGTGCTGGCTCTGGCTGGAGGGTGCACCTGCCCAGGCCCAGATGCTCCACCCCTGGCAGGCAGGCCTCTGTCTCCCCAGCTCCCGGCCCGGTGCCTGCAGTCAGCTCAGCCACGGCCCGGTGCATGCAGTCAGCACTCAGCCACGGCCCGGTGCATGCAGTCAGCTCAGCCACGGCCTGGTGCATGCAGTCAGCACTCAGCCACAGCCCGGTGCATGCAGTCAGCACTCAGCCACAGCCCGGTGCATGCAGTCAGCTCAGCCACGGCCCAGTGCCTGCAGTCAGCTCAGCCACGGCCCGGTGCATGCAGTCAGCACTCAGCCACGGCCCAGTGCATGCAGTCAGCACTCAGCCACGGCCCAGTGCATGCAGTCAGCGCTCAGCCACGGCCCGGTGCCTGCAGTCAGCTCAGCCACGGCCCGGTGCCTGCAGTCAGCTCAGCCACGGCCCAGTGCATGCAGTCAGCTCAGCCACGGCCCGGTGCCTGCAGTCAGCACTCAGCCACGGCCCGGTGCATGCAGTCAGCACTCAGCCACGGCCCGGTGCATGCAGTCAGCACTCAGCCACGGCCCGGTGCATGCAGTCAGCTCAGCCACGGCCCAGTGCATGCAGTCAGCACTCAGCCACGGCCCAGTGCATGCAGTCAGCTCAGCCACGGCCCGGTGCATGCAGTCAGCACTCAGCCACGGCCCGGTGCCTGCAGTCAGCTCAGCCACGGCCCAGTGCATGCAGTCAGCACTCAGCCACAGCCCGGTGCCTGCACTCAGCCACGGCCCGGGGCATGCAGTCAGCTCAGCCACGGCCCAGTGCATGCAGTCAGCACTCAGCCACGGCCCAGTGCATGCAGTCAGCACTCAGCCACGGCCCGGTGCCTGCAGTCAGCTCAGCCACGGCCCGGTGCATGCAGTCAGCTCAGCCACGGCCCAGTGCATGCAGTCAGCCCTCAGCCACGGCCCGGTGCATGCAGTCAGCACTCAGCCACGGCCCGGTGCATGCAGTCAGCCCTCAGCCATGGCCCGGTATATGCAGTCAGCTCAGCCACAGTCCAGTGCATACAGTCAGCACTCAGCCATGGCCCAGTATATGCTGTCAGCTCAGCCACAGTCCAGTGCATGCAGTCAGCTCAGCCACGGCCCGGTGCATGCAGTCAGCACTCAGCCACGGCCCAGTGCCTGCAGTCAGCACTCAGCCACGGCCCGGTGCATGCAGTCAGCTCAGCCACGGCCCAGTGCATGCAGTCAGCTCAGCCACGGCCCAGTGTATGCAGTCAGCTCAGCCACGGCCCAGTGTATGCAGTCAGCTCAGCCACGGCCCAGTGCATGCAGTCAGCTCAGCCACGGCCCAGTGCATGCAGTCAGCTCAGCCACGGCCCGGTGCCTGCAGTCAGCTCAGCCACGGCCCAGTGTATGCAGTCAGCTCAGCCACGGCCCAGTGTATGCAGTCAGCTCAGCCACGGCCCGGTGCCTGCAGTCAGCACTCAGCCACGGCCCAGTGTATGCAGTCAGCTCAGCCACGGCCCAGTGCATGCAGTCAGCGCTCAGCCACGGCCCGGTGCATGCAGTCAGCGCTCAGCCACGGCCCGGTGCCTGCAGTCAGCTCAGCCACGGCCCGGTGCATGCAGTCAGCTCAGCCATGTGGGAACAAACTTGGTGACTTGTTTTCTACATGTTTGCCCCCCTGCCCTGTAGCAGGGTCCCCAAAGCACACTAGCCAGACTGTCCCTCTTTCTGCTCCCCAGGGCACTAACTGCCTTAGGGTGTCCCGAGACCCCGCGGTGAGGCCCCCCCTCCTCTGGGCCCGGCGGTGACGTCTGTGTCCTCCTCCTCGCAGGCTGTGGGGGCTGCGGCGCGGAAATCGGAAACGGCCGGTCCCTGGTGGCCCTGGATCGGCACTGGCACCTGGGCTGCTTCAGGTGCAAGACCTGCGGGAAGGAGCTGAACGCCGAGTACATCAGCAGGTGAGCGGGCGGCGGCGGGCCGGAGCCCGGGTGTGGGCCTCCGCCTGGCCCCGCCCTCCACCCGCGCTCCTCCCTCCCGTCTCCACGGCGAGGCGGGAACCCTGGCTGGGCTGGCGTCTGGCCCCACAGCCGGTGCAGCCCGGCTTCCCTAACGTCTCTGCAGAGACGCCGCCGCCATTGGTTTTGCTGACGGAGCCGATGTCGCGCTCCCATCTTTGACAGTCACACGCCTCCGCGCCTCTGCCCGAGGTGCCCCCCCCCCCCCGGGAACTCGCCCCCGGCTGGCACCGGCTCTCCTGCTCAACCAAAGGGGCCGTCGTGAGGGGCGGAGGGCTGCACGGTCCCGGTGGTCATGACGGGACGCCTCAGCCCGGTGCTCAGACCGCTCCAGCACAGGCCCCACAGGGCGCTCCCCGCCGGCGCTCCGGAGGCCGTGGCTGGTGTGGGGGAGGGCGCTTCTGGGAGACCTTGGCCCTGCGCGGGCACCTGGTGTGCCGAGGGCGTGCACGTTCATCCAGGGCTCGGACAGACAGGCGAGCCCCGGCACAGGAGTGGGGGTGGGGTGCAGCGGGCGGCCTCGGCTCAGCACAGCAGGGCTCCCTGCGCGGCTCTCCTGGAGTCTTGGCCAGTCCTGATGCCCCGGGGACAGAGCATCACAGGGACTGAGCCGGTTAAAAGAAGGCCTGCCGTAAAACGGCACCGAGTGCAGCACACACATGCTGGCACATGCACACACACGCACGCACGCACACAGCACACACACACATGGGCACATGCACATACACACATGGGCACATGCACATGCTGGCACATACATATGCTGGCACATGTACACACACATGCGCGCACACACGCACAGGAGGTGGCCCCGCGTCACTTCTGGTGACCTTTCCTCTGATTCTGCAGGGAGGCCTTGCTGGCTCTGTTTTCTTTCTTTCGGCTGCATGAGCCTCTGCTCATCTCAGAATAACCCGCGTTCAGTGGAAGCCCCTCTGTGCGGCGGGGCCCCTCGCCGCCGGCCCCTGTCAGGTGAAGGGAGGGACTCAGAGGCAGCCCGGCGGCCCGCGTGTGTGAGAAGGGGGCGAGCCGCCCAGCCCCCGGAGCGCAGCGGCCGTGGCAGCGGCCCACACGGCGCTGTTACTTAGCAGCCTCCGACTGTCCCAGAATGAGGAGGAGGGCGCCGTGGCGTTGCCATGGAGACATCATCTTTGAACCTCCGGGGTTTGCTGCACATCCACCCATTTTTGGGGAATCGCAGGGCCCCGAGGTCGGCGGCCTTTGAAAGTGGCTCCTCGGGCCCCATTTCTTCCTCCCTGTCCTGTGAGCCGAGGCTTCCCCCTCGGGGAGGCTGTGCGGGCAGAGGCGCCCCTGCAGCCAGGGCCTGTCCCCCCAGCAGGCCCCGCCCCTCCCGCAGGCTCCCTGCGACTAGAGGAGGTTGGTCATCATCATAATCGCAGTCACTTTCAAAAGAGCTCCCAGCCAGCGACGGCAACGTGGCTCAGGGGTTGAGTGACGACCTGGGAACCAGCAGGTCACAGTTCGATTCCCGGTCAGCGCACAGGCCTGGGTTGCAGGCTCGATCCCCAGGGTGGGGCGTGCAGGAGGCAGCCCATCAGGGATTCTCTCTCCTCACTGATGTTCCTATCTCCCTCTCCCTCTTTTCCGCTCTGAAATTAAAAAAAAAAGAAATGAGCTCCCGGCTGGCAGACGCTGGGCCCAGCGCGATGCCTGCGGGATCTCCCGTCCATGAGCACGCGGGTCCTTTCTCTCACGGCTCCCGCAGTGGGGGCTCCGGGGTTAGGCGACCTGCCCCAGGCTGCCCAGATACCCAGGGGCAGCGCCCCAAATGGTGTGTCACTCGTCACTCATCCCACCACCACCAGCAGCGCCTGGCGCGGAATGGGCCCGCTGTCAACCTCTGGGGGCGCCGCCAGCCCCTCACTCTGCCGCTGGGCAGGTGGCCCCAGCGCGGGGCCCCTCACTTTCTCCGTCTTCGCGGTCTCTCGTGGGGCTGGTGTGACGACGGAGGCCGTGCTCCCGCCTGCGGAGCGCGGGGGGTGGTCCTGCCACTTGGAGGAAGAGGAAGTGGGCTTGTCCCTCTGCCACGGCCCCTCTCCCGGGCGAGGGTTGTGGGCCTTGGGGTGCTGGGGTGACCCCGCCCATCCTGACTGCCTGGCTCGTTGCAGGGACGGGCTGCCCTACTGCGAGGCCGACTACCACGCCGAGTTCGGCATCCGCTGCGACGGCTGCGGGAAGTACATCACGGGGCACGTGCTGGAGGTAAGGCCGCCCGGGCGCCGCTGCCCGCGTGAGGACCGGGGGGGCCTCCATGACCCACAGCCCTGTGTGTTTGTGCAAGCATCTGCACCAGAGCCTTTGCCACCTCGTCCTCCCCGCCCTGCCTGGGGACCCCTGGGAGCGAGCCACCTCCTCCAGGAAGCGCGCCAGGGCCTCTCCCCTGTGCCCTTGACGAGCTGCTCGAACTGGAGAGGTGGGAAGGCCTGGAGATCCTGGTCCAGCCCTTCGCCTCGATGGGGAGCCCGAGGCCTGGAGGGTTTAAAGCGAGCGCGGCAGGCAGGACTGTGCCCGGGGAGGGCAGAGGGGGCCGGCCGCCCGGCAGGCCAGGTCGCGGAGCACTTGCAGGCCGGGTCCTCCCGGGGCCGCCTGTGCGCGGCTAGATCCGGCGGCAGCCGCACGGCGTCCCCCGCGAGAGAGCGCGTGCCGTGCGCTGGCCCACGTCTGCGCGGGAGGATGAATCCCGGGACGACTGGGACCGAAGCCCGCGTGCCCGGTGCCCAGGCTGCCGCCCTCACCCACCCCACGGCCCCTCCTGGCTCCGGGCTGGCTGCCATCGGGGGAGGCAGGTGACAGGACCTCAGGGAAAGGCAAGCGGCTGAGCATGGCGGAGCGGGGGGAGGGGGGGCATGGCGGGGGCGCGGACCCAGCCCAGGTCCCAGAAGCGGCCTCTGCGGGGAGGACCGGTTGGGGCTGAGGCTGCAGAGCCCCCCACACCCCCGAGAGAACCCCTGGGACTGGCTTGTATTGTAACGAGCTGCGTCCACCTGGAGAGCAGGATGTGAGAGAAACGAGCCCGTCAGAAAGCTGTGGCTTCACTCACGTGGGACATAAAGCTGGGGCGCGTGAACACACACAGCGGAGTGGGGGTTGCCGGCGGGAGGGGTGGGGGAGGCGGGGGCCCTAGTATCTGGTGCCGGGAGGAGATGTGACCGGGTGGTGGGCACGCGGTGTCACACACAGATCTTGTAACAGAGAGACGAACCCACCCGACACCTGTGTGTGCGTTGGTCCTGCAGGCGTGTGACCCTGGCAGCTCCCTGACAGCCGTGGGCCCTGCCCCTGTGCCCGGGAGCGGCAGACCTGCCCCAGCCCCGCTGCCTGCCCTGCTTCTTGGCCCCATAGAAGGCTCCAGAAATGTCCTCAGGGACGCCAGGGACAGGGCCTGGGAGCTGTCCCCACCTCAGTGCTGGCCAGGGGTGCCTGATGGGGGGAGGGGGGCAACCAGCAGGCCTCCCTGGGTGGCCCCGGAGGCAAGGGGAAGGCGACCAGTCTGCAGAGTGAGCGGCCGGTGTTGGATTGCAGCCGAGCACAGCATGGGGTGCGGTGTCCGCGTGCCCTCCCTCCCCCCCCCGTCTGCCCCCCCCCCGTCTCCCCCCAATGCTTCTGTGCATCAGCAGGCACAGCTGGGCTGCGCTCCCGGCCCGCGGAGGCTGAGGCTCCGGGGAGATGGATGCCCTGTTTTCTCTGCCGGAGCCGGGCTGGCTGCGCCGTGGGCTCTGCACGCTCTGAGCTCCCTCCTGGAGAGGAGAGGCGGCAGCGAGGGCGGGCGGAGACGAACCTGGGCGGAGGCGAGCCGGCGCGGCAGCGGGAGAGCAGCCGCCACGGTGGCTCCACCTGAGCCCGCCAGAGCGTGCCGTGCGGCTGGGCGGGCAGTGGGCTCCCGGGGGCGGCAGGTGGCAGGTGCAGGACCTGGAAGAGAAGGGGAAGGACCCGGACCGCCGGCCGCAGGGGAAGTAGGCGGCCGTCCTCACGGTCACGCTGCCCGTCCAGGCCCGTCCTGGGAGTAGGCCCCGGAGAGGCGCCGTGGGGGTCGGTGATCGGACTGGGCTTTGGTGCCCGGACCCCGGCAGGTAGGCAGCCTGGCCAGGTGCCCCCGAGGGCTGGTGGGGAGGCCAGAGGCCCCGTGCGGGGCTGCAGGTGGGGGGCTTGCAGGGAGCAGGGGCCCCTGTCACCCCCCTGCCCCCCATTAGGCCCCCAAGATGTTTGTCACCCAGAGCCAGAGCGGGAGAGCCGCCAGGCCCTGTCCTCGCTGCCCACCTCTGGTCTGCGTGCCCAGGCAGAGTGCCGTCTCAGAGCTGCCGCCAGAGTGCGTGTGCGTCGGCAGCAGTGGGCGCTCCCTCCCCCGCCTCAGTCTCGCATATGAGGCATCCTGTACCCCGGTTCCCGCGTCCTGCATGTCGGGCGTCTATCTTGCTGGGCCTGCTCCATGCTGGACCCCGGGGGAGGAGCATGGTGGGTCCTGCAGGGCCTGAGAGGTGCTGATGGCGGGGGGCGGGGGGGCTGGGAAGGGCCGAGGTGGGTGCCTAGAGAGCGCTGGGCTCCAGGGGTGGAGTCTCCCAGGGCGAGTGCTGGGAGGCACTGGGGAGTGGCCAGGACAGCAGTGCAGCCAGATCCTCCAGACCCGCTGAGTGAGGGGGAGTCAGACCCTGCTGTCACCTCCCCGCACACCCACTTCACTCTCGATTTTGTTCTCAGAATTAGCTGCAAGGCTTCCCTGCGCGGGTTGGGGGGGCGGGCGAGGATGGGTGCTGCTGTCTGAGCCCCACCTGTGTCAGCAGCCTAGCTGTCCCCATGGCAACGAGAAAGCAAGTTTCCTCTGGGACCACCAATTCCTCCCTGCCTCCCTCCCTCCCTCCTCCCTGTATCCCCTCCTCCCTCTTTCCTCCTCTGTCCTGGCGCCTTCCCACTTCCTCCCTTCCTCTCCCTCCTCAGCCCACCACTCACCTGACAGGCCCCAGCGGCCGGGGCTGCCTTCCTGAGAAGGTAGAGACAGGGTCCCTGCCTGCCTTGCAGGAGACCCCGTGGGAGAGGGGCACAGCCGGCCCATGCCCAGCCCACGTCCGCCTTGTCACCCGTTTCTCTGCTCACGCGCCGACGGACACGGGTTGACGCCGCTGTGAGCGTCCATGTGCGAGGGCTGCGTGGACCAGTGTCTTCGTTCCTCTGGTTCTGGCCTCTTCATCGTTCTTGCATCGCTAGGCGTGGGGCCGCTGGGTCACGTGGTGATGCTCTGCTTTTTCGGGGACAGACGGTCGCACGGCGGCTGCACCGTTTCCTTCCCACAGTGCCCAGGGCTCCCGTCTGTCCTCATGCTCGCCCACGCGTGCTGCTTTCCATGTTGTTCTGCTCTAGCATCGCCCCGGGGCCGGCACGGGTGCCTCCCGGGGTGTGGGTGCCAGCTCCTTCGTGACCCCGGGGCCAGCACGGGTGCCTCCCGGGGTGTGGGTGCCAGCTCCTTCGTGACCCCGGGGTCGGCACCTCCGTTGCTTCTTGGCCACGTGGACGTCCTCCTTGGCAGTGCCCGCGCCTTCGCCCGCCCGTCAGCAGGGCTGTGGGCGCTCTGTTCCTGGGCTGGAGGAGTTTCTGGCACATTCTGGGTCCTGAGCCTGTCCGATCCGTGATCTCAGATATCTCCTCCGGTCTCAGCGTCGTCCCTCTTTCCTGGCAAAGTTGTTGCTGCTCATGCGTTTGGTGTCCTGTCCAGGAACCCACCGCCCAGGGGCGTCGTGAAGAGCTGGCACCCACACCCCGCGTTTCCTTCTAAGCGTGTGTACATTGAGCTCGCACATTGGGCCGCGTGGGGGCAAGCTTCGCCAGGCGTGTTTCACCCCCAGCGGTGAACACGCAGCTTCATACATGTTCACAAACTGGACCCCGTGCAACCGGCCCTCGGACAGAAGTGTGTCAGCAACCCCAATACCCGGGCCCCCACACCCCCGGGCAGCCACCACCCCGACTGAGAGTGCTTGAGTCTGTGAAGATGGAACCCTCCTTAGTGTCTGGCTGTTCCAAGCCCGTCTGGGTCTTCTCGCCGCACACGGGGTCACCTTGGGCCTGGTCCCTGCTGACAGGGGGGCGGGGGCGGGGGGAGAAAGCGAGCGGCTGATGAAGTTCGCCCTGTCACTCGCTTGCGAGGAAAGTGACCCTGACTCAGGCGAGTCCAGGGAGAGGTTGTGGGGTTCGTCCCGTTTCAGGAAAGAGTGAACCATGGGGTCAGCACCCACTTTTTTTTAATCCTCACCTGAGGATATTTTTTCCGTGGTTTCTAGAGCAAGTGGAAGGGAGGGAGGAGCAGGAGAGAGAGAGAAACGTCCATGTGAGAGAGACACATGGATGGGTTGCCTCCTGCCCCGGCCGGGGCTGGGGAACTTGCTACTGAGGTACATGCCCTTGACCAGGAATCGAACCCGGGATCCTTGGGTCCATAGGCCGATGCTCTATCCACTGGCCACACCGGCCAGGGCCAGCATCCACTCTTAGCCACAGGCTGCAGCCCCCCTCCCTTTACTGTAGGGGTAAGAAATACTCACTATAAAGTAAGACAGTATTTTGAACACAATACTTTGGGGTGATTTATTTTGTTTGTTTTTCGGCACCATGTAGAACTAAGCCGAACCAGTGAATGTAATTTGTTTAGGGCAGTGGTCGGCAAACTGGTCTCACGAGCCACATGCAGCTCTTTGGCCCCTTGAGTTTTTAGCAAAGGCCAGCTTAGGAGTACCCTAATCCTATCTAATAATAGACAAATATGCAAATTGACCATACCTCCGACACAAGCCACGCCCACCATCCAATCAGAGCGAGTATGCAAATTAACCCAAACCAAGATGGCTACAGCCACAGAGAGCAATGTTTCCCAGGTAACAGAGGAAGCCAAGCTTTCTGCCAGCCATTGCAGGCCTAAGCCTCCACTCAGGCTACAAAGTTTCAATTATAGAAGGTAAACAAATTCAAACAAATGGCGGCAGAATGGAGCTTGAGAGAGCAGGCCAGGGTTGCCGCCGGCAACAGGGGAAGCAAAGCTTTCCACATACCCTGGCCGGGCCCACCTGCTTAAGGCAACAAAGTTTCAATTATAACCCCAACACAAATGGCTGCCGGCCTCGGAGGGAGCCCCAGACATGGCTCTGCTCCAGGCTACAAAGTTTCAATTGTAGAAGGAAAATAAATTCCAGATACCAGGGCCTCCGCTTGGGTTGCCAGGGGGCGTGGCCGGCCTGCAAACCACCACAGGCCCCTCACTCAGGCCGCTCCACACCCCAAGGGAACCCCACCCTGATCAGGGACACCCTTCAGGGCAAACCAGCTGGCCCCCACCCCTGTACCAGGCCTCTATCCTATCTAATAAAAGAGTAATATGCAGATTGATCATCACTGCAACACACAATATAGCTGCCCCCATGTGGTCAAAGATCCTGCCCCCATGTGGACACAAGATGGCCACCACAAGATGGCACCCGGCCTGCAAGGGAGGGCAGTTGAGAAGGACCAGGCCTGCAAGGGAGGGCAGTTGGAGGTGATCAACCCTGCAGGAGAGGGCAGTTAGGAGTGACCAGGCCGGCAGAGGAGGGAAGTTGGGGGCAAACAGGCTGGCAGCAGAGTGGTTAGGGGGTGATCAGGCTGGCAGGCAGAAGCGGTTAGGGGCAATCAGGAAGGCAGGCAGGCAAGCAGTTGGGAGCCAGCAGTCCTGGATTGTGAGAGGGATGTCCGACTGCCCGTTAGGCCCGATCCCTGGGATCGAGCCTAAACGGGCAGTCGGACATCCCTTGAGGGGTCCCAGATTGGAGAGGGTACAGGCTGGGCTGAGGGACAACCCCCCTCCGTGCACGAATTTCGTGCACCAGGCCTCTAGTTAAGTTAATAACAACGTACCTACCTATATAGTTTAAGTTTAAAAAATTTGGCTCTCAAAAGAAATTTCAATCCTTGTACTGTTGATATTTGGCTCTGTTGACTAATGAGTTTGCCAACCACTGGTTTAGGTTATTTCAGTATTAACATTTAAACCTAATTTAATGGGTTTTAAGAATTATAAAAGTCATAAATGCTAAGCGAGAAAATCGAGCACTAAGAACATTACTAATCATTCTCCCCTCAGCTCCCCAGTCCCTCCCCCGCCCCCAGCTCCCCCGTCCCCCCCAGCTCCCCCCTCCCCCTGCAAAATAATGCCAGCTTTGCCCCGCCCCATGCCTCCTCCTCCTGGGGCCCTGGTACAGAGGTGACCGGCTGGCCCTCTGCCTCCTGGCGGGAAGGGGGGTGGGGGGGGGGATGCCCTTCGACTGCTGAGCCGGAGCTGCTGACGCCAGTGGCATGGCCGGGCCTCTGTGCCCAGACGTGGTTCCCAGAGGGCAGAGCCAGCTGGCACACACAGCACCGGGCACTCACCCAATCGGGCTCTGTGGACTCCCTGCCGGCAGCATGCCTGCCCGCATCCCCGGCACCGGCTGCACCCCGCAGGACCCTTGCTCTGTCCCCACAGGCGGGCGAGAAGCACTACCACCCGCTGTGCGCGCTCTGCGTCAGGTGCGGCCGGATGTTCGCCGAGGGCGAGGAGATGTACCTCCAAGGTAAGCGTGAGCACGCCGCCTCTCCCGGGGCAGGGGACCGACATCTCCCAGGCCCTTCGCATGAGCTCTGTGAACTGGGGGTCACGTGTGTGTTCCGCTAGTTAGGGGGCCCCACGATGCAGTGGGGAGCGGGGACAGGGCCAAGCAGGCTTTCCTGAGTGGGCTTGGCAGGAAGGCGGGCGGTGGTGGGCCGGCGGGCGGTGGTGGGACAGCGGGCGGTGCTGGGAAGGCGGGTGGTGCTGGGTGCTGGGAAGGCAGGCGGTGCTGGGTGCTGGGACGGCGGGCGGTGCTGGGTGCTGGGAAGGCAGGCGGTGCTGGGTGCTGGGACGGCGGGCGGTGCTGGGTGCTGGGAAGGCAGGCGGTGCTGGGTGCTGGGACGGCGGGCGGTGCTGGGTGCTGGGAAGGCAGGCGGTGCTGGGTGCTGGGTGCTGGGACGGCGGGCGGTGCTGGGTGCTGGGACAGTGGGCGGTGGTGCGACGGCAGGCGGTGGTGGGAGGCAGAGCCCACGGGCCCTGGTCTGCCTAGAGGCGGGGCAGGAGCTGCTGGGACCCTCCCCAGAGGCCTCAGGGAGGATGGTCGGTATCGAGACCCATCTCTTTAAAATAGATTTGTATTGATTTCAGGGAGGAAGGGAGAGGGAGATAGAAACACCAATGAAGAGAGAGAATCATGGATCGGCTGCCTCCTGCACGCCTCCACTGGGGATCGAGCCTGCAACCTGGGCCTGTGCCCTGACCGGGAATCGAACTGTGACCTCCTGGTTTGTGAGTCAGAGCTCAACCACAGAGCCACAGGGCCAGGCGAGACCCATCTCTTTAGCTGCAAGTTCTTTTCAATGATCTCTCTGTCCCCCAGCGCTGGGGGCCGCCAGGCAGGGCAGGGGGGGGGCCAGGCAGGGCAGGGCGGGGCCGGGCAGGGGCAGGCTGCACACTGCCCCGCAGACGGGCTGTGTAATGGCATCATGTGGCGACATCTGGGCCAGTGTGTGCCACACAGGCCTCCCTGCTGCGGCCGAGCCTCACGGGGTGATGTCAGCCGGGATGGCCGCGTCCCCGGCGTCCCGTCCTGTCCCTCCAGTCCCGCTGCAGAGCCCGTGCAAGAGGTCCTTTGTGCCCCTACAGCAGGGCCGGGCTGTCTGGTGGGAGGGGTGCCCCCAGGTGCCCACCCCTCCACCCCCACCGTGATCCGCGCTTTCAGTCCCTCCTGCTGCCAAGCCCTGTGGTCAGGACGGCAGCGAGGGGACATGAGCTCACCACATGGGGGCCCCGTGTCAGGACAAAGACACTCGTCCCGGCCCTGGGCTGAGGCCGGCGCCCATGTGTAAACTGATTCCTGCGGGGACTCCCCAGGCCCGCCCCGCGCCGGCCTCGGGTCTCCAGTGGGTTAGATGAGGTCTGACCAGGCCGAGGTTTTAGAGCTCCAAGCCATGGACCCCAGGCACCCCCCCTCCGCCCCCGCCTGGACCCCCAGACCCTTTGCCTGGTCTGCCAGGTGCGGGGCTCCACGCAGGTGTAACCTGCAGGTGACTCAGGCAGTAAAGCTCTGACGAGCAGGGGTCCCCCGACCACCCCTTCCTCTGGGCGGCTTCCCAGCACAGACCTCCCAGTGCAGCCGTGCGGGATGTGACGCTCATGGTCATCAGGTTACAATAAGGAGCAGATGTTCCGTTATGCCCACTGGGTTGACCAAGGGCGCGCCCCCACGTCCCCACGTCCTGGCATTCGAGGCAGCGGGCCGCTGGCCTGGCGGGTGGGGGCGAAGTGGGAGTGGCCAACAGGCCTCAAGGGCCTTACGAACGCCACGGCAGGGAGCCCCTGAGGACCTGGGAGAGGCGGCGGCCCGTGCACCCCGCCCGGTGCCTAGAGATGAGCCTGTGGGAGCCGCGAGCTCGCGGTGGTGTCTGCCAGGTCATGTCCCCGAGCTGGGCGTGAGTCCCCTGGGGCAGGGCTGCCACCGGCCTGTCCAGGCCCAGCACAGAGCGTGCCCGGGGCCTCCTCGGAGGTGATGGCCGAGTGGACGTCCGTCCGTGTGTGAGCCCCCCCGCACCCCGACTCCCCCAAGGCCCTGCCTCGGGGAAGTGGCACTAACCCCCTGGAATCTGTCCCCAGGCTCCTCCATCTGGCACCCGGCCTGCCGACAAGCAGCCAGGACTGAGGACAAGAGCAAGGTTGGTGGCTTCCCGATTTCTCCGGCCGCGTCTCCGCGCTCGGGTGGGGTTGTCATGCAGCGGAGGGGCCGCCGGCAGCGTCCACGGGCTGAGGGGCGTGGACGGCACGGGGGGGGGGGGGGGTCAGGTGTAAGCAGTGGGTTCTGGGGTCGGTGCATGGTAGCTCCCGGGGCTCCCTGCCCTGCCCTCTGACCTCCTCATTTGCTCAGGGGATGCTGATGGCCACATACCTTTGGGGACAACTTTGAAGTTAGCGAGTCCCCAAGTGGTCACCGCCATTTTGGCTCAATTCCCACAACGGTCACTAGAAGGGCAGGCCGTGGGGTTTGGCACGAGAGCAGCCCCCCACCCCCACCCCCCGCCTCCTTCCTCCTCCTCGCTGCCACCTCCCCGGGGCCGGGCCCTGACCCCCTCGCCTCATAGGGACCCTGCGGTCACCCTGGACCCCCAAGAATCCAGCACAGCCCCCCCCCCCAGGCCCTCAGTCCGTCTGCAGAGTCCCGTGGCCACAGGAGGCAGCAGCTGCAGGTGTGGGCGTGAGGGCCTGAGCCTGTGGGGACGCTGCCTGGCCTCCCGCGGTGACAGGACTGACGGTCACTGTGTCATGTGCACCGCCAGGCCCCAGTCCGTGACCCTGCGGTGACCTCCAGGGCCCGACCTTTGTCCTTGACCCCCATCCCGGAGGCCAAGCCCAGGCCTGCCAAAGGGGACCCCCGCCAAGAGGCCTCCAGACCTCACGCGTGCATGGCGTGTGCACAGGGAGACCGACCAGGGGTGGGAAGGGGACGGAGACCACAGAGGCCACGCAGGGACAGCCAGGGTGGCCACAGCGGCTCCCGGGCCCGAGGGAGCCCAGCGCCGGCCTCTGCTCTCCGCCGGAGGCCACCCGTGCTGACCGTGGCCACGGGCCGGCGGAGGGAGGCTCTGCACTCCGGAGGGACAGGGAGGGAGGGTCACGTCGGCGGCTGCGCATCCGTGGCTTCCTGGGCTGTTGCCAAGATGCTTTGGGCACATTTAGGGGGAGGCTGCAGCCAGACAGCGGCTGCCCCCTCGGCGCGGTGCCCTGGGGCTGGCGCCTGCCCCTCGGTGCCCCGGGACGGGATCCAGGCCCCAGTCATGCCCTGCTTGTCCCTCGTTTCCCCTCCCAGCCCTCAGGGCCTCTCTGTCTCGCCCAGGAAACGAGGGTAGTGTCCGGGGCCTGGGTGGCCAGGCGGACGGGTGGGTCAGCTGGCTCTCCCTGGGGACGGGTCCCGGGGACTGTTCTCCGGCCAGCTGGCCGCTCTGGCCTGGGAGGCAGGCAGAGAGCCAGTTAATGGCCATGGACCGGCCAGCCCGCCAGCCCGCCAGCTCAGGGTGCGGGGTGGGCTCCGGAGGGCGGCAGCGGTCATGGCTCGTGAACTCCTGAAACCGCCCGGTCAGGGTGGCGCCAGTGACCTGTGATCGTAGGAGAGCTACCGCCCGTCTTGGGTGTGCTCAGCAGTCTCTACCCACGGCCCCTCTGGGCCGGGCCCTGGGGCCCTGGGAGGAGGCTCCTGTCCTGCCCCCGGAGTCCAGCTGTGCCTCTGCCCGGCTGTGTGACATCGGGCGAATCCCTAGCCCTCTCTGAGCCTCGGGCCCTCAGCTTTAACCTGGAGACGGGTGCGTGTCAGACCCCCGCACGCTGTGACCCTGTAGTCAGTGCTGCTTGGAGGAGGCTGAGTGGGGGGCCGGGGGGCGGGGAGCTGCGGCCCCTTCCGACTGTGGGTGCAAACAGACCCTGGGGCTGCTGCCGACCCAGGCCCAGCGCACGGGTCAGGGCCGCGCCCAGGGACCTGTGGGCCCCTCCCGTGCGGAGACACTCCCCGGGCGTGGGGAGCGCAGGGCCACCGCTCCTGCACCCAGGGTGGGTCTAGGGGCTTCCTGTCGTGGCCCAGCTGGACCTGAGGTGAAAGCGAGGTGGCCTCGGAGCCCAGCTCCTCGCACCGTCAGACACGGAGCCCCCGGGAGCGTCTCGGGGCTCCTCGGGGAGGAAGCGAGGTGCAGAGGGTTCAGACGTGTGAAATGTGTGCGGACATCACCTGTGGCCAGTAAAACAGGCCACCTGGCTGCAGGGACGGCGAGAAGAACAGACCCCAGTTACCTGCCTCGGAGTGGCCATCGTACCTGGGGGGGGCGGGGGAGGGGGGGCTATGGACCTGGGACTGCACTGTGGGTTCAGGCTGAGCTTGGGGGAGACCCCTGCCCCCGCCGGCCTTCGGAAGCCTGTGTTCTGTGGGGACAGGCAGTCCCACGACTACGCCCCATGCAGCAAGCAGAGCCCGGTCCAGGGGCCGGGGAAAGCAAGGCAGGCCTCCCGGAGGAGGCGGCCCCGAGCTGGGTCCCAGAGGATGCCAGGGGCGTGGAAGGGGGCGGGCCAGGCGGACGAGTGGGCCGTGCAGAGGTGAGCAGCGAGCATCACGCCCTGTCCCCTCTCTCCCTTCCAGATGCGGAAGCAGGTTTGCCCGGGTGCCGCCCCCTGTGCCTTCCAGGTTTGTGCCGGACGGCGGGCCCTGGCGTTGTCCCGTCCTCGCTGCTGCCGCGCTGTGTGTAGGGGAGCGGGCTGTGCTCCGCCGGGAGGGGCGGCCCCGGTCTGTGTGCGTTAGAGTCCTGGGCCGACAGTGCTCCAGGGGCCTCAACACCAGACACCCCTTTTCCCGCCCGGAGGCCGGAGGCCGGAGGCCCGAGGTCTCGGTGTGGGCAGGGCGGCTCCTCCCGAGGCCGCTCCGTGGCGTGTAGACGGCCGTCTCCTCCCCGTGTCCCCACGGGGTCGTCCCTGTGTGTGTGTCTGTGTCCTAGTCTCTTCTTTTTAAATACGTTTTATTGACTTCAGAGAGGAAGGGAAGGGAGAGGGAGAGATAGAAGCATCAGTGATGAGAGAGATTCATTGACCAGCTGCCTCCTGCACGCCCCTCACTGGGGATCGAGCCCACAACCGGGCAGGTGCCCTGACCGGAACCGGATCTGGGACCCTTCAGTCCGCAGGCCGACGCTCTGTCCAGCCAGGGCGAGCCTGTCAAACTCAGGCCGACACGGGCCCAATGAACAAGGTGTGAGTGTCTGTGGGCCGCAAAACCCGAAAGCTTCCATTTTCCTGGAAACGCCGGTGTGTTTGGGCAGAGACAGGCTGAAGTCAAAGGGCCGAGATGAATGAGTCGTCGTTAATGAGCATTTGCTGGGGGCCACACGCGGCCGCGTCACAGGTTTGACATGCTTACGTAGGGCGTACTCTCCTCGCAAGGACTCCAGTCGCGTTAAGTCAAGGCCCACCCTAACGGCCCACGTAACCCCATGAGGGCTTTAAAGGCCGTCTCTGAACACAGCCCCGCTCTGGACTGGGGTGAGGACTCCGCATGCGAGTCGGGGACACCACTCAGCCCATAACGAGGCCCCGTCCAGGCTGCTGGCCCTGCAGCGGGTGTGGGTGCTGAGGGGGGCCGGGCAGAATGGGGGGAAGGGTCTGCTTAGGAGAGGAGAGGGGAGGGGGCAGGGGGTGGGGAGAGGGGTTCGCGCTATTGGCTGGGAGGCTCTTCGCAGAGAGGGTTCCGTTTAGACGGGCGAGAGGGAGAGCTAGTGGGGCTGGGCCAGGCAGGGCCACGCCGGGCCAGGTGAGGGGAGCGGCCACGTCACGCCCTGCAGGTCGGATGGACGCAGGCGCGGTGATGGGGCGGGAGCCGGAGAAGGAGCGTCCACGCGGACACGGGGCAGGCCGCCGTGGGGAGCAGAGGAGACAGCGGTCCGGGTGCCGTCACCTCGGGGGAAGTAGGAGCTGTGCTGGGGAGGCGGGGGGCAGGACGGGTGTCGCACCGCAGTGGGCACTCGGGGGCAGGTTCCACGTGTGACGGAGGCCCCGGGCCAAGCAGTGACCTCCGGGGGCTGTCTCTGAGACCTCGCTGGGGTGCGGGACCCAACGCGGCTCCTCAGGGGCTGCCAGGGCTGAGAGAGGCGAGGGGCGGAGTCAGGCGCCGGAGGGCGAAGCTGTGGCGCGGGGCTGAGACTGGTCTTTAGGTTCAGGGGACAGTCCCCCTAAGTCTGACAGCAGAGCCGCTGCTGGCATGCGCTGCCCCACGTCCCCGTAATCTGGGCGGAAAACGTCCCCGAGCGGCATGGTTCTGGGTCGGAGGCGGCCTTGCCCCGGCGCTCAGAGCCCTCGCCTGCTCCCGTCCCCCTGGAGCTGGTCCTCTCTGCGCCGTGAAAGCTCGGACTCGCCGGCGCTGCCAGCCCTGCCGGCTTGTAGCCGTCGCCTCGGTCTGTCTGACGGTCTCGGCTGTCCGTTCAGCTGCCTGTGGCTGTTAGAACCCTCCACCCTGACCACGACAGTAACCGCCGGGGCCGGCCCTCGGTGGCCGCGGGACTGACGGCTGCCTCTGGACGATCTCCGCTGACGCCTGTTTTCCGTCCCGTGCCCTCCCCGCCCCCTCCCCCAGGAGACCAGGACGTCCTCCGAGAGCATCATCTCCGTGCCGGCGTCCAGCACCTCGGGGTCCCCCAGCCGCGTCATCTACGTGAGTTGGGCTCTTTCTATGGGGAGGGGGGCCTGGGGGCGTCACGGAGCCAGGCGCCGGGCATCGGCGCTGCCCTCCCTGCGCGGGGCTGGGGCAGACCTTAGGGAGCTGACGCGGGGCCTCCTTCCGTGGGCGGGGCCCAGCGCTCCCCGGGCCCGTGGGGACAAGGGCGCGAGGAGGCGCTCACAGCTGCTGTCGATGACGGCGTAGAGGTGACATCGCCCACGCACGCACCAGGGCTTCCTGAATAGAGCGCCCGGCACACGCGGGGTCAGGCAGGCGTGAATGCCCTGCACGTCTGTGCGTGTCAGCGGGAAAGTGCTCCTAGCGTGTGCCTAGGGAAGCATGCTGAGGATCACATATCACGTATCCCATTTCCGTTCAAGAGGATGTGTGTATGTGTGTGTATGAGTGTGCGTGCGTGTAAGAGTGTACGTGTATTAGTGTGTGTGTGTATGTGTTTGTAAGTGTACATGTGTGGGTGCATTCGTATTTATTTTTTAAATATTTTTATTGATTTCAGAGAGGAAGGGAGAGAGAGAGAGTTAGAAACAGCAACGAGAATCTGATCGGCTGCCTCCTGCAGACCCCCCCCTGGGGATCGAGCCGCAACCCGGGCATGTGCCCTTGACTAGAATCGAACCCGGGACCCTTCAGTCCACAGGCTGACGCTCTATCCACTGAGCCAAAGCAGCTAGGGCATGCATTCGTATTTATAATACTTGCTTGCCTGCACACATGGCTGTGTCCGCATGTGTGTATACATGCATGCATATGTGTTCTGACATGTGCACACGTGTCTACGCGGTCTATGTGCACACAGAAGTGTCTGTATGTACTTTTAAACCACGGACTGAGCATCGCTGTCGGCCTGTGTCAGGCCCGACACCGGCGGCAGCTCTTGGACGCCCGAAGCCATCCAATGGGGCCACCTCCACCCCTTTGTGGAGAGGCATGGGCTCCGTCCGAGAAGGCGTCCCGCAAGGCCACGGCGGCCCTTCGTGGCCTGGCGTCGGGACCAGGCCCCTGAGATCATGAGGCCTCCCGGCCCCAAAGGCTGCTTGACCCTCACGGGGCCGGGGCGCAGGCCCGGCTCCTCCACACACTGCCTCGGCTCGTGGCCTGACTGCCTGCTGCCCTGTCCCCCCGCAGGCGAGGCTGGGTGACGAGATCCTGGACTACAGAGACCTGGCTGCCCTGCCCAAGAGCAAGGCCATCTACAACATCGACCGCCCCGACATGATCTCCTACTCGCCCTACGTCAGCCACGCGGGAGACCGGCAGAGCTGCCTGGAGGTACGGCCGCCCGTGTTGGTCCGCGGGCGGGTGGCAGCCACGGCGCGGCCCCTCGCTGTCCTCGCTGCTCCGCGACGCGGGGCCTCACTTCCGGAGACGCGCGTGGGCGTCCTCTAAGGAGACCCCGCTGCGCTCTGCCCGGACGCCCCTGGCAGACGCACGCAGCGCCCTGGGGCCGAGCCCGGGAAGCCCCGTGTGGCCGGAGCAGGCAGGGCAGGTGTTCGGAAATGATGGGAACGGAGTCGCACATGATTCTTGAGTTCGGGTCGATTTTCACGACGTGCGAGATGTAGTTTTCCTTTATCCAGTGCCTTCAGCCTGCTCCCTGTCACCAGCCGGCCCGCCCCTGTCCCCACGTCCCTGGGGCGGCTGCAACCCGGAGGACTTACTCCGTGGGTCCCAGGGGCAGCGTCCGTGACTGACTCCCGGCCGCAGCCGTCCTCCGTGTACTGCGGGGCGCCGTGGGTGCCCGCTTTCTTGGGGGGCTTTGAGGTTCCCATGTGCCCTTGTTGCCTGTGGCCAACAAGAGTGTCTGCCAGCCGGCAGCCCGGGTGTGTGTGCCAGGCGAGTGGGCGGCCCGGCGGCAGAGCCCCCCTCCGCAGGCCCCGGCCTCCTGTCTGAGGCTCCAGCAGGGCTGCCTGGGAGGGGAGGCTGGGGCTTGGGGCGCCAAGGTGGAGGTGGTGGTTGGCGCCAGCCCCGCCAGCCCCGCTGACGTCTGCAGTCACAGTGGCTGTGCACACCGGTGCTCAGGGCAGGGCAGGGAGGGTGAGGCCCCAGGGCCCTCCTCACTGGCTCTGTCCCTGGGGACATGCAGGGTCTGAGTGTCAGTCCCAGAAAGAGGCAGTGGGCGGGCGGAGGGGCGGGTCTGACCTGCTCCCACCTCCCGCTGCCTGAGCCGAGCCTGGCAGGGCCTCCTCCTTCCTGTCTGGTCGGCTCTGCTGGAGGCACTGGGGGAGGGTCCGGAGGCCAAGCCGCTTGGCCACCACGTCCTGGAGCCAATGTCTGTGGGGCGGACGGTGCTCCCTACTCTAATGGGGGGGGGGGGGGCCCTGGCTGGGAGGCTGCCTGCTCCCAAGGCCCCGCCAGCAGCGCAGGCCTCGCCGAGCCCCGAGCCCCGAACCCCGGAAGACCTCTCTCCCTCGGACTCCCAGGGCATCGCCTCCCCACGCCCTGAACCACGTCTTCCTGTTGGAAAAACTTCTTGGGGAGCAGGAGGTGTTGGGGGGACCGGGACGGAGACCAGCTCCCCTGTCCCGGCCTCTTTCTCGGGGTGCCATTCCCTGACCGCATTTCTCCAAAACGAAGGTCTGGGAGCCCCGGGTGGGAGAGTCTGTGCCCGTGTCTCCCCACGAGCAGCCGCCGGCCCGCGGGCTAACAGGCTGCTCTGTGTTGTGTCCACAGTCGCCCCAGTTGCTCTCGCCAACGCCGATCGAGGTAACCGCGCCCCCACGCGTGCTCGCGTGCTCCCGGGTTATAAACATAACCACCCGCCGCCCAGAGGGCCTGGGGGGCCTTGGCCGTGGCGCCGGGGTCCCCTCGGCGGTGGTTATGTTTATGATCGCGTCGCCCCTGCATGCCGCCCTGCAGCCCGGCCTGCGGTCTGGGTCACGGCTCCTCAGGGGCGCTCCAGGCACCCGGCGCGGCCCCGCTCCTGCGCCTCCGCGGGGACGTCCGGGAAGTCCTTGCAGCTGAACATTCTGGAGGCATTGCTCTGTCCGGCAGCGCTGGTCACGGGCAGCCTGCTCCTCTGTTTCCCAGGGTTAATGCAGAGAGAGCGCCGCCAGCCCGGCTCCAGGCTGCGTGGGCCTCAGACCCTGGGACTGAGGAGGCCTGAGGGTGTGGCCGGCCCCTGGGGCCGGCAGAGGACGCCCGAGACGGAGATGGACCGCGGGACTGTGGCTGCCCAGCGCGTGCCATCTCCAGGGCTGGGACCGGCGGAAGGGCTCGGGGTGCGGCACCTGCACGAGGCCTGGCTGAGCTGGGGGGGGGCGGGGGGGTACAGGGCCAGCTTCAGGGACGGTGGCTCATGCATTGGCTGGAGAGCGAGCCCCGGGGGCGGTGGTAAGCTGGGGGGGGGTGGGAGCCCTGAGTGCCAGGCCCAGACTCTCACCTTGCTCGTCCCCACTCTGGCCTCGGGGGCCAGAGCAGCCGCACCCGCCGGCGGCCGGACACTGGGCTGGGGTGTCAGGGCTCAGGGCCACCACGTGCTGAGCCGCAGTGGCCCGCAGCCTGCTCCTCCCTGCCCCGCGTGCCACGCCATCTCACGCCGCCTGCCACCCGCTCTGACGCTCCGAGCAGCTGCTCATCCTGCTTGAACGGAGCCCGCGTTGTCCGTGCTTGTGGGTCTGGCTCAACGGGGCCCACGCCTGGACCCTATGGAGGCTGGGGAGAGCACAGAGCCTCAGTGGTTCTCAAACTGTGTTCCGAGGAGCCTTGGGTGCTGGGAAGGACCGCAGGAGGGGAGCTGAAGGCTGTGGGAGGACTGGGTGCCTCAGCCACAGTGGGGCTGGTGGAGGGGGTGGAGGGGGTGGCCCCTGCCCTCTGACATGGGGGGGGGGGCAGGGGCACGGGCACCAGGCTCAGCCTGCAGGAGTTCAGCACCAAGGCCAGCCCCCTGCATCCTCCCCTGTACCCACAGGCGCAGGGAACTTCCGGGCCCTGCTGCGTGGGCTCCGAGGTCAGGAGAGCGGACACTGAGCGGAGGGGGTGGGCCTTGCTCGGCCCGTGCTCACCCGGTGTCTTTCCTCCAGGGCGACCAGGACGACCGCTCCTCCCGGCAGTGCCGCACCTCCAGCCCCAGCTCCGCCGGGTCGGTCAGCCTTGGGCGCTACACCCCGACCTCACGGTCGCCCCAGCACTACAGCCGGCCAGGTACTTGGCCCCACGGCTCTGTGGCCCTCCGGGAAGCAGGATCTCTTGTTGCTTTTCCTGCTAAACCAGTCTCTTACCTACACGGGCGGGTGTGGGCTGCCGGTGGGCGATGGAGAACCCGTCCGTTAGCAGGAGGCCCCCTCGTGTCCGGGCGGGAGGGTGACCGCGAGGCAGAGGGGCTGTGCCACGGAGCTGGTCCGCCTGTGGGCAGAGGGGCTGTGCCACGGAGCTCGCGGGCACATCTGAGCACGTGGGCCCTCGCGCTCGGAACTCAGGTCTCAGTAGAGCAGACGCCAGGAGACACAGTCGCCCGGACGGAAGGAGCCCGTCAGTTCCCAGCTCACGTGGGCCTGGGAGGAGGAGGGAGAGTCAGTGCCCAGAAAATAGTCAGTTCCCGCCGCATCACCCGCAGCCGGCGGTGGCCCCAAGGACAGCAGCCCCGTGGGGAACGGGCCGGAGGCCACCACCAGCTGCTCAGAGCAGGGCGAGCCCGAGGAGGCCCCCTACCCCGTCCCACCCCATCCCTGCTTGGTGCCCGCTGTGGACTGCTGACCCTGAGCGTCCAGCGCCTCGCCGCCCTCAGAGTGTCAAAGTCCCAGGGACACGCCACACACAAAAAGGGCGCTGCCTTTTTGCGGGATTTTTCCACACTGCTTCCTCCTCGGCCCGCTGCCGCATGACGTCATTTCACATCCATCGACAACAGCTCTCAGCCTCCAGCCTCTGTGGAAAAATCACAGCTCGCTCATTGGCAAAGCACTTCCATTGCCCCCTGCAGTGTGGCTGGTGCATCCTGCTCAGGAATAGGTGTTTGGAGAGTGAACGAGTGCGTGAGAGAGTGAGTGAGCGAGCAAGCGAGTGAGTGAGGGAGGGAATGAGTGAGTGAGTGAGGGAATGAGTGAGGGAATGAGTGAGTGAGGGAGTGAGTGAGGGAGGGAGGGAGTGAGGGAGGGAATGAGTGAGTGAGTGAATGAGTGAGTGAGGGAGGGAATGAGTGAGTGAGTGAATGAGGGAATGAGTGTGTGAGTGAGTGAGTGAGTGAGGGAGGGAATGAGTGAGTGAGGGAGGGATTGAGTGAGTGAGTGAATGAGTGAGTGAGTGAGGGAATGAGTGAGTGAGTGAATGAGGGAATGAGTGTGTGAGTGAGGGAATGAGTGAGGGAGGGAGGGAGGGAGTGAGGGAGGGAATGAGTGAGTGAGTGAATGAGTGAGGGAATGAGTGAGTGAGGGAATGAGTGAGTGAGTGAGTGAATGAGTGAGTGAGTGAGTGAATGAGTGAGTGAGTGAGTGAATGAGTGAGTGAGTGAGGGAATGAGTGAGTGAGGGAATGAGTGAGTGAGGGAGGGAGTGAGTGAGGGAGTGAGTGAGTGAGTGAATGAGTGAGTGAGTGAGTGAGTGAGTGAGTGAGTGAGTGAATGAGTGAGTGAGTGAGGGAATGAGTGAGTGAGGGAGGGAGTGAATGAGGGAGTGAGTGAATGAGTGAATGAGTGAATGAGTGAGGGAATGAGTGAGTGAGGGAGTGAGTGAGTGAGTGAGTGAGTGAGTGAATGAGTGAGTGAGTGAGTGAATGAGTGAGTGAGTGAGTGAATGAGTGAGTGAGTGAGGGAATGAGTGAGGGAGGGAGGGAGGGAGTGAGGGAGGGAATGAGTGAGTGAGTGAATGAGTGAGTGAGGGAGGGAATGAGTGAGTGAGGGAGGGAGTGAGTGAGTGAGTGAATGAGTGAGTGAGTGAGGGAATGAGTGAGTGAGTGAGTGAATGAGTGAGTGAGTGAGGGAAAGAGTGAGTGAGGGAATGAGTGAGTGAGTGAGTGAGGGAGTGAGTGAGTGAGTGAGTGAGTGAATGAGTGAGTGAGTGAGGGAATGAGTGAGTGAGGGAGGGAGTGAGTGAGGGAGTGAGTGAGTGAGGGAATGAGTGAGTGAGTGAATGAGTGAGTGAGTGAGGGAATGAGTGAGTGAATGAGTGAGTGAGTGAGTGAGTGAGTGAGTGAGGGAATGAGTGAGTGAGGGAGTGAATGAGTGAGTGAGGGAGGGAGGGAATGAATGAGTGAGTGAGTGAATGAGTGAGTGAGTGAGGGAGGGAGAGTGAGTGAGGGAGGGAATGAGTGAGGGAGTGAGTGAGTGAGGGAATGAGTGAGTGAGAGAATGAGTGAGTGACTGAGTGAATGGGTAAGTGAATGAATGAGGGAATGAATCAGTGAGGGAATGAGTGAGGGAATGAGTGAGTGAGGGAGGGAATGAATGAGTGAGTGAATGAGTGAGTGAGTGAGGG
Source organism: Eptesicus fuscus (assembly GCF_027574615.1). Taxonomy (NCBI): domain Eukaryota; kingdom Metazoa; phylum Chordata; class Mammalia; order Chiroptera; family Vespertilionidae; genus Eptesicus; species Eptesicus fuscus. The sequence continues at coordinate 115,404,401 of NC_072474.1, read as the reverse complement.
AATGAGTGAGTGAGGGAGGGAATGAGTGAGTGAGGGAGGGAGTGAGTGAGGGAATGAGTGAGTGAATGAGGGAATGAGTGAGTGACTGAGTGAATGAATGAGGGAATGAATGCCTGAGTGAGGCAGTGAATGAAAGAATGAATGAGTGAGGGAATGACTGAGGGAGGGAATGAACCAGTGAGGTGAGAGTGATTGAGCAGGCAGGCCAGTGAGTCCGGGAGTGAAGGGCCCCTCTGCTGAGCCCTGACCACTATACTCGGGTCACCTGGGCTGGTGGACTGTCCCCAGCCGGGTGGTAACCCCAGGGGGCCAAGACCTGGATCTCGGCTGGTGAGGCCTTGTGATTGCCGGGGACAGTGCGCACACCCAGCCTAGCCAGCTGCCCTCCACCTGCGTCCTTGATCCCAAGGAGCCCCCAGGAGGGGAACGGGCAGGGCACAGGGGCCAGCGGCTCCTGTGCCCAGAGGGCGGGGCCTCTGGCGACGCCCCTCCCCGAGGTCTGCGTCCTTGGAGAGGAAGCGAGGTGTCGCTGGCAGGCGGGCCTGGGGCTGTTGCGGCTCTGCGGCCGGCACGCCCGGCGGACTCTGACTTGCTCTCTGTTGCCCTGCAGCTGGTACTGTGAGTGTTGGTACCAGTAGCTGCCTGTCCCTGTCCCAACACCCAAGCCCTACGTCCGTGTTCAGGCACCATTACATCCCCTACTTCCGAGGTAAGGCGCGCAGTGCTGCGGCTGCGGGTGCCCCAGGGCGTTTGCCACACGTGTGTGTCGTGTCCGTGTCGCCGCATGGCTTCCCGAGCCCCGTGTCTCATGCCTGTGCTCCTCGCTGTGTCTCGTGAGTCCAGCTCCGTTTCCGTTCGTGTGTGAATGTTCCCGGGCGGGGTGGGGGGAGTGTAGGCAGCTCGTGTGAAGGATGAGCGGTGAGGAGAGGGGTGGAGAGCTGCAGGCAGAGGTTAGGGCGTCTCCATCGCCTGCCCTCGGACCTCCATCATCTCATTCTGTTCCCCACCTGTCACTCCACGGGCGTAGGGATGCCAGCGGCGGGTACCAGGCCCAAAGGCTGAGGCTGAAGGGGGCAGGGCCGTGTCCACAGTCAGAGCACAGAGTGGCCTGGGGCAGACGCACACCCTGCATGGCTCCCACTCCTGCCTCTTCCCAGGGGCCAGACCCTGCACGGAAGCGTGTGTCCATCCCACTAGGAACATGGCCGAGCTCTTCTCCCACATGCTATGGACTGAGTTGTGTCCCCCAGAGTCCATATGTTGAAGCCCTCACCCCCCAGGTGACTGCCTTCAGGGAAGGGTCTTTAGGAGGTTATTAGGGCCGCACGAGGGCGTGCAGGTGGGGCCCCAGGCCCGTGGGGTGGGTGGTCTTGTAGGCAGAGGAAAGACCACAAGATCTCTCGGCCACGCCGCATGCGCTCAGAGGTCCGGCCACGTGGAGACGGGGCTGTCGACAAGCCAGGAGGGGAGCTCTCTCCAGAAACCACACCTGCTGCTGACCTCCAGCCTCCAGACGGGGAGGAGATGTCTGTGATCCAAGCCCCTCAGCCGTGGTGCTTGTTACGCAGCCCTAGCTGACTCACACGCCTCAGAGACTCAGTAGGAGCAGCGTGCTGTTCTGCCCTCTGGCCCCGGGGACCAGGAGGAGGCAGGCTCTGCTGGTTTAGCTGTCACCTGATGGTCAGCAGACAGGCTCCTTGCTTCTCTTACACCGTCACCATCCGTGGCTTCTCGTGGCCTCTCAGGCCGGCTGGGAAGAGGCCCCTGGTCCCGGGGACCACGTCCTCCTGGAGCACCGGTTCCGCCGCCGCGGTCCCTGCTGGACCCACTGACTCTTGAAAAGCAGCCAAGCCGGAAACGGTGCATTTTGTGACGGGTCCCTCGGGGGCGGTGCGGCAGGGCAAAGAGAGGATCCGTCCGGTGGAGAAACCGGTCACCACCACGACCTCGGCCAGGGGACCCGGGTCCACATCACGTGACGGGTCGTGTGACAGCAGGTGCCCTGGACCCGATGGGGTGGGAGGGCACCTCTGTGGCCTTCTCCCGAGAGCCATGACCTCGTCTGGTCGGAGGAAACATCCGAGGACCCCGCCGCGGGCCCTTGGCAGACACCTGAGCCGCTCAGAGCCGAGGTGACGGACAGGGAGAATCTGAGAAAGGGCCGCGGCCGAGGGCCCAGGGCGGGGACGGCTGGACAGGACGTGTGTCTGGGGGATCCTGGGAGGAAAGCTCTTCAGATAAAAACGGGTGAAACGCACGGAACGCGGCGTTGACGGAGCGCCGCTGCTGCGATGCTTGGGAAGTGAGCCGTCGCTTGAAGTAAAAGAAGGGGACTTTTCAAAGGCCAGGGCTCCACGTCGCTAGAAGCACCGCCCCCCACCCCCCACCCCGCCCCCCGCCCGGCGTCTTCTCTTTCTCGCTGAGGGATGAGCCTCCCGGCAGATGTCGGGAGCCGCCTTGGTCCTGAGCCCCCTCCCTCGGAGCCGGGAGCCTCGCCAAAGGGACCTCTGTGCCTCTTCCTCGGCACCAGGGCGGCCCCTCTGGTTCTCGCCGTCCGCGGTGACGTCAGCTGGGGATTTCACCGCCGAGGCCCGGAGGAAGCCGGTCCCGGACCGTAACCAGGGCCTCCCCGGGCCCCTCCGCCCTGTCCCTCCCGCGGAGGTGGCCACGGGGGTGCGCGCCCTGCAGGCTGTCGCGGACGTCCCGACAGCTGGCGTGCCCAGCGCTGCACGTGGCCTCGCGGGGCCGAGGCTGGCACGTTTCATTACCATGGACTCACCGTGAGCGGCGGCCAAGGGAAGCAGTGCCCCTGAGCCCGACCAGGAAGCGTGTGGACGCGTGGGGAGGACTGGAAAGGGGGTTCCAGGCGGGCAGGAGGGGCGCGGGGCGGCCAGGAGGAGAGGATGTGAGCAGAGAGGCGTCTCGGGCAGGGACCGAGGTCACGGGGCGGTGGCTGGTGTGGAAGCCCCCGATGGCGGAGGTGAGGAGGGCGGCGTGGGCCTGGGGCCGCCACGGCTGTGTCCCAGCTGCCCCTGGGTTTGGGCCCCTGAGCCCGGGCGGAGGCTGGGGACCCCTTAGAGAAATGTCCGCACACAGCCCTGCTGGTGACCTGGGAGGACGCTGCCTGCGGCCGGGTGCCGGGAACGGAGACCTGTGGCCTGTGGGGCTGTGGCCGGCCGGATGGGGGTGAGGCCATGGGTGCCAGGCAGAGGGAGCGATCCCTGGGAGGCCTCCCGGTCCCGAGGCCCTGCCAGGAGCCCGCCGCCCGGGGATGGCGCCGGGGGAGCCGCGCTCACTGTTCTGGCCTCCGAGCAGGTGGGCTTGGTGCAGCTGAGTCACAGCCGCACGTGTAGGGAGGCCTGGGAGCCTTGCTCCCTGGGGTGGTGCGCAGGCAGGAAGCTCGGGCGGCGCCAGACAGCGCTGGGGTGCGGCCGCCGGGGAAAGGCAGGGCTCCCACCAGGAGGGGCTGCACAGCTGTCTCCCTGATGTCCCGTCAGCGCCGACAGGTGGCATTGGGCCCAGGCACAGGAAGACGCTGGAAGTGACCAGCGGCCCCTCAGTGGCCTCGGCCTGGTGGGGGCCCTGGGTGTGGCTCCTGGAGCCGAACTCCACCCACCCTGTGAGCCCCGGGCCCTGCACACCCACCCAGGCGAGAGCTCTCAGAGCCGGCGCCCCGGCAGCCAGCATGGGTCCCCGCCGGCCGCCCCCCCCGGCCCCCCTCCCCCCCCCTCCCCGCCCACACAGGGCCGCCCGCTGTTTAATGCGGCCTCATCACCCCAGGCCCCGTGGCGTGAGCAGCTGCAGCTCCACGGGGTGTTTGGGGTGGCGAGTGGCCTGCCCTGGCCGAGGTGTCATCGAGTGCAGCAGGTCCCTGAGGCCACGGGAGAGGCGGCGCCGTGCCTCACTGGTCCTCCCAGTCCATGCCATTGCGTCCTGTCCCTCGCGTGTTCCTTAAGCACGGGTGGGCGGGGGCTTACCGGGGACACGGCCGTCCGCGCTGCGACTTGATAATCCAACCTCGTTGGCCAAACAGCAGGGGCACATCCAGGCGGGTGAGGAGTCGGAGCCCGCTTCGGGGTTCTTGCCCTTTAACTGCCCCGCACTCGCCTCGGGAGGTGCGGGTGCTGGGCCCACGCGGCCTTGTGCGGCGGTGGCTGTGAATTCCCAGAGGCTCTGCGGGCAGACGGTGCTGCGGGCGGGCGCTGGGATCCCGTGTGGATGCCGATGTGGCGTCTCCAAAGAGGCCACGCCTTCACACAGATAGGAGGGGGCCTGGCCGATTCCAAAACCAGCGCACAGAGCCGCAGGCCGCGTGCCCCCCAGGAGACCGCCGTGCCCCCCACCCCCCAAGGGGAGCGGGCTCTGCCAAGGCGGCCACCCCACCCTCCCGGGCACCAGGAGCCATGGCTCTCCGCCCTCGGAGCCGCTGTGCCTTCGCCAGGGGGCCCGGGGGAGGGTGGGCGCGAGGTTGGATTAGCACGTCGTGGGCCCGTGTGGAAACGCCGGGCAGGGGCGGGGGCCCACAGGCAGGGGAGACGGGGTCACCGAATGAATAAGCTCTCTCGCTTGAAATCCTCTGCTCTGCCCCGCCCCCCTGCTCTCCGCTGTCTGCGCTTCGGCCTGGAGGCAGCGAAAGCGGCCGGAGCACCCCCAGCCTCTCGGTGCTGTCCGACAGCAGGCCGCCCGCCACCTACCAGCAGGCGCCGCGCCACTTCCACGTCCCAGGTAGGCCCGCCCGGCCCGCCTCGCCCAGCGGGTGCGGGGGTTCCTCTCGGTTCCCCCCAGTCCTGAGATGCTTGAAAAATCAGCACATGGGCGTGCACATCCCCCCACTTCCTGTCTCCAAAGGCCCACCAACACCGGGGAGACGCTGTGCCTCCAGGGAGTGGGCTGGAGGGAGGGGCTGTCTGGGCAGGCGGGGTGCCCTCTGCCCCTCCCACCGGGGCTGGCACGGGGCAGGCTGAGGCTGGGTCTGAGGTGGTGGGGCCTGGGTGTCCGCCGAGGGCGGGTCCCGGATCTTTCTGGAGACCCCGAATCCGGGTGCCTGGGGAGCGCTGACCAGCCATCCATTTGCTTGCTGACCCTGCTTTCTCTCCTTCCTTCCTTCCTTCTTCCTTCCTCCCTCCCTCCCTCCCTCCTTCCTTCCTCCTTCCTTCTCTCCTTCCTTCCTTCCTTCCTTCCTTCCTTCCTTCCTTCCTTCCTCCTTCCCTCCTTCCTTCCCTCCTTCCTCCCTCCCTTCCTTCTCCCCTTCCTTCCTCCTTCCTTTCTTCCTTCCTTTCTTCCCTCCTTCCTTCCCTCCCTCCCTCCCTTCCCTCCCTCCTTCCTCCCTTCTTTCCTCCTTCTCTCCTTCCTTCCTCCTTCCCTTCTTCCTTCCTCCCTCCCTTCCTTCCTTTCTTCCTTCTCTCCTTCCTTCCTTCCCTCCTTCCTTCCTTCCTTCCTTCCTTCCTTCCTTCCTTCCCTCCTTCCTTCCTTCCTTCTTCTCCGCAGACACCGGCGTCAGAGATAACATCTACCGGAAGCCCCCCATCTACAAGCAGCATGGTACCGTGCCTCCTGGCCGCATGGTCCTGCGTGCCTGCGGTGCTCTGGGTCCTTGCTTGCGTTGTGTTGATGCCTGGTGCCCCCCCCCCCCCCCTGCGCACCTCTACCCGCGCCCCCCCCCGCAGAGGCCCTGCAGCCTGAATATTACATGCGCCTTCGCTGCAGGCCCAGGGCAGGGCCTCTGCATGGAGTCCGAGGAAGGCGGGTCTGACACGGACACCCTGTGTGGCAGGGACCGGGGCTGACGCTCACGGCCGGGCTGGGGGGCGTTGTGCCGAGAACTGGCTCCGGTGGCTGGAGTTTGCTGCTTGGAGAGAAGCAGCGAGGCTGACCGCAGCCGAGGGGGGAGGCAGGACAACGAGCTGGTCAGTCCTCCCCGCGTGGGAACGAGGCCCCGGGCGGTGAGAATCGCTGGCGAGAGAATGAACGCCAAGCCTCCCCTGAGGGACTCCCTGCCTCAGCAGATAGGGGCTGCGATGCTTACGGAGAGAGGGTCTCCGGGCCCCCAGCCTCCCTCACGGTGGCCGCCCGTGCGCTCCACCGGAGCCTGCGGGGCAAGTGCGCAGGGAGCACCGGCTGAGCCACGGCGCGGGCGGCGGGAGGCGGAGGCTCACGGTGTCCCCTGTGTCCGCACGGAATTTCTGGGTGATTTGGGCCATCACACCGTGAGCCTGTTTCCTCATCTGCAAAATGGGACGGGCCCTCCACCCCGCCCTCCACGGGCCGCGGCGAGGACCGGTGCTGTACGAGCGGGAAACACGTCCTGAACGCTGGGCGCTGTGTGTGTGGGGGGGGGTGTTACCACGTTGCTAGGGAGACGGGCAGAGGGATGCCCACCCCTGAGGTCCTTGCTCGGACGCAGACAGAAAACAGCCACGGCCACACGGACACCTGGCTGGACGCTCCCCGGTGGGGGGCACACGTGTGCCCGGTGGCTCGCCGGCCGTCAGGGCCCGGGCGCAGACTCGGCAGCCGCCGCCCGGTGCGGGTGGGTCTCTGCCTCCTCCCAGGAAAGGAAGCGAAGAGAGACAGCCTGGTTTCCAGGGCGATGACCTTTCCCGCTGCCTCCCAACCAGGGCGCTCAGAGCCCAGGTCTTCCCGAGGGTCAGAGTGGGACGCACTCCCGCGGGCACGAGTGGGGAAACGGAGGCCCAGCTGAAGGAGGTGCCGTCCTCGGGTCCTGCCGCCCGAGGTCTCGTCCTGCACGCGGCGGGCGCTCGCCTGGCCCGTGCCAGCCTCAGGCGCCCTGTGCGCAGTGTGGGGGGAGAGACATCAGTGCCGTCACCACGTTCCTGGGGAGTGTGGCCCGGCCAGACCTCCGACAGAGCTGCGACGGCGGGGTCGGAGGGGTCACTGTTCACCGGAAATTAACGCCTCTCCCATCCAGTGGCCAGTGAACTCCTGTGTGACCGAACCCTGAGCAATGACTGGATTCCTAGGCACGTCCCAAAATCGGGGCTTGTTGGCTCTTCCGTGAACTAACCGGCGTACAGCGCCTTCTCGGACGCACAGAGGGCCCGGCGTGTGGTTGCCGTGGACTGGCCTCACCCGCGTGCCCTGCGGAGCCCGTGTCCGGCGGGGCAGTGGCACGCCGCTGAGCGCCAACCCGTGGCAGGTGTTTGACTGTGACACGCTTCCCCACCCCGTCGGCATGCGCCCTGTCAGAGGTGTGTGTGTGAGCATGCAGGCATGCGTGTGACACCGTGCATGTGGGCATGTACCCCCCCCCCCCAGTCTCAGCACACAGACCAGCCAGCACCTCTGGGGGACGGAGGAGCGCGACGCGGGCGGGAGAAGCCACCGCGCTCCGGAAACAAACGGCGGCGACGACGTGTGGCGGCCGTTTAGTTCACCCGACGTGGTGTTCTCCACGAGCTCGAGGTTTAGGCTTTTTCATCGCTGTCACTGGTTTTCAACTTCCACTTCCAACTCACGCTAAGCCTTTCTTAGCTCAGCACCACTCTCGCCCGGCGCTCTCGCCTTCCTCCTCCAGCCAGCGGGCGGCCAGGCCCGTCGGGCGGGGGGACGAAGGTGGGGACGAGAGGACCAGCGCTCCCGAGGCTGCCACTGGGCGTGTCAGGGCACGTGCGCGCTCGACACGCCAGCTCGTTCCCTCCTGGCTCTGAGGTCAGGTGGTGAAGTGACCGGTCAATGGCCAAGCTGAGGTCCACACCCAGGCTGCCTGACCTCTGACCCCCGGCCCTCCAGGCCGCCTTTGACAGCATGGAGGCCCCGCAGTGTTTTCTTGTGCTACAGCAGTTCCAGCTCTGCTTGGCTACGAGTTAATGGCTTTTTTAAAGTGAAAGAATAGAACGAGAAGAAAGGAGGCAAAAGGAAATAATGGGGCATTTTAAAGGGGGAGACCCGCCCCCCTGTGCGGGCAGCAGCGGATCGGCAGCAGGGCCGACCGTGGGACAGGCTGGGGGCGGCGCAGCCAGGCCACCCAGCGGCTCGTACACGGCCCTGAGCCCAGAGCTCAGAGCTGAGGCGCCACAGGGCATTCTGATGTCCCCTGAACGCCAGCCCCTTGCAGTCACGCTGTGGGCTGCCTCGTGCAGAGCACAGCCCGTCACCGGGGCCCACCCCCTCAGAGACCCTCCTCCGGACGGGTTCCTGGCCACCTCCCTCGCTGTCCAGCCCGAGCAGGTTTAAGTGCGGCTGCGTGAACCTTAGCAGAGAGCAGGGCCTGGTGGTCCAGCCCCTGAGGGGCGTGAAGCGGGGCCCGTGTTTAGATGGTTGAAAATGATTCAGGAGGCCCTGGCCGGTGTGGCCCAGTGGGTTGGGTACTGTCCCGTGCACGGAGAGGTCACCTGGTTGATTCCCAGTCAGGCACATGCCTGGGTTGCGGGCTTGATCCCCAGTAGGGGGTGCACCGGAGGCAGCCGGTCGATGTCTCTCTCTCTTCCTCTCCCTCCTCTCTCTAAAATTGTAAGAGGTAAAAGGACGCCTCCCCGGTTTCCCAGGAGGTGGGCACGGTCTCATCACCGCCAGCTGCCCGTGGGGCACCTGGCTAGGTGGGCACAGGGTGGGCTGGGCGGCTGAGACCGCCTCACTTTGAAGTTAAACCCGGCGGGAGGAAGTGCGTTCTTCACAATGCCCCGTGGCCGCTCCCCGGGGGCGGCTGGATTGTTAGGCGTCACTCACCCACCTGCCCTGGGCGGTGAGGACTGGCGTGCACGGGCACACGGCCCCCAGAGCTCCTGCCAGCCCCTCCAGCTCGCCGGCGCCTCCGCCCTTCAGAGGCTCCCACTGGGGCCTCGTCTTTATTTCCCATTTTTAAAAATGTATCTTTATTGATCTCAGAGAGGAAGGGAGAGGGAGAGGGAGGGAAACATCGATGATGAGAGAGAACCATGGACCGGCTGCCCCTGCACGCCCCACACTGGGGATGGAGCCTGCAACCCCTGTGGGCCTGTGCCCTGACCGGGAATCGAACCGGGACCTCCTGGTTCACAGGTCGATGCTCAACCACGGAGCCACGCTGGCGGCACGATTATTTCCAATTTTTGAGCCTAACTGGGCGTGGGACCCAGGCTAAAGGGCGTGTTCCTGACGATGGCTTTCCTTCCAGCCGCGAGGCGCCTGGATGGGGAGGACGGCAGTTCCGACCAGGACGGCAGGAAGGTAATGCGGCGGCTGGTTCCCAGCGGCTTGTGCAGGAGAGATGGGGCCTGTGGGCGCTTCCAGCCTGCAGCCTCGGCTCTCCTCTTCCATGCTCCTGAGAGGTCCCTCGCGGCCCACGAAACAGGCACCAAATGCAAGAGCCGGGGCTCCTCCCTGCAGCCTCCTCTGACCTCGGGGCCGGCCCAGCCCCTCCCGGCCCCTCCTGTGCCCAGGCGGCCTGCTCACGGCTCTGTGGCTGGCAGGTGTCTGAAACGAGAGGAGAGTGAGCCGCAGGGCGCTCTCGGGCACCGGGGAGGATTGTTCTAGAACGGGCGTGGCAGGCATTTTCAGTAAGAGGCCAGAGGAGACACCTTGGGCTTGGGGGCCACGCCAGCCCGAGGCGATGCATGAGGAGGGGGGGCGAGGGGGCAGGGGGAGGGCTTTCCTCGCCAGCGGCCTGGGGGCGGGCTTGGCCCTCCGGCCCCGGGAGCTGCAGCCCCTTCTTGTCCTTGAGGAGGAGGCGGGTGTGGAAAGAGCCCCAGGCTGGCTCCCCCGTGTGAAGCCATTTGGGCCCTGGACCTCCCTGGGCCTCGGTTTCCTCATCTGTCAAGTGGGCGGGGCCGTTTCAGATGACGGGGACATTCACGCCACTTGGTGTTTTCCAGCAGAAGAGCAGCTGGCTGATTCTCCAGGGCGACGCGGACACCAGGACCACCTCGCCCGACCGGGACAGCCAGTCTCTGTCCCACAGCAGCGGGGCCGACCGCGACCCTCTCCCGACGGGCCCGGGAGCCGGCTTCTACTCACGTGAGTGGTTCTTCTGAGCCAGGAGCCATCGTGTGGCCCGAAACACCCCGCCGCAGGGGCCCCCCCCCCCTGCGCCGCAGGCCGCTCCCCCAGGGCGAAGCCTCGCTCTTAGAGAAGTTTAGAGAAGTGAGGAGGAGCCACAGGCCTGAGGGCGGCGGGCGGAGGCCGGCCCTCCGTGCTCGCCCTTCCCTCGGAGCCGGAGCCGCAAGCGGGCAGAGAGCGCGGCCGGGAAGGCCCCCGGGCTGCCGGCTGGACGTGGCCGTTTCCCTCCGGAGCAGAGACGCGCACGGTCCGGGCAGCGGGTCCAGACTCGGAGTGGATGGCGGCAGGACCCACGCTTGTCCTGAGCCAGGGACCGGGCGCTGGGACTTGGGGTCCCCAGGGAGCGCGGGCGACAAGGTGACGTCGCGAAGCCTGGGCTAGGAGCCATCTGCAGATGCAGGACAGACTCCGAGGGGAGGGGGCCTTGCTCCCAGGGCTGGGCGCTGTGGAGCCGGGCTCTCAGGGGACCCGGCACGGTCTCCGGGTCCCGGGGGCGGATGTGGTTTTCTGGGGCCAGCTCGAGGCTTAGCGGGGAGCAGAGCCGAGCAGGGATGGGTGTGGGCGCGAGAACACGGAGGAAAGGTGCCAGCTTTGCCTGAGCCAGTTCTGGGTTCAAGTCCCCACTCACCATGACCGGCCTCATGGCGTGGCGTGGCGTGGCGTTTCGCTTGTCGCTGGGCATCAGTCCCACTGTGTGCCTGGCCGGTGTTTGAGCCCTGAAGGAGGTGATACGTGTACATAGCCGGGCGCATAGTAGGTGCTCAGGAAACAGACCATTCTGATCCTCACCCTCATCCTCAGCTGGAGAGTGATCCCGTGGGAGAGCGGGGAAGCTTGGACATTATCGTTGTTAAAGAAAAACTCAAACGAAGAAAGGTCATTGTTTTGTGTATGAATTTGCAAGCAGGAGGCTTAGCACCCCACACTGTCCCTCCTGGGGTGCAGCCGGTGCACAGGCTGAGGTCACCATGGGCAGGTCACCCCCAAAACGTCCCCGGAGGGACTTGTCCTGGAGCAGGTCTGGAAGGGGTACGGCAGCTGCCCGTCCCCCCAGCAGGCAGGTCGTGGGGTACAAGGCTGGTCACAGGAGAGCCACGGGCAGACTCCTGACCAGGCAGTGGCCGCCAGTCCTCCAGCCCCTCCCTGCTCCCGGCACCCGTCAGCGAGAAGCCCATTGAGCAGCGGCGACAAACCAGCGTGACACCCGCTCCTCAGCCGTGGGGCTCCCTCTGCAGAGAGGGCCTCCTGTTGCCCGTTCATGACAGACAGCTTGTGTTGGCCTTCTTGCCGGAGCCCACGGCCCAAGTGGGCGCTTCCTCCAGATAACGGCGGTGTGTGTGTGTGTGAGTGTGTGTGAGTGAGTGTGTGTGTGAGTGTGTGTGTGTGAGTGTGTGTGAGAGTGTGTGTGTGTGTGTGTGTGTGTGTGTGTGAGAGTGTGTGTGAGAGTGTGTGTGTGTGTGTGTGTGTGTGAGTGTGTGTGAGAGTGTGTGTGTGTGTGTGAGTGTGTGTGAGAGTGTGTGTGTGTGTGTGTGTGTGTGTGTGAGTGTGTGAGTGTGTGAGTGTGTGTGTGTGAGAGTGTGTGTGAGAGTGTGTGTGTGTGTGTGTGAGTGTGTGTGAGAGTGTGTGTGAGAGTGTGTGTGTGTGTGTGTGTGAGTGTTTGTGTGAGTGTGTGTGTGTGAGTGTGTGTGTGTGTGTGTGTGTGTGTGTGTGAGTGTGTGTGTGTGTGTCCATGTGTGTGTATGTGTGTGTGTGTGTGAGTGTGAGTGAGTGTGTGTGAGTGTGTGTGTGAGTGAGTGTGTGAGTGTGTGTGTGTGTGAGTGTGTGAGTGTGTGTGTGTGAGTGAGTGTGTGAGTGTGTGTGTGTGTGTGAGTGTGTGTGTGTGTGTGTGTGTGTGTGAGCATGTGTGTGTGAGTGTTTGTGAGTGTGTGAGTCCGCCACGCTGATGCTCGCTCCTGGTGACAGTGACACTGTCATCCGCTCGCCTCCGCTGGTGCTCTGACGTCCTGTCTCTGAGTGGAGACCACGGTGCCAGCCTTCGCAGCTGTGACTTCACCTCCGTCCTGTGACCGTGCCTGGCCTCCCCGCGTGCAGGAAGGTAGCGACGAGGGCCCCGGCTGCTGGCCGCCTCTACCGGCCGCCTTGCTCCCTGCCAGCCTCTGGAGAAATATGGCAGATGGGCAGCATGCATAGAGGTTCTCCACCTCTTCTCGGGGTTCCTTTGAGCCCCCAAATGTGAGTTCATCGACGCGTTCCATTGTTACTAAGCAAAGCGTTTGCACAGAGCGGGGCACGCCGCCTGCTCCCGGTCCCTTTCACCTGTAGCGCGCCAAGGAGGGCAGGGCTGTGACATCCAACACAGTGGGCGCTCAATAAATGTTTGTTGAATTGAGATGCGTTACATTCAACGGGTATTTATTGAGCACCCACTCTGTGCCAGACGCTGTGCGGGGCGCCCAGGGGGAGCCGGGGGAGACGAGAGCAGCCCCTGCCCTGGAGAAGCGTGCAGGGAGCCGGGAGAGGCAGCGACGCCGGCGAGAGCGAGCACACGTGCGTCCCGCCGCCGCCTGCCGGGGTCCTCCCTGGGCTCCTGGGCCGGTCACAGCCTCATCCCACTTGTGACACCATCAGCACATCTCACCTGGGATCGAGTCATCGTTCAGACATTCATCCATCCGTCCCCCAAACACGTAGTGAGCACCTGCTGTGTGCTGGGCCTGGTGCTAGGCAGCGCAGAGGCGGTGGTGAGCACGGCCCGGTCCCCATTCCCACCAGCGAGAAGCCCATTGAGCAGCGGTGACAAACCAGAGTGACACCCGCTCCTCAGCCGTGGGGCTCCCTCTGCAGAGAGGGCCTCCTGTTGCCCGTTCATGGCAGACAGCTTGTGTTTGCCTTCTTGCCTCGCGCACGCGTTCTCGGGACTGCGTGTCACAGGCTGTGTTGGTGAGCCTGGGTGCTGCACGGGAAACGGGTGGCGTTGATGTTTTGTCATCAGGAAAGGGTCTTGACACTTGTGAGAGGAGACGCACGGCCCCCAGAGGAGCTGAGGTGATGGGCGCCCCTCTGGCCTGGACCCTGTGGGTGGGCCTGCGCGGCTCAGGGCCCCACCTCCCTAACCCTTCAGGGTCCTTCCTCTCTTTTGAGGTTCCCACGCGCCCCTCTGGGTGGTCAGACTGGAGGCTGCCGGGACAGAGTGAAAGGGACTGGGGAGCCCAGAGAAGCAGCACGGGCCCCTGGACGGTCTGAATGGCGGGACCACGTGTGAGCAGTGAGGAGGATGGGGGCGGGGTCAGGATGAGGCGGGCTTGCTCTGGCTCAGGCGGGCGGAGGCACCTTGATGCAGAGGTCAGGAGCGCGGCAAGGTGGGCTCTTCCTGCTGTCGAGCCTGCGAGGGGCTCGGAGGAGGACTGGCTGGAGACAGTCCCAGATGGGCCTGGGTTCATGGCCGTGGGCGGCCCGAGTCCCTGGACTTTCCTGTCGTGTGCCTGATAAAATGTGCTCCCGAGTTCACGTTACTTTCTCAGCAGGGCCCAAGGCCCCGCTAAGGTCCTTCTCCTGAGTCAGCCCAGCTACTCCCAGGCCCCTCCCGTCCCCATCTCTCAGAACCAGGACACCGGAGGAAGGAGAGAGGCGGTCGGGGCAAGGCACCAGGAATGGATAGCGCCATGCAAGTGGAGTGGGCCCAGAAAGCTGGAAGCGGGCAGCCAGCAGCGCTGTCAGCCAGGAAGGGCAGGGAGGGCAAGGCCGGGGGGAGCGGGAGGGCTTGGGTCCAGCAGCCCCAGTGTCCGGCGGGGGCCAGGAGGTCACCTGGGGCAGAGACTCCTGGAGAGAGACTTGGCCAGGTCTTTGTGCAAGGCCTTGGCCTCCAGCTGGATGGACAGAGTACCCTCTGGCCCCTCCCTGTTTGGCCCTCAGGGTGGTGGGAGCCCCAGGCGTCAGGGGGAAAACCTTGGCCCAGGAAGAGCCACTACTGGCCCCTCCCTGGGAGAGACCACCCGGAGCCCAGGGGCAGGAGGGCAGCACCCCAGGAGCCGCTGCCATTCGTGGGGTTGGCTAGGGACCCTATTTTTAGCAACAACCCCCGTGTCCCACTGTGCCCAGCAGGCACCGGCCCAGGGGCTACAGTGTGTGGCCTCTGGTGCTGTGGGCGGGGCACAGCCGTCAGCAGGGCACCAGCCCCTCGGGAGTTCGTGGCGAGGAGCCCGTGTCTCGCGTCACACCTCTCAGGTCTCCTCTGCCCCACCCCAACTCTGCCACGGCGTCTTGAGACACCCCCCCCCCCGGGAGCCCTTCTCCCCTGTCAGCTTCCGTGCCGCCCCCACTGCACATCGCAGCTTCTCGTGGGCGCTCGTCGGGCAGGGGTGGCTGGTCTTCCCTCAGCAGCACCTTCTCCCCTCGGTGGGACCCAGCGCTGCTCTGGGGCTGGGCTGGGGGGTGGGGGAGTGTGGGGGGGGGCGGGGGGATGCGGGCGGGGGGGAGGATGCGGGGGGCCTCAGCTAGCACAAGGCAGCAACGGTGTCCACAAGACCACGTGAGGGCCGACGGAATCCATGAGATCGGGGTGTCGGTCCAGAGGGGGTTGAGTCCTAGCTTGTCCCTTGCCCTGTGACCTTGGATGTGAGTGCAAACGTCTCTGCGTTTGAAACCACCTCGTCTGTAAAAGGGGGGTGATCCAGTCCTCCGGCAGGAAGCAGCTGGACTTCGGGGCTCCTGGGTGGGCGCCCCAGCATCCTCTGTGCTGGGCCTGTGGGATATCATGGCAGAGTGGGGTCAAGACCACAAGCCTGGCCCCGGCGATCCCTCCGCGGCCCCCCGGCTTGCTTCTGAAACGAGAAGCTCAGACCCACCAAGGGGCCTCCTGTCCAAAGTCACTGAGGGCTAAAGGGGTTCCAGGTCCCTCCTTCCTCAGACGGGGACCTTGAGGCGCAGAGAGGAGACCCACGCCCGCACAGAGCCACGCAGCTGCAGAGTTACCCACGCATCCTTGAACAGAAAACCACTCATGGATCTGTTGAAACTGACGGAGACCGGCCCGCGGAATGGCTGACTGGCCAGCCAGCCACAAGCACCCCAGGAGAGGCCACTTTAATGGGTGCAGAGAGCAGCCTCGGGGGTGTGACAGTGGAGACCCCTCTCTCCTGGCTCTCCCCCACGAAGTGCAATGGGAAAATCCAGAAACAGTGCAGCAGACAACCACGGAGCTCTGCAAGGGGGACAGGGGAAGGTGGACTGGCTCGGGGACTAAGAAACGCAGGACGCCATGGGTCACGGCCCACGCAGTGGCATATGGTGACCGGGTGGGTGTTTCCCTCCGCCAGCCACACTGCAGATATTGAGCCGGAGGCCCGTTGGCACCCATCCGCCTGGAGAGTGGGCCCAGGGGAATATGCTCCATCCACAGCCGCAGTCTCCAGCCCACCTCGGGGCACAGAGCATCCGGGCAAGTACAGCTCACTCCCACACCAGGTGGGCTCAGCAGACCAGGAGAGCACTTGGACAAGCATTCTGAAGACTAAGTTGTCATCAGAACCACAACCCATAATAAGCCAGGCCCTACGTAGTAAACCGAAACAGGGTGGCAGCCTGCTAAATAGGAGAATCAACTAGAGCCCAGAGTCTCCCAGACGTCCAGGAACAAGGGAGAATTGGTCTTCACACCGAGAACCATGAAGATAACTATTTGAATGAGAAAAGACAGCAGATGCAGCACCAAGAAGAATCAGCTGTTAGGAGGTCCCTGACAAGGATCTTCAAGTCAACTGTCACCAACATGCTTCACCAAACAATTACAAATACTTTTGAAACAACTGGGGGGGAGGGGAAAGAAGAAAATCTCACCAAAGAAATATAAAACATAACCAAATGGAAGTTATAGGCCTGAAAAAGAAAATAACCAAAATGAAATTTTTTCTGGATGGGCTCAATAACAGAATAGAGAGGATGACAGAGGAGAGAATCAGAGAATCTGAACAACAGAGAGAAAAGAGCCTCCATCTGTGGGACAATCATTGTATCCTGAGAGTCCCAGAAGAAGAGAGGTGAGTGGGTCTGAGAAAGTATTCAGAGAAATAATGGCTCAAAACTGACCAAATTTGACAAAACACATAAACCCACAAGTCCAAGAACAGGTGAACCTCAAATAGGATAAACCCAAAGTAACCTACTCCAAAAACACATCGTAGCTAAACTTCAAAAAGCTAAAGAGAGGGGAAAATTCTCGAGAGCAGAATAAGACAGATTTTCTATAGGGGAGCACCAGTTCCACGGACAGCCGATCTTTCGCCGGAAACGATGGAGGTGAGTGGGAAGTGGCACCACATTTTTCGGGTGCTGACAGACAGTTGCTGTGGATGTGAATTCTAATTGGCTGAAAGTATCCTTCAGACATGACTGGGAATAACGACATTCTCAGACAAAGGAGGCCTTGTCTTGCAGCCCAGGGGCTGGGTGACCTGGGACAGGTCCTTCTGCGTCTATGCCTCCATTTGCCCTCTGTGAAATGGGAGGAGTTGGCCTCCATTTGCCCTCTGTGAAATGGGAGGAGTTGGCCTCCATTTGCCCTCTGTGAAATGGGAGGAGTTGGCCTCCATTTGCCCTCTGTGAAATGGGAGGAGCCGGCCAAGTCATTTTTCTGGAGCAGCCGTGGAAGAGGCCGGGAGGAGGGAGGGGCGGCCCAGCGGGTCTGGCCCCAGGCCCCTCTCCCACTCTGTGCCCAGCCCGACTCTCATCTGTTGTGTGTGTCAGAGCTCACGTAAGATTTCAGGTGACAAGAGGGTTCCTCTGCTAGAAGGAGTTTGGGAACTCTGACCTGGATGTTGCAAAAGGCCCTTTCTGACTCACACCCGGAACCTTCCGAAGGCCACGGGGGCCAGCAAGTCCCCGAGGCAGGGCCCTGGCGGAGGCAGTTCCCCGGAGGCAGCCTGTACAGGGTTTCCTGTCCTCCCTGAGTTCTCCAGGAACCCTCGCGAGGAAGGGCACCTGGCCCCTCATCCTGTGCTCGGAGCGGGTGGGGGGGCCGGCCCTTGCAGGGCACCCGCCTCCTGAACACCGAGGGGCGGGACCCGCATCCCCTCTGAGCCCTCGTGGGCAGCCCGGCGGCTCCCAGGGCGGGCGCTGGCCTTTGGCCCTGAGCATCGTGGCCTGAGCAGCTGGGTGCCGGCCAGGACGGGGGGCACGGACCCCCAGATAAGCAGACATGGGCTCTGTCCTTGGAGCCCACAGGCTGTGGAAGGACTGACAGCTTGGGACAGGCCTCCTGCGGTGCTTCCGGGTGGGACCTGCCTCTCCAGGGAGCCGGGATGCATGCCTCGCTCACGTCTGCGCCAGGCGGGCCCTGCGGGCGCCCCTCCCCGCTCTGCAGACTCGGTGTGGCGGGTCGGTGTCAGTCCCAGGCGGCCGGGCGGCGGTGTGAGCCGCAGGTGGACCCGCTATGGGCTCCCCACGGGAGGCAGGGCCGTGCCTCAGGCTCTGAGAGCCCTAGAAACGAGGGCTTTAGCGTGAAATGCCCCGTGGCGAGGAGCTGAGGGTTTATTTTTAATAAAACGGTCTGCAGGCCCTGTGGTTGGTGGTGGCCTCCATGCCGCTCCGGCTCCAGGTGGCACAGCCTGACCGCCCTCCCCCGTGGTCAGAGAACACCGTGCCCGCCTGGGTGGGGTCAGGTCCGAGGTGTCCCTGGTGTCCTGGGCTGGCTCGGGGACGTCCCCCTCCCTGGCTTCCCCTCAGTCCCTGGGGACAGAGGTCAGGACGGAGGCTGGGCGTGGTCCTCGGGCCCTCCGGCGTCCCCTGCCGGCCCACACCCCGGCCTCTCCGCGGGGCCGCGCCTGCCGCGTGCGTGACGCTGTGCTGTGTCTGTTCCAGGGTCCCCCTATTCCAAATCTGACCCTCTCCCAGGACACGGAAAGAATGGCTTGGACCACCGGGTAGGTATCCCGTCCCCGGCCCGCGGTGTACTAACCTCACTGTGAGCCTGAGCGGTCCCCACAGCGTCCTGCCTTCACAGCTGGGGGGTGGGGGGTCTGGGACCCCGCTCGCCCGCCTGCCTGTGCCTGCTGCTCCATCAGGGCCCACCTGCTGCTCCTCCAGACCAGAAAGAACCGGCAACACCCCTTCCCCCTTCCCGGGAGACCCCCCCCCCGGCCCCCGGGACACCTCAGCGTGTCGGGGAGGAAGGTGGGGCCGCGTCCATCCTCCCTCTGTGACCTGGAACCTAGTAAGGACCTTAAAATGTGAGCGAGGAGCCCCTTCCTTCCTGGAGGCCACGGCCCCGCCTGCGTCACCAGCACCTTTGCCCCCACGCAGGTGTCACTGGCACCTGATGTCCCCGGAGGCCACAGAGCAGCTCTCCCCAGCTGCGCCCCGGGGTCCCGTCGCGGGACGTCCAGGGGACTCTCTGACGGTTTGCTGCCTGACTGTCCCCCACGATAGGCAAGACCCTGGCGAAGAGTCGCCCCTTCTGACCCTCTTCCCACCGTGAGGACCGGGTGGGGTGGGCATGAGGACACCATACGCACGCACACGTGCCAGGCCCCAGGAGGCTCTGCCCGTGGGGATGCTGGTCCGTAACCAAGGCGATTCAGCCTCGAGGCTGCGTCCCGTTGGCGGCTCCGTGGCCGCCGCAGCAGTGAGTGGGGCCCGGCGACAGCTCCTCGGCCTCCCCGGGGGACCTCACAGCCGGGCCAGGCCCTGGGACACGGCCTCGGACAGGGACGCGGCCCAGAGCCGCGGGCGTCCCTCGGCCTCTCCGTCTGCCCCAGCCCTGTGGGCGCTGCCGTCTGTCCGGGCCGGGTCGTGCATGCCGGCTGCTTCGGCTTCCTCCGTGGGGTCTGTCCCTCCTCGTGTCCACATGGAAAGTGGGGGGAGAGGAAGCAGGCGCTGACCCCTGTCCACTGGCGGCCCCAGGAAGCTGTCGGGGTCCTGAGGCAGGGGGCCGTGGCCGGGTGCTCTCTGCTCACCGGGCACAGCTGTCCTCTGACCCGGGGTCTGGCGGGGCCAGGCGTCCTGCCCCCGCACCCCACTTCCCCCTTCTTCAGAGGAGAGTTAGAGAAGCCGTCTCTGTGCCTCTCGCCTCAGTGGTCCCCGGTGCCTCCGCCCGGGACACCGGTCATGTCCTCCCAGCCCCTGGCCTTGGCCTCCACCCCCTCCAAGGGCTTGGGGACAGCTGGTCCTGACCCTTGCGGGTGGCAGGTCCTCGCCCGCTCTAGAGCAGAGAGCAGGACTCAGAGCCCCTCGGGACGCCCGCTGGCCTGCGGGCGGGGCAGTCAGGCAGGCGGTGTGGCCTGCGTGTGCGTGGGGATCATGGTCACGTGGAGAGGGGACTTCCCAGTCGCTTCCACGGGGACCGGTGAGCGTGGCGTGTTCTGCTGCTTTTCTCCCTGCAGCGCCTTCTCCTCCAATCCTCTCTTCCCGAGACTCTGGCGCACGTCCGTGCCTATTTCTCGGTGGGAAGCCGGTAATTAATTACCTTTTCTGCCCAGCCTTTCCGGGCAGCTGCAGTCACCCTCCCCGCAGGTCCCCGGGGAGCCCTCGTGCACCCACAGCCGTCGAAGACCTGCCGGGCTCCCGGGTCCCTGACAGGAAGGGGACCGAGTCATCGGGAGGCACACGTGTCCCCATTCCTGCTCTGAGGGGTGTGTCACAGGGGGCCACCCCTGCTTGTCCCCGAGCTCCTTAACATGTCCCGATGCTCCTTAACATGTCCCGATGCTCCTTAACATGTCCCGATGTTCCTTAACATGTCCCGATGCTCCTTAACATGTCCCGATGCTCCTTAACATGTCCCGATGCTCCTTAACATGTCCCGATGCTCCTTAACATGTCCCGATGCTCCTTAGCATGTCCCGATGCTCCTTAGCATGTCCCGATGCTCCTTAACATGTCCCGATGCTCCTTAACATGTCCCGATGCTCCTTAACATGTCCCGAGCTCCTTAACATGTCCCGAGCTCCTTAACATGTCCCGAGCTCCTTAACATGTCCCGATGCTCCTTAACATGTCCCGAGCTCCTTAACATGTCCCGATGCTCCTTAACATGTCCCGATGCTCCTTAACATGTCCCGATGCTCCTTAACATGTCCCGAGCTCCTTAACATGTCCTGATGCTCCTTAACATGTCCCGATGCTCCTTAACATGTCCCGAGCTCCTTAACATGTCCCGAGCTCCTTAACATGTCCCGAGCTCCTTAACATGTCCTGATGCTCCTTAACATGTCCCGATGCTCCTTAACATGTCCCGAGCTCCTTAACATGTTCCGATGCTCCTTAACATGTCCCGATGCTCCTTAACATGTCCCGAGCTCCTTAACATGTCCCGATGCTCCTTAACATGTCCCGAGCTCCTTAACATGTCCCGAGCTCCTTAACATGTCCCGATGCTCCTTAACATGTCCCGATGCTCCTTAACATGTCCCGAGCTCCTTAACATGTCCCGATGCTCCTTAACATGTCCCGATGCTCCTTAACATGTCCCGAGCTCCTTAACATGTCCCGATGCTCCTTAACATGTCCCGATGCTCCTTAACATGTCCCGAGCTCCTTAACATGTCCCGATGCTCCTTAACATGTCCCGATGCTCCTTAACATGTCCCGATGCTCCTTAACATGTCCCGATGCTCCTTAACATGTCCCGCGGTGCCCGAGCTCTGCAGTGAGGAGAGAGGTCACTGCCCGCTGCCGGCTCTTCTGGGACACGTGCCTCCTGCCCCCTCCCCTCCTGGCCACCGCAGATCCCAGTGGGAGCCCCAGGGCGCCCCGTCGGGAAAGGCCCCATGCTAACTGTGAACAGGCTGACTTCTCCACGAGAAGACAGTGTCGGCTTAGAACCCGCGGTGTAGAGGGGGGACCCAGTGCACGGGCACCGTCTGCACAGCAGGTTCATACTCACAAGCCTAAACCCTCCGAGCTCGCTAACGTGCAAGGCCATTGGCTGCTGTGGCAGCGAGCCTGGCAGGTGATTTGAAATCAGATCTAGTGTAAAATAACAAATACATGGAGCCATTGAATACACGGAGCCATGGCAAAACCCCCACACACACACTAGGCATGTGAGAAACATGGCTGTCTTTCGAAGCAGGTTTTCACATGTCCACGGAGCATGTATACCCATGTCCATGTGTGCGACTACGAGGAGCACCTTAGCCCGTTAAAGAAGGCCCCTGTTTTCCGGCTGGAAAGCTGGACAGAGCACGGGCATCAGCACCAGACGCCCCGAGTTCTGTCGGGGGGCAGGGGGGTGCTGGGCAAGTGACGCACATTTCTGAGTCTTTCCAAATGTGTCCTTACCTCTAAGACTATTGTGAGGACGTCGTGGCTGTAAGCTCTCACACGCTCTGCAGCGCGGTCCCCACACGAGGAAGTATCACAAAAGCACGTTCCCGCCCTCCTTGCTTCCAGGCCCGGGGCCGCGGAGCGGAGTGGCGGGATCCACCGCGACTCCAGGAGGAGAAGTGCCGGCCCGTGTGAATGGCCACCGTTTCGCTCCTACCATTAGCAATTCCCAAAAAGTAAAACTCACGAGCGAAACTTTTTGCAGCACCATGCATGCGCTGTGTGATCCTGGGCAAGTTGCTTAACCTCTCTGAGCCTTGTCCATGAAATGGGGATGATAATGCCCACCTCCTCGGGTGGCCGTGGAGATGAGTGGACGTGGCTGTAAGAGCAGCGGACACAGAATCTCACCGGCGAGGGGGGAGGTCAGCGCTTCGTCGCTTTTCCCTCCTGTGACCCTCTGCTGAGCACCGCGGGGAGCCCTCCAGTGCAGCCGCTGTGGGGTTCCCCGGCGGCGCCGCTCTCCTGCCAGCACACATGGGGCGGCAGCCCAAGGCTCCCTCGCGCCAGAGAGGTCGGGAAGACCCCAGGCCCACCTGGCAGCGCTGGGCTGACCCTCCGCTCCCCTCTGCCCCCGGGCGATGCCCCACCCTCCCTCCCGGGAGGCTCTGTCTGGTCTCAGGGCCTGATAGAGCGGCGGAAGCTGGTTGTGGCCCTAGGAAGGGTTCCCGCTGCCCACGGTGGCCCTTGCGGCCAGCTTTGATGGCCTGTGATGCAGGACCGTGGCCACTAGAGGGCGGCCTTTCCCGTCTGTGTCGCAGAGGGGAGGAGGCGAGTGGCTGGCGGCTGGCGGGCCTGCCCTGCTTTGTCCCAGGCGGAGGCTCCCTAACCGACAGGTGCACCTGGGGTGCTCGTCAGGGTCCGAGAAAATGTCTCCAAAACGGGTTCTTACAGCTCAGGAGACGCGCTCTGTCGGAGTCCGCCCCCGGGTGGGGCGCAGAGCCGGCGGGGGCTCCAGGCCGGAGGGGGTGGGCCAGCGAGGCACTTTCCAAAGGACTCCGTAACCGAGACCAACGTGTGTTAACGCAGCTGTTTCAGAAATCCAGATTAATGCAGACAAACCCACGGTGAACCAGATGTCAAACACTTACGGGACCGGCTCCGGCCCTGCACCCGTGCTCTCCCCTCGCTGCCTCAGTTTCCCCCCTGGGTGAAGGGCTTTGGCCTGGCTGCCCTCTGAGGCCTTTGTGCCTCTCGCCAGGCGGGGGGCCCTGACTCCCGCCACCGCCGCCCCGGCAACTGCGGGTCCCTCTCCTTTGCACTGAAGCCAGTTGCGAAGTGCTGTGCTGTGCCCGGGGCGGTGGGGAACCCCGCGGGCTCGGTGCCCACGGCGGAACCTTCCGGGTGTGCAGGGTTGCTCCTGCGGGTGGGCAGGAGGGAGAGAATCCCAGACGTTCGTGGGCAGGAGGCAGTGAAATGGCAGAGCGTGGGCAGGTGAGGGCGGCACCTGAGTTGGGGGGCGGGGGGGGGGGGCGCGGGCGCAGTCCAGCACAGCCACTGTGTGGAGTGCTCGCGACACGCGCTCGGGGCTCTGTCCCAGCGGCTGTGCAGACACGGCCACCGAGCCCGGGACGGCGGGGGCTGGAGGGGGCTCAGGCCCCGGAACAGCTTCCACGCTGAGCCACCCCCGGGGCGTGCCAGCTGCAGAGCTCAGGGGCCAGGCCCCGGGGCGTCCTTAAGGGCGGTTCGGCAGGAGCTGCCTGGACCTGGACTGGCAGGGTCGGCGCAGGCCGGGAGGCGACAGCGGCCGGAGCAGAGCTGCGGGGTGAGGGCGGCACCCGGGGGTGGGGGCATCCATTGCAGCATCTGCAGGCTCGGTGATCCGACCCGCCCCGCCCCGGCCCCAGGCCCAGCCGGCCTGCCCGCGGCCCGCTCCTGCTGCCTCTCTCTTTCTCTTCCAGAACGCCAATCTGGCGCCTTGTGGAGCAGACCCGGATGCCAGCTGGGGCACGCGAGGTACACGGAGCGGGGACCCTAGGTCTCGGCTGGGGCAGGGAGCACTAACACGGTCCCACAAACTTCGCTCTAAAACCACCCCCACCCCCCAGGCCGCCGGCAGAGGCGCCCAGCCTGGCGCCGTGGGGGAGCCCGGGTGCTCGCTGCCGCCTCCCCTCGGGGTCGGCTTACTCCGTTCTCACGTTGCCGAGGTGCTCCCGCTCTCCCAGCGGCCCCTGCGCTGGCTTGTCTGTCCTCTGGTCACTTGGGGAGAGGGATCTGTGTGGGAACGCTGCCCGTGTCAGGGCACAGGCCCGCCCAACCTCCAGGGAAACCTCGGGCAGTAAGGGAGCAAGTCACAGGGGCAGGCCCCCAGGACGGGGCTGGGCCCCCACCCCCTCGCTCGCCTGGGCACTTCAGGGGGCGGGCTGCCTGCAGGAGGTTGGCAGGGACCTGGTCACGGGGCAGGTGTCTGGCGGAGGCTCTGCCCGCTGGGAGCCGGCCCTGAGCCTGCACGGGGCCCGGCAATGCTCCCTCGCCCTGTCACCCCGAGTGCAATGGGTGGGGGGCGCACTCTCACGGGCGGGACTGCGCTGCAGGGTGGAGATTGGGGTGTCGAAGCTGCTCCCTCCACGGGGCTCTCCAGGTCCCCGGCTCACAGCTGGCACGTCTGGAACCCCACATGTCGCGTTGAAAACTTCAGGGACGGGCCCCCCTCGCCTGGGCCCCTGCCAGGGACTCTCCCGAGACAGGCCTGGGCCGGGGTCCCAGTGTCTGCCTCTGTGGGTGCTGGGCGCTCACGGGGCTCCCCCCCCCCACCCCCGCCCCGCGACCTCACTGTGTAACAAGACCTAATCCAGGGACACCTCCCAGCACTGCGTCCGAGCTCAGGAACTCAGGGGGCATGGAAGGTTCAGAAGGAAGGAAGTCCACCAGAAGGCCCACTCCACAGGGGTAAACTGAGGCAGGCAGCGTTCTCAGCGGCTCGGCCCGGCTGGGGAGACAGCGCCGCAGGGACACAGCGCCGCGTCCAGCTCCCAGTCTGGCTCAGCCTCCTGCCCGCCTCCGGCTCTTGGTTTCTCCCTGGGACGGGCGGCTCCCTCCTCCGCCCGTGGCTCCAGGGCCGCCGCTGCGGGGACGGCCCCGCTGACGGCAGGGCGGGGGTGCTTCCACCTCTGCGATGGGCTCCCGCGCTTGCTCACCGGCCCGTGGCCTCTGCTCTTTCTCTTACAGAATACAAGGTAAGGGGCCGCCGCCTGCGCTGACCTCTGACCTCCGACCTCCTCCTGCCGCGCCTGCCCAGGTTAAAAGTTCCTTTTGCTGTGCTTTTCCTATGAAATGTGTGTCCCGTGCAGATGCCAGTATGTACCTTCCTCCCCACCCCCATCCCCGGCCCGGCTCCTCGCTCCCCCCCCCACCCCCCGCGTGTCCGCCTGAAGCCCCTGCGTCTCCCCTGCCCCCCCAGGTCTATCCCTATGACGCCCTCATCGTCACAAACCGAATCCGCGTGAAGCTGCCCAAAGACGTGGACCGGACGAGACTGGAGGTGAGAGAGGCTGGGGCGGGGCCCCTCCCACTGAGGGACTCTGAGGGGCCTCCCCACACTCGTCGCCCGAGTGTCCCCACCAGGCGGGGCGGGGCGGGCACGGCCAGGGCTCGGTGCCCGGGACCCGCGCTGCCTCATGGCGGGAGCACGCCGTCTGGTGCTCGCTGCCCAACCGAGGCGGCCGCGGGGGCCGAGCTGTGTGTGGCCGGGCAGGAGCGGCTGGGAGGGCGAGTGGGAGCCGTCCGGTCCGCGGCCTCCCGGGTCTGGGATAGCACACTGACGGGGGAGCAAGTACCTCTGACCCTCAAACAGCGTGGGGAGGGTCACTGACCCCCAGCACCGTCGGAATCCGAGGGTAACGGCTGACCCCCCCAAAACGTAACCGCTGTGTCCAGGGGGTGGGTTCCGGGACCCCCAGCGGGCGCTCAAGTCCCTCCTATAAGATGGTGCAGAACAGCACCTAGTCAGCCCGCGGCCCCGAGGGCTCCCTTCGAGGACTGGAGATCCTGCTTTGGGTGGATGGATGGCGGGGTTGGCTCTGCGGGTGCAAAGCCAGGGCTGCGGGGGGGCTGACTGGTCTAAGGAGAAAGCCCTCAGAGCGCTGGGCCCCAGGGGACGCCCCGGTCAGGGCCGCAGTGCTGCGTACAGGCCCGCAGGGGGCAGCGCGGCGTAGGAACCGGGAACACTGCTGCTGGAAGAGCTCACTTTGCTGAGCACCTACTGTGAGCCAGGTCCAAAGTGGCCCCCGTGCAGGACTTAACCTCACCCTCACCGTCACCCTCCAAAGGAATCGCAGCCAGACGGGGGTCCAGGCACCGGGGCAGGAATGTTCCGGGGCCTCTGCAGGACGATGGCACTGGGTGTGAAGGGTCTGGAGATTCCTGAAAGCCCATCTGTGCCTGGGGCTGGGCACACAGTAGGTGCTGGGAGCATATGAAGCCTACTGTGTGGCCAGCCAGCGCCAGACCCGGCCAGACTGCCTGCCCAGGCGGTGACTCGGGCGGCTGCCGGAGGGGAGTGACGGGGCCGCGGACGCTGCCGCATCCTGGGCTGAGGAGGAAGCGCTGAGCGGCCCGTAGAGGAGGGACAGGACTGTGAGCAGCGGAGAAGGGAGGACAGGGAAGCACCTGGGCAGGAGGCCCTCGGAGAGCAGTGTGCACAGAGCCGGCCGGAGCCCCGCGCCCCCTCTCCCTTCAGGGCGCCCACCCTGTGGCCTTGAGCCGATCCCGGGCAGCCTGCCTCCCTGGGGACAACGCCGCCTTCTCTGCAGGGACGCACTGTGGCTGTCGTTGTTCACTGTGCGGTCTTGTCCCCAGTACAAATGTCACTGCTGTGAAAGGGGCTGCTGGCCAGAGGCGCGGGGTCAGGAGCCGCCTGGAGGGCTCCTAGCTGGTGTGGCTGTCCCCCAGGGCCGTGCCCGATGGGTAGTCACTCTCTCCACGGAGAGCTCAGAGCTCAGCAAGCTGCCCCCAGGCACAGCCGTAGCCGTGGCCGTGGCGCCGGGCCTTGGGCCGGGGTCACTAAATGCCTCCCATCCACCCCCTTCACTGTAGCACAGAATGGATTTCTCTCCCGAAGCCTCGGTGTTGGCTCCGAAGGCCTCCGTGGGCTGGAGGGGGCCCTTCCCCTGCCCACCACCACATGATGGAAGGGCGTCTTTTATTATTATTATTATTATTATTATTATTATTAAGATTTTTTTATTGGTTTTTAGAGAAGAAGGGAGAAAGAGAGAGAAAAACATGTGTTAACATAAGAAACATTCAAACCTGGGAAGAAATTTTGTGAGTTTCTTTGA
Source organism: Eptesicus fuscus (assembly GCF_027574615.1). Lineage (NCBI taxonomy): Eukaryota > Metazoa > Chordata > Mammalia > Chiroptera > Vespertilionidae > Eptesicus > Eptesicus fuscus. The sequence goes on along the minus strand of NC_072474.1, from coordinate 115,377,810 downwards.
GCCAAAATGTCAGCAGTTGCCGGGGAGCAGAATCTCACCGGATTGGGATACCCTCCGGAGAATGGCCGTTTTCTGCCTTGTTTTCCACATTAGAGTCAAAGGGCAGCGTGGGTGGTCACACGCAATCCACCGGAGATGGATTCGGGAGGCGGGAGGGAGCGAAGCGGGAACCTCTGGGATTGGATGGAGTGAAATGATGGACACGTGCCCATTAGCAGGATAGCAATACCTGTGGGGGATTTGTGGTCTGGGACCTGGTGCATTGGTTGTGCCCCGAGGATCTGGAAGAAGGGAAATTACAAGTTACCTTGACATTCCCAAGGTGTGTTAGCATAGATGCAAAAAAAAAAAAAAAGGCTCAGTTAAGGTCAAAGAGGATCTCTGTCCAGGAAGATGCCGGCCGAGGACTGGACTACCCGCCATAAACTGCTTTTAGTTAAAGCTTTAATTTCAGACCATCCGTGTGGGGTGGTTATTCGAGGTCTCTGAGTTTGCAAGACCTCCATGCAGGCCTTCCCTGAGCTTGTCAGGTTAGCATGTGGCCCCTTTTCTTTCCTTCTTTTGTTAAAAAAAATATATTTTTTTATTGATTTCAGAGAGAGAGAGAGAGAGAGAGAGAGAGAGAGAGCGAGAAACATCAATGATGAGAGAGAATCATTGATCAATTGCCTCCTGCACATCCCACACTGGGGATTGAACCTGCAATCCGGGCCTGTGCCCTGACCGGAATCGAACCCGGGATCCTTCAGTCCGTAGGCCGACGCTCTATCCACTGAGTCAAACTGGTTGGGGCGGCATGTGGCCCCTTTTCATCCACACATGGATGTGAGAGAGAAATGGCCATCGGCTGCCTCCTGCACGCCCCCGACCCGGGATCCAGCTCGAAACCTGGGCATGTGCCCTGACGGGGAACCGAACCAGCAACCTTTCGGTGCGTGGATGACGCCCAGCCCACTGAGCCACACCGGCGGGGCTGGAGGGCCCTCTCCTTAGCCAGCTGGTTGCAGATGTGAGCCACGTCTGCGGCAGACCTGCCCAGCAGCCCTCGCTAGGTTGGCTGGGAGCTGGGCGCCAGGCCTGGCCAGACTCACAGAACGTGTGGCCATGCGGACAGGAAAGGGGCCGTGGGAAGGCGCTGCTTGTCTGCCGGGGGCTGGGGCAGTGTCCCTGTGCGTCACTCCAGTCGGTCCCCCTTGATTCAGCAGCCAGACCTTCCTTCCTGAGTGCCACAGGGCAGGGCGGGGTGCAGGGCGGGGTGCAGTGCTGAGTGCAGGGCTGGGTGCAGGGCGGGGTGCAGGGCTGGGTGCAGTGCTGAGTGCAGGGCTGGGTGCAGTGCTGGGTGCAGGGCGGGGTGCAGTGCTGAGTGCAGGGCTGGATACAGGGCTGAGTGCAGGGCTGGGTGCAGGGCTGGGTGCAGGGCTGAGTGTAGGGCTGGGTGCGGGGCTGGGTGCAGGGCTGAGGGCAGGGCTGGATGCAGGGCTGAGTGCAGGGCTGGGTGCAGGGCTGAGTGCAGGGCTGGGTGTAGGGCTGGGTGTAGTGCTGGGTGCAGGGCTGGGTGCAGGGCAGGGCTGGGTGCAGGGCAGGGCTGGGTGCAGGGCAGGACCGGATGCAGGGCTGTGTGCAGGGCTGGTGCAGGGCTGGGTGCAGGGCAGGGCTGGGTGCAGGGCTGAGTGCCAGGCAGCGCAGGGCTGACCGCGGGAGGGGAGAGGCTGCTCACAGCGCTGTCCTGTGCTGTCCTGGCGGCGGACCGGGGCTGACCTGACCGCACAGGGGGTTAGCTTGAGCCCAAGCTGTGGAATGTGCCTGAGAAAGAAGGCCCGGCAGCTATAGAAGAGCCTGCTTTGTTGGAACTCACCCGACCGGTCTGATGAGACCCTGGTAGATGATGGTGATGCACAGACAGGTCCTGAGAGATGGGCCTGCGCCAGCACCCAGGGCTCTAGAGGCTGAGAGGGCTGCAGTGATTGAGCGCTGAGGGGCACAGCACTGCTCGAGGGCCTGGTTGGCTGGGGCAATCCCGGAGGGCCACCTGGAGGAGGGGACCTTTGCCCTGGGATCTATAGGTCGAGGAGGAGCCACTGTGTGGAGTGGGGGAAAGTGCATTGCCGGCCCTGGGCTGGCAAAGAGCCTGGCATGTCCCAGAAGCCATAGATGGCAGAGGGCTGGCACAGCGCCGTACGTTCCCTGTGGTTGCCACTCACATTCCTTTAGTGGCGCTTGCTGGGGGCCAGAGGTTAAGTCGTTACCAGGAAACCTCTGCCCCTGGTTCCAGGTCACAAAGCTAGGGCAGAGATTCACTTCTCCGGGCACAGGGTGTCCCCCCTGCAAAGCCTTCCCCGGTCCCTCAGCCCGCAAGGACCTGCCGCTCTCTGACCCACCTCCCCCTAGGGGGGGCTCTCTGGGGGCAGGGGCCTGGTCTGCTAAGGTCAGTGTCCCCGGACCTGGCTCCACAGGTGAATGAAGGAGAGAGCGGAGCCAGCGTGGGTCCCAGCCCTCACGTCCCTGCAGCGTGGGCCACCCGCGTGCCTCTGAGCACCCCACCTGGTCCCTGGCACAGGGCGCCTGTTCCTGTCCTCCCCGGGACCATGGCACAGGGCACAGCGCAGCGGCTGTTGGAGCCGCTCCCACTGTTAAGTTTTAGGAACCTTCATGCTGGTGTGAAACCCAGCCATCGCAGCAAGTAAGTTCCGTAAACGTGGGTGGAGGCGATTCTATTTAAAGCAAAGGTGCAAATACTCAAAACTCCACCCCACACCCCCCCCAACGTCTCCCACCGCCTCTGCCATTGATGTGGCAGCACCGTCCTGTCCTGTCTGGATGCGGAACACTCTGTAACCGAGTGTCACGGGCACCTCTCCCAGCTCTGCACCCAGGGAGACACTGCACGCTGGCTGCTGGGCACTGAGGCTCTGGGAGCGGGGGCGGGGCTGGCAGCCGCCAGGTCTGAGGAGTGAGGAGGGGCTGGCCGGCCAAGCAGAGGAAGAATGGCATCACACCTGAGCTCCAGTCCCTCAGCAGCTGTGTGGGGGAGGAGCCAGCTGCAGGGGGTGGAGCCAGCTGTGGGGGGTGGAGCCAGCTGCGGGGGGTGGAGCCAGCTGCAGGGGTGGAGCCAGCTGTGGGGGGAGGAGCCAGCTGCAGGGGTGGAGCCAGCTGCGTGGGGGTGGAGCCAGCTGCGTGGGGGTGGAGCCAGCTGTGTGTGGGTGGAGCCAGCTGCAGGGGGTGGAGCCAGCTGCGTGGGGGTGGAGCCATCTGTGTGTGGGTGGAGCCAGCTGCAGGGGTGGAGCCAGCTGCGTGGGCGTGGAGCCAGCTGTGTGTGGGTGGAGCCAGTTGCAGGGGGTGGAGCCAGCTGTGGGGGAGGAGCCAGCTGCAGGGGTGGAGCCAGCTGTGTGGGGGTGGAGCCAGCTGTGTGTGGGTGGAGCCAGCTGCATGGGGGTGGAGCCAGCTGCACGGGGGTGGAGCTAGCTTCAAGGGGGTAGAGTGAGCTGCCCAGGGGGCGGAGCCAGCTGCAGGGGCTGGAGCCAGGTGCAAGGGGGTGGAGTGAGCTGCACAGGGGGGCGGAGCCAGCTACAGGGGGTGGGACGAGCTGCATAGGGGTGGAGCCAGCAGCAGGGGGTGGAGCGAGCTGCACAGGGGCTGAGCCAGGATGGGAGTCCTAGGCTATGTGGTCCTGGGTTGGAGGTCTTTGCAGGGCATGGCCCTGGAGGGTCACCTGTAGGCAGACTCCCCAGCAAAGCCTGCAGGCCATGCCATGGGGGCCGGTGCACCCCAGGAGTGGGCTGTCCCGGAATGAGGCTGACCAGCCCTCTGCAAAGGCCCCACGCCCTGGGCTTCCTTCCTGCCGGCTCAGGAAGGCGCTGGGCTGTGCCTGGCCTTGGTGGGTACCTGGGGGTGAGAGGGTAGGGCCGCCCTCCTCCTGGGGAGCCTTTGGAAGCTAGGGGTCAGGGGTCATCTGTGTCCCGCCCTGTCCTGCCTGCTACAGCGAGCACACGGGGCGGCCATAAGAGCCCTGGATGGAGCCGGGGATGACTCTGCTCGTGGCCTTGAGCGAGTTTATCTCGAGCCAGTTTCCCAGCAGCCCCGAGCGGGGCCCCTCACCCCTTCTCACCTGGAAGCAGGGCGCTCAGCCAGGTGAGGCGGACACTGGACCACAGAGCCGGAGCCGGGGGCGAACAGGTCCGGGCCAGCAGGTCCCTCCTCACTGACCCTCCCCGGCGCACAGCCCGCAGGCCAGCTCTGACCTCACAGAGGAGGAGCGGACCAGGCCGGGTGGGCCCCTGCTGGCCCGGGACTTGATCTTAGCCTGGAGGCCCCAGCCGTGCTCCCATCGTCCGCTGGGGGCGCGTGTGCGCATACAGGCTCCCGGGCCTGTGCCACGAAGCCTGTGTTGGTAGGTCTCAGGGCCTCGCAGTTCTCAGATCTGACAGCACCCGGGTCATTGTGACCGGCCTGCAGGGCTGCAGACTCAGCAGGGACCCCCTGCACGCCCCTCCCTCCCTGCGGGCCCCACCTGCCTTCCCAGCTGTGGAGTGGCTCCTGCAGGTGGGACCCCGTGGGGGCAGGTGGGGGAGCACCCCCATCAGCAGGGCAAGGATGACTAAGGGGCCTGGCCCCGGCTCGCCCCGCCCGCCCCTGAGCGGGCGCCCAGACCCCGGGCGCGGGGAAGGAGAGCACCCGCCTCTCCGAGGCCCGGCCCCTCCTGAGCTGCCCCTCCCACGGCGGTGCTCAGGAGCCGGGACAGAGGCCTTGCTCTTGGTCAACGTGTGAGCCGCCCCCAGCGGCGCCCCAGGGCCCGGGGTCGCTGCGTGGCAGACCCCGGTGGATTCTTGCTGAGCCTGTGGGAGCCATGTCCCTTTCTCCCGCCCTCTCCTGTCTCCACTGTCCCCGGTCCTCGGGAGGACTGTGATCTGGCCTGGACAGGGCGCTGCTGTCTGCAATGACAGTCCCGCGTCTCTGTGGCCGGGCGGCTGCCTCCGCCACCGGGAAGCCCCCACCACAGCACCCTGCCCCGCAGCTCGGGAGCCATCTTCCTGTTGCTCCTTCAAGTTCGCAGCAGCAAGCCCACGGCCCCTTCCCGGCAGAGACCGAGACTAGCCTGATGGGCGTCTCCGTGTGTATTCCTGTCTGTGTGTCTCTGTGTATGTCCATGCATGTGTGTGTCTGTGTCTCTATGACTGTGTGTGTGTCACTCTGTGACTGTGTGTGTGTGTCTCTGTGACTGTGTGTGTCTCTGTGACTGTGTGTGTCTCTGTGACTGTGTGTGTGACTATGTGACTGTGTGTGTGTGTGTATGTGTGTGTGTGTGTGTGTGTGCATGCGCACTGAGAACTCTGGGCCCAGATTCGATTAGGAGGGACTTTGTGACTCAGGACAGCGGAGGCTGGGGGACAGGGAGGGCTCAAAGTCAGGTCTGGGCCCTGCGGGCTTCGTTGCTCAGCTCCATGCCTCAGCTTCCTTGTCTGTGAAATGGGCCACAATGAGCCCGCTGCCCCCCTCAGATGGCACCGTGGGGATTGAGCGCCGTGAGCCTGTACGCTCACCCCTGGCCCCGCTGCTTCAGGCAGGAGGGCGTCCCATCCCCACGCGCTGTGGCCTGGGCTCCCAGGGGAGCTGCGTGGCTGCGTCTCTCCTCTGGGTGCCAGCAGCAGGGAGGCAGCGGGACCGGGACCGAGGCCCACGCAGCCGAGGGCGGCCCCACCGCGCAGCAGCCTGCCTCTGGCGGCCCAGCCCGGCGGCACGTGGCTGAGGTGCTCACCGCTCCCCCTGGGGTTCCCTCTCTTTGAAGAGACACCTGTCGCCCGCCGAGTTCCAGGAGGTGTTCGGGATGAGCGTGGAGGAGTTCGACCGCCTGGCGCTCTGGAAGCGGAACGACCTCAAGAAGAAGGCCCTGCTGTTCTGATGGCGCCGGCGGCCGCTGGCTCCGGCTCCTCTGTGCCCACGGGGCGGGCGGGCGGCGCCTGGGCGGGTGGGGCCCGCGGGGGCGGGGGCAGGAGCAGGTCCCACAGCGCAGCCGAGCACCTGAGACCCTCCTGCCTGTAGCCCAGGGCCCTGGCGCCGGCTGTGCACCGCCCTCCCCCGGTGCTGGCACCAGCGAGATGCTGCAGAGCTGCTGTCCCCGTTGGGGGGGGGGGGGGGGGCGGGCGTTTAGACAGCAAGCCCGCCTCCCCGGCTCTGGGGGCATGAGGGGACCAGGACGGGGATCCGAGGAGGCTTGTCCGGGACAGGCCCGGCACCATCGCCGGGGGGAGGGTGGGGGGCACAGGCCTCCAGTGTCCGCTGGCCCCGGAGGGCACTGGCTCGTGGCCTGCAGCCGGGGGTCCCAGGGCGGTGCCAAGTGTGGGGGGACGGGCGTTGCCGCTGGGTGTGCACAGGGTCTCCTCCAGGCCCTCGTGCCCTCACGGCTCTCCCACGTCCCCCCAGATGCCTAAAGGATGTCTGTACAGGAACACAAAGCTTTATTTTGCTAAGAAGCTCGCCCGCGGGCCCTGAGGCCACAGGGTAAAGACTGGGGGGCCCAGCCTCGGCCCCGCCCTCCGCGCTGGGTGGTCTCCGTGCTCCGTGTCCCTCGCACATGGACTCCTCGAATGTTTTCTTTTGCGTCTCTTTCTTTCGTACCTGTCACACGGTCCCCCGAAAGGCCGCCCCCCCCCCAATAATTCTGTGTGTCAGTGCGTGTGACGTCCACGTCCACGGCGATTTCCTCGCTGTTATTCTCCACGTCTCGGGGCGGATCCGCCTCCCCGGCGGCCAGGGCCCGGGTTCGGGACTTCCGTGTACTCGGCCCGACGCCCCGTGTGGCTTTTTGGTGACATGGCCAGCAGTGCCCCACCTCCCCACAGAGAACACACACGTGGCCCCGGAGCGATGCCTCGTGGGTGGTCCTGGGACGGACACTGACCCTCGGGGCAGAGGCTGCGGCACTGAGAGGCGCGGGCTGTCCCCGGGGCTGGGTGGTCCGTGTCACCATGTCTGTGAAGGGCCTCGATGGCCTGTGGAAACCAGCCAGGCATCGCCCACGTCTGTTCCCGGCGTCCCGTGGAGCCGCACCCCTGTGTCCTGGCCATCCCGCCCGTGAGTCAGCCTTGCTCAGCTTCCTCCCAGCCCCGCACACGCCAGGCCGGTGGCGCCCGGCTCCCGCCAGCCCGGCTCGGCCAGGGAAGGGGAAATTCTAGCACCTAACACGCTTCCGTCCACTCAGCGGTCTGAGCCCGAGCCACTGGAAATCCCCGTCTCCGCCTCCGTGCGATGGATGTGAGGCCGCCGGGAACCGGAAATAAAGGACGGTGTATTCTAACCTGTGAGCGTGCCACGCCGCTTCTTAGAACCGCGGGCCCTTCCCAACGGGCCGGCCCTCCTCTGATGGTGCGTGGGGAGAGGGTGGCCCCGAGAGGTGGCACTGGGCGTGGGCATAGCGTGGGGGGTGCCATTAGGGGCCGGACCGGGGGGTGGGGAGGCGTGGGATGAGGGGAGGCCACAGGCCTGGGACCCCTGCTTGCTCCAAGGCATGGCTCGGCCGGGCTCTAGTGACATTTTTTTTTTAATTTATATTTTTATTGATTTCAGAGAGGAAGGGAGAGGGAGGGAGAGATAGAAACAATGATGAGAGAGAATCATGGATCGGCTGCCTCCTGCACGCCCCCCACTGGGGATCGAGCCTGCAACCCGGGCCTGTGCCCTGACGGGAATCGAACCTGGGACCCTTCAGTCCGCAGGCTGACGCTCTATCCACTGAGCCACACCGGCCAGGGCTAGAGCGACATTTTGAAAACATCAACAGGATCATGCCCGGCTCCCAGTGTCTCCCCTCTAAGCCCCACTCGCCACCCCACCTCGTGGGGTCCTGGTGCCTGTCCCTCCTGTCACGGCCACGCTGCTGTCTCTTCCACCTGCCGGCTGCCCCCAGGTTCTTTATCTGGTCCCTGACGCTGCCCGCCCCCGGACGGCACACCGGGGCTGACGGTCCTGGGCCAGCTCTGGCCTGGGTGCCACTGGGGTAGTTGGTGGTGGGACAGGAGCTCGTGCGGACACTGCTCGCCCCGGCTTCTCAAGGACAGCTCGGCCCGAGGCCTCCCTGTGGTGATGGGACGTCTGTCCACACGCTGTCCACATGGTAGCACACGCGTGTGAAGCGCGGCCGCGGGACTGCGGAGCTGGGCTGCACATGTCCGGGTTCAGGAGCCGATGTGGCTCGAGGTTAGAAACGGCCGCTGCCCGGCCCGGGCCCCGGTGCCCCAGGAGCCCGGGATCTCCGCGCCGTCCAGCCACGAGTGTGCCCCGGGTGCCCGGGATACGAGGTCAGTTTAGAGCGCGCGTGCCCAGCGCCTGTCTGTCTGCGCCCGGCGCTGCCCTGGGTGTGGAGCGCCCGGGGCCGTCCCCGCTCCAGAGCTCGGGGTGCGCCGAGCCCCGCTTGCCCAGGTGCTAAGGACCTGCACCAGCCACATCTGGCTCCGTTCTGCACGCCAGCCTTCGTGTCTGCCAACGGCAGCCCCCTTCCCGAGTCGTCCGTCCCCCACCTGGGGTGTCAGGAACCCCAGGGCGGATGGGCAGGGAGGTGTCAGAGCCTGAGGCCTCCTTCCTGGACCCTTCTCCCCCGGGGCTGTACGTTCCAAGCTACTTAAATCCCAACCCACAGCCCCAGAGTTCACGGCCGCGGAGGGAGAGGGCGTGTGTGACGAACCAGCAGGCCCTGGGGCTGGCTCAGAGGGGACACGTGCCACCTTCAGGCCGGCCTGTTGGCCAGAACTTGTCCCATGACCCCACCCAACTGCAAAGGCATCTGGGAAACGCAGACACCCGCGTGTCAGAGGAGACAAGGCCAGCGTGTTGGTGAGCAGCCTTTTCCCAGGGACATTTTGTCCATTGATTTTCAGAGAGCGTGAAAGGGAGGAAAGAGAAACCTCCACAGGAGAGCAGAACGTCGATTAGCTGCCTCCTGCACGCCCCCACCGGGATCCAGCCCGACACCCGGGCATCCTGGCTGGGAGTCGGACCAGCAACATTTTGGTGTATGGGATGATGCCCACCCACTGAGCCACACTGGCCAGGGCCCACCCTTGGTTTAACTGAAACCTTGAGCGACCTTGAGCCAGAGGCGACCAGTTAAGCTGTGAGTTAATAAACGTCCGTTGTTTAAGCCGCTGGGTTTGGGGCCTTGGTTGCATAGCAACAGGTGCCAGCAGCGGGCCGGGGGCTTTCATCGCATCGGTGAGCCGACGGCGCCTCCCAAACCGGACCTGGATTTCCCGCAGGTGCCCACGTGGCTGACCTCTGCCCCCCTGAGCCCCAGAATCCACCTGGGCCTATACACAGCGTGTCATTTATTTTTTTCTAAAGAGAAAGGTCAGTGGGAGAGTCGGGGAAGAGGTCTCGGCACTAAGCCACCCCCTTCCCCTTCACAGCATCAGACGAGGTCAGGAGTTCCCACGGGAAGTGCCGGTCCCACTCTTAGATCACTAAACCTGATCTACTCCCCATCGCGTGCGCACGGCATTGGAGAGGCGGGGGGCCAGGAGGGCCTGGACTTCCTTCTGCCGTGATAAAGCGGCCTCCACGTTTCAGTTCCTAAACGGAGAAGCTTTCTCTTCAGCTGGGACACCTGCCTGGCTGGCTCCGGGGCGGATGCAAGCCCCATTGGATGGGTGCTGAGGAAGTAGCCTCAGGCCGGGTTACTCACCCACAGATTTTGTGGAACGCCTGTGTACTTCAGGCAGGAGTTCTGTAAGTCACAGAACAACGGACTGACGTGGCTTAAGCGAGTCAAGGACTTGGTGTTTTAATCGAATAGAGAATCTGGCGGTAGTTGATGGGAGGTCTTGGCTCAGGGGCTCAAGGGCGCAAGAGTCAGAATCTCTCTGATTCCGACGGTGCTCCTGGTTGTGAGACGGCGGCTCCGGCTCCAGACACCACGTGTGCGTTCCGGGTAGGAATCCCTGCTGCTGAGCAAAGGCAGGGTCAGCTGCGTCTGTTCCCTTGCCCAGACAGCAATGGACTAACGTGGGGCAGCGAGGGGCGCTGGTCAGCCTTCAACTCCTGGCATTCTGGGGTGGGAGGAAGGAGAAGAGCCCTGATTTGCAGCAGCTGCCAATTTCTGTGGTGTAAATTCTCCCACCACCTCTGATCTCAAACTGTCAACATGACGTTGTCGGCCGTGTCTGTGGGAGGAGACTCCGCAGCACGCCATCACATAGCATTTCCATCACACAGCTACAGTGGATGCAGAATGCTTCGAAGCAGATCATGGTAAGCTGTCGTAAACGAATTAGGGAGTAGTTCTGAGTATTCTCTTTGTTTTTAATATAATTTTTCATTGTAAGTTTATGCAACTTAATGGTTAAGTAGTGACTGACTGTGTTGAACAACCGACTTGCAAAATTCCTGAACAACAAACACTCACCCCTGGGGTCTGGTCTAAATGGGCTGCAGGGCACCACGGTCAGAGGCCTTTCAGCCAACTTCCACTCCGTCTCCCCGGCCAGGACGGTGTCACGTGACCACCTCCGCGACCGGGGAAGCTGGGAAGCCAGAAGCTCTTTGGGTCTCTACAGCGGAACATGGCCAGGGAGAGAGGGTGGGGAGGGGGGAAGGGCCAGCCACCCACCTACGGCCCCAGAACAAGACGGTGATGAGCAAGACAGACTCCACTCCCATTCTCCTGGGGCCTTCATGCTAGGGGCAAGAGAGATGTTTAATTAATTAATTTGTTATTTATGTATTTATTTATCCTCCCCCGAAGGTGTTTTTCCATTGTTTTTTTTTTAGAGAGAGTGGAAGAGAGAGGGAGAGACAGAGAGAAACATCGATGTAAGTGAAACACATCGATTGGTTGCCTCCTGCACGCACCCTTACCAGGGCCTGGGCCTGGGAGGAGCCTGCAATCGAGGTCCATGCCCTTGATTGGAATCGAACCCGGGACCCTTCAGTCTGCAGACCGACGCTCTATCCACTGAGCCAAACTGGCTAGGGCGCAAGAGGGATATTTTAAACAAGTGAGTATGGTTGTGACAATTGCCAGAAAACAGTCCAGGGTGCTATGAATGTGTGCAATGGAGAGGAGACCTAGGTTGTTGTATTCATTTTTTTATTGTTTCCTGACAAACGTTTGTGGCATGTGCCCTTGACCGGAATCGAACCCGGACCCTTCAGTCCGCAGACCGACGCTCTATCCACTGAGCCAAGCCGACCAGGGCAAAGCACTCATTTCTTAACTCAGTTTCTGGGAGTCGGCCTTGGGCACATTTGACCCCCCCAGCACCGCTGCATGAGTGCAGGGGGAGCCTGGGACAGCTTCTAGCCAATCGGGGTGGCAGAGGCCATGGGCTGTCACTCCCATGGTCGGGTTCCATTACTCAGAATTCATCCTTACACACTAGACAGAGAGCTTCTACTTACATCCTTTGAAGCACTCACCTCCACGCTGTGAAGAACCCCCGGGGGAGGCTCTGTGGCACCTTAGGGCAGCCTCCGGCCCACAGCCCCCCGGAAGTGAGATCTGGCATCAACCCGAGGGAGCTTGGAAGTGGAGCTGACCCTAGCCACGGCTCCAGGTGAGGACACGGCTGCTGAAATGCTAGGTGATGCCTGCTATGCCCTGAGCAGAGGACTCAGCTGAAATGTGCCGAGATGCGTTTTCCTGACCTCTGAGCACATCCCCGCACCACACTGCGGCCCTGGCTGAGAGGGGTGGGGAGCTGCTTATGTTCCTGCAGGAGTTTGTTGGCAAATCAGATCAGGAGCCAGGTTTCCAGGTGTGTGCGTGTGTGTGTGCGTGTGTGTGTGCATGTGTGTGCGTGTGTGTGCGCGTGCGCAGGGAGATGGGGATGGGGTTTTCTCCAGTCACTGTCAAGACCTTACACATCTATCCGTCCATCCATCCACCTACCTAGCCAGCCAGCCAGCCAGCCAGCCAGCCAGCATTCCCTGAGTGCCTGCAGGGTGCCTGGCCCTGCTCTGGCACAGCGATGACTCCGACTCCGAGGCAGACCCCTGCTTGTGCTCGCAGGAGGTCACACTTCAGAGGGCAGCTGCAGCTGCTGTGACAGGCACGGTGGGCGAGGCCCTGGGAACGCGGGGGCGGCGGAGGGGCCAGGGAGACGGTGGTTCCACACTCGAGCCTGAGCCTGTGTGGATGGAGAGGCCTGGACTGAGCGGGGAGGGGAGGGGAGCAGCAGGTTAGGGCACTGGGTGAAGCTCTTTGCTTTGGCCCTGGCAGGTGTGAGATGCCTCCTGGGCATCCAGCCGGGAGAGGTCCGGGCTGGGGATAAGGATCTGGTAGTGACCGCACTGTGTTTAGAACCTGGGAGGGAGATTTCCAGTAAGAGCATCCCTGTGAATAGGAGGGCATCTGGCCGAGCCATGGGTCACCCCAACACCTCATCACACAGAGGCTGGGCAGGGATGGGGGCATCCTGGAGACTCTGGGGGAGCTGCTGGTAACAGGGAAAAACCAGTGGGGGGCACATGAGGCCTCCCTAGATAGCAAATACTGCGACGGATGAGGACAGAGGTGAAAGGTGATGGGTGGTGTCCGGAAGTATGGGGTGACAGGCGAGGGAAGGAGGGCATTTCGGTGGGAAGAGCAGAACCACAAAAGGGTCCACGCAGGAAGGGGTGGCAGCTCGGCTCCTGGCTCCCTTTCCAGGCGTTAAAGCGACCCCGAGATCCCGGGCCTGCTTGAAGGCGCTCCCACTCCTGACGCACCTCCCACAAGCGGCTGCAACGTCTGTTGAATGAATAAAAGGTGAACGAGCGAATGGGACTTTGTGACTTGGGGCAGCAGTTGGTCTCGCTCCTTGGGCCTCAGTTTCCCTTTATGTACAGCAGACCAAGCCTTCAAGTCTGAGTTCTGGGTTTGGGATGAGCCAGGCCAGCTGAGCGGATTCCCCATGGACAGGAAGCTTGGCCTCCCTCGCCCACGGGGCCTCGGACTGGACGGGGCAGCTGCTAGGCCCGGCCTCCCCGCGGGACCAGCCCCGCCCCCGCAGCCCCGCCCCACCCCACCTCCCTTTGTTTCTCTCGGCCACGCCCCCTCCGCGCCTCTCCCTCCCCATTGGCCTGGGGGCGGGCCCTGGACGCCGGGCGCCGCCGGGGGCGGGGCCGAGGGGCGCGGGCGGGGCGAGTGCGCCTGCGCGGTGCCCGAGTCCCGCGGCTCCTCGCGCCGGCGGCTGCTCCGCGGAGCCCGAAGCCCGGCCCGAGCGGCGCTGAGACGGGCGGCGGCGCCCCGCCCTGGGCCTCCATTGTTGCGGCGGCCGCGGCTCTGCGGGCCGCTGGGTTCCGTTCCGCTGGGCCCGGGCGCCGGCGGCGGCCTGAGGTGAGGCTGCGGGCGGCGGGGCGGGGGTCCCTGGAGAGTGGGGTTCACGGGCGGGCGAGGTTGCTCGGCCGGGTGGGGGGTCCTGGGACCGAGCGGGGACTCGGGGCCGGAAGGGGGGGTTCCAGCCCGGCTGGGGTCCCAGGTCCCGGCCCGGGAGGGCGGGGGTCACGGGACCGGGCGGGGGTCCCAGGCGTCAGGGTTCCCGGGCCGGGGTCCCAGGCGGCAGAGGTCCCGAGAGGACGGGGGCTCCGGGGGAACAGGGGTCCCGGGGGGACAGGGGTCCCGGGCCGGGTGTGGCCGATCTGATTGGGGCGCCGCGGGGTCGCCGCTCCAAGTGGCGGGCGCCGCCCTGAGCCGCAGCGGGGCGGGCGCGGGGACGGGGACGGGGACGGGGACGGGGACGGGGACGGGGAGGACCGGCCGTCGCGAGCCCGGGCGCCTGGTATTGTCTGGGCCTCGGGGTGGCACCGAGGGGCGCGCCTGCTGCGACCCTCGTGGACCCGCGCGCAGGGGTCTGGTCACTGGAAAAGTAGGGTGCTCTGACCGTCTCGGACCCGGTTCCCCCAAGGCGTGCCGGTTCCCCGTTGTCTGTGTGTCCCCGAAGGCAGCCCTGCGTGGGCCCTCGCGCGTGGGCCCCGGACATCCTGCGAATAGGAGACTCCCCCCTGCCCCCCGGTGTGACTGGTTCACTGCCTCTCATGGGGGTGACTGCCCGGACCCTCAGAATGGGGGCTCCTTGTCCCCTCGACTGGCTCACACTGTTCGGGTGTCACCAACGGTGGTTTTGCTTGGACCCGCGCGGGGGGTGCCCTAGCCATCCTGCGAGTTGGGGGGCTCTGTCCCGTCCCCTTCCCACGCGGCGTGTCGGCGTGTGAACCCTGGCCTGTCCCCCAATGCGTGTGTGTGCGTGTGTGCGTGTGTGTGTGCGTGTGTGTGTGTGTGTGTGTGTGTGTGGCGCCTGCGCACGCTGGGGGCTGTGTTGACGGGCTCTTGTGAGGGTCCTGGTGCCCTTCGGGGAGGGGGGTGCGGGCAGGGGCGCAGTTGGCCTGGGTAGCGTTGCCCAGCCCCTCTTTTATTTATTGTCTTATTTGCCGGATGAGCAGAAGCGGAGCGGCCTCGGTTCCTCGGGGACCGCCCCTCTCCCCTCCTGGGCCTGTTCCTGGGAGCGCAGGGCTGTCACCGCGCCCGCCCGCCCTCCCTGCCGGCACTGGCCCCTCTGGCCTGGGAGTTTCCTGCTGGCCGAGGCGGGCGCAGGAGCCGGCCCGATTGGAGGGCGCCCAGTCCTCCCCAGCCCTCTGCCCCGCGCTTCTGGATTTCTTCCGTTAGGACTGGGGAGAAAAAAATCTGGAAAAGCAGATTTAAGTTTGCAGCTCTGAGCGCCCGGGGAGCGCAGGGAGCCCTCCCAGCGTTTGGCGGGCTGGAAGGCAGGCGAGTCCACACCCACGGAATGCGGCCAAGGCGTTACAGCTGGAGGTCAGGTTTCCGCAGGGATCGGGGCGAGGTGGTGGATGGGGAAACGTACGGGGCTTTCAGCCTGGTGTCAGGCCTGGCCGCCCTGCAGGCTCCGCATCTCAGCTGCTTAAACCCAGTGGAATCGCTCCTTTTCCCTTTCCTCGAGCTGGGAACCGTCAGGGCCCAGCGATGACTCTTCCCCAGGGAGGCGGGGGCAGGGGCAGGGGCAGGGGCGGGGGCGGGGGCAGGCTTTCCCTCTTGGGAGTGCTGTGGCCCAAGACGGGAGCTGCGCCAACTACTCAAGTATCCAAGCTGAAACGCTCTGAACGAGCTGATGTATAAGTGACGGGAATGCGGGAGGAAATGTCACAGCCTCAGCTGCAGCGTCCAGACTTGGCACGCAGGCCCTTCAGTCCTGCCATCTGTGCCTTAACCCCGCCCATCCCTCCGCCCCAGCTGCAGACACTCCAGCTCCGCTTACTCATTCTCCCCCCCCCCAATATATTTTTATTGATTTTAGAGAAGAAGGGAGAGGGAAAGATAGAAACATCAATGATGAGAGAGAACCATTGATCAGCTGCACCGTCCCCCGGCTCTGCTCCCCGCTGTCCCCCTACCAGGGATCAAGCCAGCAACCCGGGCATGTGCCCTGACCCAGAATCGAACCGTGACCTCCTGGTTACTAGGTTGAAGCTCAGCCATTGAGCCACGCCAGCCCGGTCCGCTTCCTCCTCTTCAAGGTCTCCGTTCAGGTGGCACCTTCTCTGTGACGCTCCCCAGAAAGGCCCTCCGAGAGCCGTGGTCTCTGAGGACAGAGGCTGAGGGGTGGCGCTGCTGGGTGGGTGCTGTGACGGAGGTGGGAGGTGGGCCCAGCAGGAGGCGGCGGAGCTGAGGGAGGGCTTTCCCTCTACCACGCACCGGGTGGCTTGTGTGATTTAGAATCTGCCACTCCTCAGCTCCCCACAGTGGCCTGGAGATCCGTATTTCCGTATTTGCTGTCACTTCCTAGTGTTGGTTGCGCGGTGTCCAGTACTTGAGTGGAATTTATTGGGCCTGATTCCGGCCTGGAATGAAGTCACCTGCTCTTCTGCCTTTCCGTTTCCTCTCAGCGGAGGGTCTGAAACGAGGGAGAGCCTGTGAGCCCAGACCTCCGCTTCTTCCACCGCGTGCGGCGGCCGCACGTCCTCTGAGTGGCCGTGGCCGACAACGGGGGTCTTTGAAATGGGTCTCTAGGGTGGAGTTTGTTTCTCCCTCCGCTTCCCCAAGGGTGTGCGCGTCACCTCAGAGTGAAGGACCAGGGTCTCTGGCGGAAGCTTAAGCAACTTTTAAAAATGTTGTCCTGCATGTTCTTCACAATCACATTTTACTTGCAACGTCGGTCCTGTAGCCAGTTGGTTTGATGGGTTCCCAATGAGGTAGCTGGGGCAGAACTCCTGCCAGGAGCCGCTCGTCAGTCTTTTGCGTGTTGTGTGAAGTCTGCCGCCGGTAGTTTCCGTGTGTCCCAGTCTCTGATGAGACTTAATCCGGGGAGTCTGAAAGAAGTGGAATTTGGGGAGTGCCCTGAGTAGGTGTACGTGGTTTTGTGTAATGGTTTAAAACAGTTTAAAATGATTACGTGCAAAAAAAAAAAAAGCGTCATATGTTAAGGGACTTAGAACGCTCCAATTCTAAGGAATATAGTAATTAATCCTTTAAAATATTAATCTCCCTTCCAATTTATCTGTTTTGTAAGATGAGAACTTGGTGGGCTGTATTTTCTTTTTTAATATATTTTTATTGATTTCAGAGAGGAAGGGAGAGGAGAGAGGGATAGAAACATCGATGATGCAAGAGAATCATTGATGGGCTGCCTCCTGCACGCCCCCTACTGGGGATCAAGCCTGCAACCTGGGCAAGTGCCCTGACCGGGAATCAAACCGTGACCTCCTGGTTCATAGATCCACGCTCAACCACTGAGCCACACGGGCCGGACAGGGATTGATTTTTTGTTGTTGTTAATCCTCACCCAAGGATATTTTTTCCCGTTGAGTTTTAGAGATAGTGGGATAGGGAGGGGAGAGAGAGAAGCGGGGAGGGGGGAGAGAGAGGAAGGAGAAAGAAACATCGATGTGAGAAAGACACATCGATTGGTTGTCTCCCACATGTGCCCTGACCAGGGTTGGGGATCAAACCCACAACTGAGGTACATGCCTTTGACCGGGAATTGAACCCGTGACCCTTTGGTCCGAGGGCGGACAATTGCTGAGTAAAACTGGCCAGGGCAGGGCTTGATTTTTTAAAGCCACATGCCTGTCTCTGCTGTTCTTATTTGGGTGATTACAGGGACTGAAAATAGATGATAGCTGTTTGGTCAGGTGGCGATGCCACTGAGGTACAATTTTCACTTAAATTAGTGGGGTTTTTGTCTTCTCTTATTTTTTTAAAAAGTGCTTTGCTCCATGCGGTTTGTTTGTAGGGACCGTGTTGGGAGGGGTCTTTAGAAACCCCGGGGCTCCCCCGTGCGTCCTCGGGTTGTGTTCCGGTAATGTTTTCACTAAAGCTGAGCGGGTTCCACTGCTCTGCGCCGCGGGTGTGATCGGGGGCAGGCCTGGCTTTCCGAGGGTTCACTGACCGGGAGGGAGCCCAGGCGCCTGCTTTCAGGAGCTGACGGTGCTTTTTTAAAACAAAAAGGTTATGATAGTCTATCAACCCTCTTTCCCAGGAAGCTTTCTTTTCGCTTGAAATTAGAAGTTCAAAGTCAGTTTTCTTAGACTGTGAGTCAGAGTCTTTGTTAACTACCCTCCCCACCTGTCCCACATCACCCGCCAGGTGTTTTTTTCTTCTTTTCCATTGTCAAGCCCTTACCATGTATGTGTGTGTTACTCAGGCCACCCCCACGTCTTTTGGGCTGCCGGGGTGTATACACATCGGGGAGTAAAGGTAACTGGCCGCGGGGCTTTGGGCCAGGAGACTTGGCCGGGAAGTGAGGCCCTCGGACGGCGTTTGTTCCGTCCAGTCCCTCCCTGAGCCGCAGCCCCTCGCCTGTCACGTGGAATTAATTGTTAGTGATGCCTGCCCTCGCCGGCTCCGGAGGGGGTTCTGGCGATAAGATGAAGTGAATGGGGCGGAATTTCATAAGTTGTAAAATATTACGTTGCCAAGGATTTAAAAAAATGCCTCATTAAGAATTGAATGAATCTGGGTTTTTCTTTACAATCCCAAATGTTTCATGTGCCCGTGACCTTTAGCTTTGAGGTGTCAGGCAGCTTCCCTAGGAGTGTTTTCTCTCTTTCGTTGTGTGGTGTTTCAGTATTTGGGGAAACGTCAAGTCAGCTTTCAGCGACCGCTAGTCTTCCGTAAGCAAGACCATGGAATGCGCACAGCTCAGCCTGCAGCGGTCTCTTCAGCTACATGCATCCCTTGAACATTCCTTTAGTGAAGTGTGTGTGTGTGTTTTTTTTTTTTACATTCCAGGTCCTAAGTGACCTGTCTTGAGGCTGGGAAAGTCAGGAGGCAGCCTGAGGTCAAGGTCAGGAGGCAGCCTGAGGTCAAGGTCAGGAGGCAGTCTGAGGTCAAGGTCGGCAGTGTTCCTGCTCCCATTGGAAGTACCCAGGAGGCAGCCCGCATCCCTGTGAACCTGACCTCAGCACCAGGGTTTCCCGGGGCCGCCTGCCCCTCCACTTGGAAAGCTGTTGGTGCCGAGTGTCTGCTCTTGCTCTCCCTCCGGCCTCTGCTTTCCAGGTGTGGCTGGGTGGGGGCGGGGGGCCGACAGAGAACCTCCATTCTGTAGACGATACGAAGTTATACTGTCGTAGAGGACAGCAGGATTTTAATACAGACCCTGTGCTGTGCCCACGGACCGTGCTCCATGCGGAGGTACCAGGTGGGGCTCAGAGGTGAGGCGCTGGGGCTCACCCTCTGGAGGGAGAAGCAGGCCTGGTGTGACTTTGGCGCAGGGTCCTGAGTGCGCCACAGCCCCGCAGGGTGTGGGGGCCGGGCCGGTGCAGCGTCCAGCATCTCTGATGGGCTCCCCCTGCCGGGGGTCCCAGGCAGGACAGGTATCGGTAGGTGTGTGAGTTCAGGGAAGGGCCGTGAATTACCGGAAACCTAGAATTGTAGGTGTTCTGGAAATTGAGAATCCCCCAAACCTGCCTTTCTCAGCACGAGTCTCATCTGTTGTTTTGGATGAACATGGCCATCCTGCCTTTTGACATGTGACACACTCGGCGGGGCATTTTCATACACATCACACATCCCCAACACTGAGTGACTCAAAGCCACGCGGATCGGTGCTCTCACAGTTCTGTAGGTTGGGCGTCCGGGCCAAAACCAAGGTGTTGGCAGGGCTGACCACCTGAGCAGAAAGCAGCTCCTGGCACTTGTAGGACCGAGACCTGTTTCCCTGCTGGCTGTCAGCTGGAGGCCGCTCTCAGCTCCTGGAGCCTCTCTGTGGTCCTTGCACATCCCCCCCTGGTCCCACATCCCCCCCCTGGTCCCACATTCCCCCCCCCCGGTCCCACATCCCCCCCCCCCGGTCCCACATCCCCCCCCCGGTCCCACATCCCCCCTGGTCCCACATTCCCCCCTGGTCCCACATCCTGTCTTGGTCCCACATCCCCCCTGGTCCCACATCCCCCCCTGGTCCCACATCCCCCTGGTCCCACATCCCCCCCTGGTCCCACATCCCCCTGGTCCCACATCCCCCCCTGGTCCCACATCCCCCCCCCGGTCCCACATCCCCCCCCCCGTCCCACATCCCCCCCCCCACATCCCCCCCTGGTCCCACATCCCCCCCTGGTCCCACATCCCCCCCCCCCCGGTCCCACATCCCCCCCCGGGTCCCACATCCCCCCCTGGTCCCACATCCCCCCCTGGTCCCACATCCCCCCTCCCCGGTCCCACATCCCCCCCCTGGTCCCACATCCCCCCCTGGTCCCACATCCCCCTGGTCCCACATCCCCCCCCCCCCCGGTCCCACATCCCCCCTGGTCCCACATCCCCCCCTGGTCCCAGAACGCAGGGACCCTGGACCCCTGCTCCCGCCCCCTGACTTCCCCACCTGCCACATCTCTCTCCCACTCGGAGCAAGTGCTCTGCTCCGAAGGGCTCGTGCGAGTAGATCGGGCCGCCTGGGCCACCCGGGATAAAGTCCCCTCAGGTGTGGCAGTCCTTTCCGCTGTGTAACGTGACGTAGCCACGGGTTCCAGGCACAGGGCACGGACCGCTTTGGGGCCATTATCCCACCTTCCACAGTGACCAGATCCATCCTGACAACACCCGGGGAGGTGGTTATTGTTGCCGCCGCCCACAAATAAATGCACCAAGGCACCGGCATTTGAAGCGACTCAGCAGCCCCCCGCGGCCCCGCTCGTCCGCCTCGCGCCGGAGCCGATGGCGATGGCGAGGCTCACAGCAGCGACAGGCCTGTGTTTTCAGCGTCTGAGGCCGCTGCTCCGATCCCGGAGTTTTGCCAAGAAGTCGTCGGAGTCGTTACTGGAACAAACGCCGTGTGGGGAGCTGGGACCCTGCCTTCCCAAGGTTTGTGTGAGGCCCCTTCTTCCTGGGGTGAGGAGTGCACGCTCCCATGTCCTTTCTGGAATGGAAACAGCTGAGCCAGCCCAGCAGGGTTCTCATTCCTGAGATTTAGGGAATCGGCTTCAAGGCCAAGGCGAAGCCGGATAAACAAAGTCTTCCCGTCGGCCAGAGGTCGGGCTGGGTGCAGCCTTCTGGTCGGGGGCAGCTGGGGAGGGCACAGGCATTTAAGGCCCAGTGTGGCCTCCTTGACCATGTCCATGCTTTAAGTTGTTTTCGTTAGGATTCTTTTTTCTTTACCGTAAATGAGAAGCTCTGATTTGAAATAAACTTCCTGTAAGAGACCAGAATCTCTAACCCCAAGGCTTTCACCTGGCCTTCAGCAGTTTGCCGGCTGCTGGAAACCCTGTGCAGAAATTGTGTGCCCGTGTGTGTGTGTGTGTGTGCGCGCGCGTGTGTGTGCTTGTGTGTGTGTGTATGTGCGTGTGTGTGTGTGTGTGTGTGTGTCCCCGGGGGAGGATATTTTGCCGTCCATACACTTTCAGATTTTGGATTCCAAAAGGTTTAAGAACACACCACTTAATAGGATATGCTTATCTGTCAAGTATCAGATTTTGCTAAAAAATTAAATACCATTTTAAACAAAGCTGTACAGGCATAGTTCTACGAGCCAGAAGTTCTGCAGAGCTCGGAACACAGAGCGGCAGCCCCCTCCTCCGCCCTCCTCCACCCTGCGCCCCGGGCCCCCGAGCCAGCCCCTGCAGGGTGTGTGCTGCGGGGGAGGATGGTGGGAGGCCTGGCCGCCCCTCCCCCGCCCGCACCCACCTGCTCAGCAGGCCGTGGTCGGGTTTGGTGACGTGTGATGCCATGGAACTCTCATTCACAGACGAGGTTTTAGTCTGTTTGACCGCATTTCCTTCTTCTCACGCTGCCCTTCCTCCTGGAGTTGGGCATTGCCCTGTTTGCTCGCATTGTTTTCTTTGTATCTCGCACTTACTCGCTAGCTGCCCCCCCCCCCCAAGAAGTTAAACCGCCCCCCATCCATTCAATCCACCAGGGAGCCAGCCATTTAGCTTTTCCTCAGGTCGTTCTGCCCGTTTTCCTCGGAGCTGGGTGCTTCCCAGGCCTGCTCACCCCCAGGTCTGCCCTCGGGAGCTCCGGTCCCCCCGAGCCCCCTCAGCCTCTCCTGGGGAAGCGTGGACATGGCTACCTGTGGTCTCCCCGACCCCCCCTCAGCCTCTCCTGGGGAAGCGTGGACATGGCTACCTGTGGTCTCCCCGACCCCCCCTCAGCCTCTCCTGGGGACATGGCTACCTGTGGTCTCCCCGACCCCCCTCAGCCTCTCCTGGGGACATGGCTACCTGTGGTCTCCCCGAGCCCCCTCAGCCTCTCCTGGGGAAGCGTGGACATGGCCACCTACTCTTACCAACGTGGATGCCCTTCTTCGGAACAGCCCTGTGAAGTCCCCCCGTGCCGGCTCATTCAGTTCCGAGAGCCGCGTTCCTGTGACCGCGTTCGGGCGAGGACACGGGCGTGGCTGGGGTCTGTCCACGTCACGCAGCAGTGGGCGCTCCGGGAGCCGCTCGGGCCGGCCCCGCGCACCCTGCCTCCGAGTTAGCTCGCTTGCCCGGGTCAGTGGCGGCGGGAGCTTTCCTCACCTCTTTACGCCGAACCCTGCCTCTCGGCGCCGCCCCGACCCGGGCTGGGACCTCCGTGGACCGATCCGGCTGCTGGAAGGCAGCGTGGAATTGAGTAATTTTGCTGGAAAAGAAGGCGAGCTGTCTGGGCTTGTCCCTCGGGGAAGAGGCCCGGGGCAGCCTTCCGGTGACTGGACACTCGGGGGAAGAGCGGAGGGCGAGCGGTGCCCGGGACGGCGGCCTTGCCTGCGGGAGGGAGGCCCTGGGCAGGAGCCGGCCTGGGGGGTCGGTGCCGCCTGCAGCAGCGGTGAGGCCGGCAGCGTCACTCCTCACTCAGCCCTTCTCTTCTCTCCCACCCCCAGGTGCCCTGAAGAGCTTTTTTTAATTTTGGCGAAAGTGCCACCCGGCTCTTAGAGTATCTTATCTTTCCTGCTTCTAACAAACACTTTGCCGATGAGTTTTGTGTCCATGGGAAGAGGATTGGAGAGGGAGAGCACACTGCCCGCTGTTACAGGGCGGGCTCTGGCTTTGTTCTGAGTGGCACCTCCGAGTGGGCTAAAGGCAGACGTGGGGGAGGGTGCCAGGGCCACTGCCCAGGCACTGCCCGTCACGGGAGCTAGAGGCCCCCCAGCCCTAAGCCGGAAATGGAAGCAAACTGGTCTCTGGCAACCGTAGGCCTGGGCACCGCTTCCCCTGAGAGGAGAGGGTGCTGAGGTCCGGGCTCACCGCCTGTGTCCAGGTGTGCTGCGCTCTCCCTCCCCGGCCCGGGTACCAGCACCTGTCAGCTGCGTCACACGGAGTCCCTCCTACCACAGTCTGGAGGGAAGGTTCTCTTTATTAAGATGAAGGTAGCGGCTCAGCGCCATCAGGGAGTGGCTGCAGCTCACATCGTTACGACAGGAGAAGGAAGCTGGAACCAGGGGTTTGACCTCAAAGCCCCGGACCTTCCCTCAACACGGGGTCGCTTCCCGGACGGTGGGGGAGGACTGAGAGCCCAGGGAGCGGGTTCTGGGGAAGAGGCCTGGGGCACGATGCGCTCTCCAGACCTGGAAGCCGCCTCACTCCCTCGGCTGCTACATCATGGACTGACCAGCCGGAGGGACGCGCCGGTTCTAGACTGTTCTCTGTGGAAATAGATGGAGACCAGCCACACGAGAAAGGCAGCGGCTGTTTGTGCAGAGTTTAGGGTTTGGCAGGGGCCCCAAGCAGGCAGAGGGGTGGGAGAGCTTTTAGTGGAGAGAGGGGGGCCCGGGGTCCTGGTGGGGCTGGGACGGGGAGGCCGGGCAGCTACTAGAAGGGGCGTCACCGGGGGCTGGTTGGGGAGCAGGGTGGCACTGCGTTGTACGTGGGCAGAGTTAGGGACGCTGTCAGGTACTGATCCAGTCCCGCTGAGTGTCACCGCGGTACTGCTCGGCCTCCTGGAGTGTCACTGGGCAGCAGCTGACTTCCTGCAGGTCGCCTCCACCGGCGGGTCCTGGGCTGGCTGCCGCAGGCTGGGGGTCACGGCTGGCCTGACGGGAGGGTTGGCCGTCGTCTGTCCGTATAGTCCGTCTCTCTCTCGTCGGTAAGGATATTAACTGACAAATTAGGTGTGCTGGGCATTCCGTAGATGCTCTGTGTCCCTGGAAGAGCTTTTCAGACCGACAGGAATCAGCATGACTGTACGCTGTTGCACCACAGCCTCAAAGATTTACACAGGGGGGCTTCCGCAGCATCTCCCGGCTCGGCCCTCCCGCCGTCGCTAGGAAAACGTTCTGTCCATTCTGGCTCTTTGCCGTCGGTCTGGTGGATCCACGTCCCCGCACAGCCCATCCTCTGTGCGTCTCGCGGTTTGCTGGCCTAGCGTGTCCCCGGCGGTGAAGAGGATCGTGGCCGCCTTCGTGGTGCTGCGGCATTGACCGTGGACTTGCAAACTGGAAGGCTCGCGGGAACGTCCCAGGCCAGCCCCTGTCGTAGATGAACTGCGGTGCAAAGCCCGCTGCCTCAGGTGATGGGGCGAGGGTGAAGGTGTGGCCTAAAAGGAAATCTCGCCGTAACTGGTTTTTATTTTCTCTGCTTCTGCCTCTTGTTACCATAGAAACTTAAAGTTGGCCTTTGTGTGTTACCATACATGTAGAAAACATTGATTTGTTTACATACAGGCTACCTTTTTCCCTACTCGTTCAGTTGCTGTTTCAGCCTGGTTAGGAGGTCACCTTTAGGGACGGGATTGTGTCCCCGCTCCCGCCAAGGCCAGTTCCCCTGTTCATGTCCTCACAGTTGCATCTTGTCATTGAATTCTTTGTTCCTCTCCAGTCTGTTCGGCCGGTCCGGACTAAGTCATGCCCGCACCCTGCTGTTAGCACTCCACGCCATACAGACCCGTGATGTCCGCTGCCGAGAGGAAGTGCGACTCCTGGCTTGGCGCTCCGGGCCTTCGTGATCTGGGCGCAGTCCACTAGTTTGGGTCTCTTTCTTTCCGTTACTGCTGTCAGGCGTACAGGAGACGGGCTCCCACGCCCTTCCCGGAGCCAGGCTAAGAGCCGGCTTAGAACCTGACCTCTCCCGCAATGCCATCGCCCGCTGCGCCGCACATCGTACCCTCCCTCAGGGCCGGGTGCTCGCTCTCCGTGATCCCTCCCGGACACCTCGAGAGTGCGGCACCTTCCGTCTTGTTTAATCAGCACCGCGCCCCTGTGAGGCAGGGAGTCTCTCACCACGGGGTTAGGACAGCTAGCCCGACGTGTGTGTACTCTGAGCAGTGGAGCAGCAGTGGCCAGGCCCTGGAGGCGGAAGCCCACTCCCTCGCTGCTCCATCCTGTGACCGCCGCCGTTTCTTCGGGATCTTTCCTCAGGTGCCCTGTGCAGGCAGCACCTGTGGCAGCTGAGCCTCCGTCAACACGCGGCAGGCAGAATGGAAGCGCCCCTCCCCGCTTCCGTCACACGGTGCTTAGGTCGTTCCAGTCTCTCGGCGTGAGGAGCAGTGCTGCGTTGTACGTAACGCATGCATCTCTGCATGAGTGTGTCCACGCATGGTTCCTCAAGGCGGACTGTTGGGCACAGGCGTGCACACTTCACGCTTTGTCCGTGCATCTCCGCATGAGTGTGTCCACGCGTGGTTCCTCGTGGTGGACTGTTGGGCACAGGCGTTTGCACTGGGTGGGGATGCTGGACCCGTTTCATCAGGTGGCCCTGGGCTCCCTCCCTGTCGGGGGAAGAGGGCCTGTTTGCTACACCCTTGCCCGCAGTGTGCTCTGGGACGTGGTGTTCTGTGCCATCACTCAGACAGGAGAGAAAACTGCCCTGTTGTAAATAGGAGACCAAAGCTGAGAGAGGTCAGGTGGGCCATCTGCCTGCTCTCACAGCAGATGGTTAAGCTACAGCCTGAATTTAGCCTCCTAATTTTCCAAGTCTGTTTTCTTTGGAGGCAAGCTGGGATAAAATCCACCTAACCTTGGACAAGTTAATAATGATGTACTACTTCCGTCCTCGCTGGGATCGTAAGCCGTCCTGTGTGAGTGCAGAGGGACTTTGAGATTTAGAGAATGTTTTGCTGAGGGTCTGGACCCTCCTGGAAAGGCAGGGAGGTTTCTCTGCTTTCCAACCCGAACACCTGACTTGCTAAAACCTTTTGCTGTGGTTTTTCCTATGGGGGAGGCCCAGGCCTTTTGTCTTTCAAGACTGCAGTTCTCTGGGCGAGGAAAGGGGGCGTGTTATCAGGCCCTTTAAGTTGAGCAGGTCGCTGAGTTCAGGTGACTGTACTTTCTATGCGATGGAGAAGATTGAGGAAGTGAGTAGGGAGTCAGGCTGCTTCTGAGCTGATGAAGCTGTCTTCCCTGCTTTCCTTCGCCCGTCACGGTGACAGCGTCGCCTCTGCCTCTGACGCCACTGGGCTCGGCGCCCTTCCGAGAGGGCGCTCGCTGGGCCGCGCACACCACGTGTAGCCCCGAAAGGCTGTGCATGGCCGTGTGCGTCTTGTCGAGCTTCCCAGGCAGGTGGATTGAATAGCACAATTCATGTGTGAGTTGTGTGTGTATAAGTGTACACTTACTTATGACACAGGAGCCAGACCAGTCCCTAAGAGCCCTCTTACTCCAGTAATGAGTCGTTTGGCATTCACGCCGAGAGCGTGCGTGTGCCCACTCCCCTGCCGGCTCTCACTGGTCCCTGCCGGCTCTCACTGGTCCCTGCCGGCTCTCACTGGTCCCTGCCGGCTCTCACTGGTCCCTGCCGGCTCTCACTGGTCCCTGAGGGCTCTCACTGGTGGCGGGCCCGCTTTGAATGCGCAGCCTTCACCTTTCTAGTCAGGCGGGTTTCGTTTGGGTCCCTGGGCCAGCGATTACCTGCGTGAATCCCCGTCCTCCATCCACCAGACTCTCTCTGACGGATGATCTGAATATCTCGCTGGGCTTTGCTGTTTTCCTAGCAGCGTGAGCTCAGGCCCGGCCGAGCAGCTCCCTGAGAAATCACACTCATCTCCTCGTCGTGCATATTTTCAAGGCAAGCAAAACACGAGCGGCTTTTACGGGGCTGCATACCAGCATCCTGCGGCAGCCAGGGCCCTGCTCTGCCGGCTGGGCGCGCAGCTAGTGGAGTGCAGGCAGGCCAGGCCCGACTGGGCCAAGCGGGACAGCGGCCGGTCTGTTTCCCGCGCGGCCTTCCAGCCGTTGTCCACCGACTGTCCCCTGCACCGTGCCCAGCGTGGTGGGAGGGCCAGGCTACCCGAGGCACTTCCGTAACCACGAGGGCGTCGCAGCCCAAACGCAGGTGCGGGAGGAAGGCTGGCGGCACTGGGCAGGTGCACGGACGGAGGAGCGGTGGTTCCGGCCCCTCTGAGCGGGGGTGGCGCGAGGAGGCACAGGCAGAAAGGCACGAGGGAGCCCAGGAGTGTCAGTCGTGGGGACGTGGATTCCAACACGAGAAGAGGTGGGGTGGCGATCTGTGTGCAGCACCGCCAGGTGCCGCGGCTCACCTGTGCGCGCCCCGCCGCACCTGACACTCGGGAGCGTTCAGTTGTACCTCCTGTCCGACCGCCCTGCTCCCGGCTTGTTTCTGCAGGCGCGTGGCCGCGGAGTCCTCCGGACCCTCCACTAGCGGAGTGGCTGCTCGCTGAGGAAGGACCGTCCAGTCCCCGAGACAGAAAGCAGGTGGGTCTCTTTCTCGCTGCCTTTGGCGTAACCACGATGAGTTTTGGGCGTGTTTGCTTCCAGATCTTTCCAGCGCACTTACAAATACCTATGTGCCGTCTGCGGACATTTTTAAAACAAAATGATGAATGCTTGTCCGCTGTTCCCGCACCCCCACCCCCACCCCCCACCCCCGCCCCAGCAGTCTGCTCGGCCCGCCGGGCGCTGCGGGAGCCCTGGTCGGCTGGCCGGCCCTGGACGCAGAGTAATGGCAGTAACGCTCACACGCATGCACGGCGCACCGCCGTGACGGTCCTGCATGCTGGCTCCGGACACGAGTGGGTCTTCGAGTTTTCACCCCAGACCTGTGGGTGAACACTGTCACGTTAACAGGTTACAAACGATAAAACTGGCAGAGAGAAGCTAAGCCACTTCCTCCAGCTCATGGCATTATTTCCAAGACAGAGAACACGTTTTAAAAAGGCTTGTTAATAAATTCAGGTGGTTTACATCCACTCATCTCAGGACACATTTCTCAGTGCATTCTGTGTCGGGCGGTCCCAGGAGCTTTTCCGGAAAGCACGTTTGGGGTGGGGGTGAGGGGGGACGGTCCGCAGGCATGGGGGGCGCACCGAGGGGTCTCCTCCCCACGCTCCTCGGGACAACCATTCTCTCTGCGGTCTGGCCCAGGTCGCGTTCTCGCTCACACTTTCCAGAGGGACTTGGTTTTGCGTTCCGTGGCGGCTCGCCTGAGACTGAGCCACTGTATTTCACGCTGCCTGGAAGGTCAGCACGGACGCCCCTCGGGTTGGCCTGCTGTCACCCCCAGTCCCATGGGAGGGGTCACTCCCGCCTGGAGTGATGGGCCTGCCACAGCAGGGGCGTCGCAGAGTAGGTGGATCTGGTGCTGGTCTGGAGGGGTCGGGCCTTCCTGCTGCTGCCCCTGGGCGGGAGTTCCCCCTGGCCTCGGGGTTTGTGGGGACTTCCCGGCTCAGAGCAGGGCCGGGCGTCTGCTGGCCGAGAGGCATGTTATGCGAGTGCGTCTGTGCGTGGGGAGGAGCAGCAGGGTGGGCTGTGCGGGAGGGCCCGTCACGGGCGGTGAGTCTGCGGCCGGTGCTGGCCGCACGCGCTGGGTGCTGCTGCGTGCTTTCTTGGCAAGTTTCGGTTGGGTGTCTCCGGGACAGAAAGCATGACATCAGCTTTGCCACGAGTATTTATAGCCGGGGCGCCTCCCATGTGGGTCACTGTCTGTGCTGCGGTCTCCCGGGAAATTGCAGCTCTCCCGGCACCACCCACTCCCAGGTGCTGCTCATCCTGCTCACCTTCGGAGCGGGGTGCCAGCCCAGCGCCTCTGCACCTGGTGTCCGAGCGCCCAGGTGAAGGGGCAGAGTGCTGCCGGCCCCTCCCCTTCTGCCTCCCATTCCTCCCCTCCCCCTCCTCCTCCTCTCCCTCCCTTCCCCCTTCTTCCCCCCCTCCTCCTCCTCCTCTCCCTCCCCTCCCCCTCCTCCTCCCCCACTTTCTCCTCCTCCCCCTCCTTCCCCCTCCTTCCCCTCCCTCCCCTCCCCCTCCTCCTCCTCCTCTCCCTCCCCTCCCCCTCTTTCCCCCTCCTCCTCCTCCACTTTCCCCTCCTCCACCTCTCCCTCCCCTCCTTCCTCCTCCTCCTCCTCTCCCTCCCCTCCCCCTCCTTCCTCCTCCTCCTCCTCCTCCTCCTCTCTCTCCCCTCCCCCTCCCCCTCCTTCCCCCTCCTCCCCCTCCCTCCCCTCCCTCTCCTCCTCCCCCACTTTCTCCTCCTCTCCCTCCCCTCCCCCTCTTTCCCCCTCCTCCTCCTCCACTTTCTCCTCTTCCTCCTCTCCCTCCCCTCCCTCCCCTCCCCCTCCTTTCTCCTCCTCCTCCTCCTCCTCTCTCTCCCCTCCCCCTCTTTCCTTCTCCTCCTCCTCCACTTTCTCCTCCTCCTCCTCTCCCTCCCCTCCCCCTCCTCCTCCTCCTCCTCCTCCTCCCCCGCCCTTTCAAAAACCTTTCTTATCAAAAACTGAGCAGGTATTTGGTTTTGGTTCCCTCATTGGCTCCTCCGCTGAGTGTGTTCCAGAGTGAGCCTGGGAAAGTGAGAAAGGACGTTCGTCCTCCCCTCAGTGCTGACACGCCACTCCTACCCGAGGGGCTGCGGTGCGCAGGCGTGCAGAGCGGCTGTGCGTCTCCCTTCACGCCTCAGACAGTGGCGAGGGAGAAGCAAGCACAGTGAGGCAGGCCGATGGCTCTCAGCCCTGGAGGCCCGGGAGCCGCCTGGCGCTGGACGGCCCGTGGCCAGCTGTCCACGCCTTTGTGTCACCCCGGCTTTCATGTGGACGAAGCCGCCCGCCTCCTGTGTGAAGCCTGAATGCTCACACTCAGCCGCACGTGGAGAGCAGGGGGCACCGCTTCAGGCTCAGGTCAGACACTGCTGTCCTGTCCCAGGGCCACAGGCTCCCAGGCTCCCAGGGCCACAGGCTCCCAGGGCCACAGGGTCCCAGGGTCAGGGCTGGCTTTCCCGCAGTAAACGGGAAATACGGTCCCCATCGGTGGGTACACATGCTGCCCTGGCCGGTGCTGCTCAGCGGTAGAGCCTCGGCCCGTGCATGAAGGGTCCCGGGTTCGATCCCCGCTCAAGGGCAGGTACCTGGGTTCCATCCCCGGCCCGTTTGGTTGGGGCAAGTGCAGGAGGCAACCAATCAATGTTTCTCTCTCTCTCTCTTCCCCCTCCCCTCCGCCCCTCCCTCCCACTCTCCAAAAAATCCCTGGAGAAGATATCCTTGGTGAGGGCAGACAACACATCGATCCGCTAGTTCTTTCCTCAGCGCTTCCCTACGCCTGATGGTGAGACGCGTGTCCGCGGTGCCGACCCGGCCGCGGTCAGAGTGCTGGTTCTTGGCGCTCCAGTTCTTGCCATCAGGACGTGTGTGCTGCCAGCACCACCTGGCATCGAGGTGGGCAGACGGCGACCCACCCCTCGCACCGCGGACAGCAGCTGCTCACAGGGACCCAGGCACACATGCGGCGCGCAGCACTGGGGTGAGGGGAGCACGGGGAACCTGGGAGGTGTTGGGCGGGGGGGGGGGGGGGGGCAGAGGAGGGGGCAAGGCCGAGGCTGGATGAGACACGCTCACTCAGCAGCAGGCGCCCAGGACGGGAGCCGCAGGCCTGCCCTCTGCCTCCGGCCCACAGTGCTGGCTCTGGAACCAGAGGCCTCGAGTCCCGGTTCTGATGCTGCCGGTGACCTTGCAGAGGCCATTTCTGGGCGTTTCGGTCTCCTTCTCTAAGAAAGGGGCCCGAGATGGGGCACTGGGCTCGCCACCCAGGCTGCCAGGCGGAGCCGGGAGCCGGCCCGGCGAAGAGCCACTCACTATCGGCCTCTCGAGGGCCTGAAGTTCAACTGCGTAGCCAGGGACTTCGTCTGTCTCTTTGGTCTCCTTTCTGGAACGTCCTCAGCCTTCTGGCTGGAGGGGAGTGAGTCACTGCGCTTCACTCGCAGCCCTGGGGGGTGGGGGTGATCTCAGCTGCGGCGCTCAGAGGTGTCTCCGTGCTTCCGGGCACCTGTGCTCGGTCCTCCTCGCTCTGCTCAAGCTAATCCAGTTGTGCACGTTCATCTGTCCCCACTGAGTTCTGTCTGAGCAAGACTATTGTTCCTGTCACGGCGAGCTCCCTGCCTGCCCAGGACCCGTGCTCCCCGCGAGCTCCCTGCCCTGCCCAGGACCCGTGCTCCCCGCGAGCTCCCTGCCTGCCCAGGACCCGTGCTCCCGGTGAGCTCCCTGCCTGCCCAGGACCCGTGCTCCCCGCGAGCTCCCTGCCCTGCCCAGGACCCGTGCTCCCGGTGAGCTCCCTGCCTGCCCAGGACCCGTGCTCCCGGTGAGCTCCCTGCCCTGCCCTGCCCAGGACCCGTGCTCCCCGCGAGGTCCCTGCCCTGCCCAGGACCCGTGCTCCCGGTGAGCTCCCTGCCTGCCCAGGACCCGTGCTCCCCGCGAGCTCCCTGCCCTGCCCAGGACCCGTGCTCCCGGCGAGCTCCCTGCCTGCCCAGGACCCGTGCTCCCCGCGAGCTCCCTGCCTGCCCAGGACCCGTGCTCCCCGCGAGGTGCCTGCCCTGCCCAGGACCCGTGCTCCCGGTGAGGTCCCTGCCCTGCCCAGGACCCGTGCTCCCGGTGAGGTCCCTGCCCTGCCCAGGACCCGTGCTCCCGGTGAGCTCCCTGCCCTGCCCAGGACCCGTGCTCCCCGCGAGCTCCCTGCCCTGCCCAGGACCCGTGCTCCCCGCGAGGTCCCTGCCCTGCCCAGGACCCGTGCTCCCCGCGAGGTCCCTGCCTGCCCAGGACCCGTGCTCCCGGTGAGCTCCCTGCCCTGCCCAGGACCCGTGCTCCCGGCGAGGTCCCTGCCTGCGCAGGATCGTGCTCCCCGCTGGACTTGGGTGGGCTCTTGGCCGTGTGCCTGGCAGCCTCCTGGGTTCCCAGCTCCTGTCCTCACTGGCAGGAGGGCCAGCCACACTCGCACGTGGCAGGGCAGAGGACAAACATGGGAGAGCTTGACTGTGACAGGAGAGCCTGAGGGCAGCATCCCCGGAGAGGAGAGCCAGGCCTCCGTCCTGTGCAGACAGCTGTCCCTCTGCCCCTCTCGCTGCGCCGCATCGGGGGGTGGCGCCGGCAGCCCCATCTGCCCGCGTTGCCACCCGCTGTCAGCAGCAGCAGCTGAAGGGACAGCTTGCCTGGATGTGCTGTTTATAAGCAGTTAGAAGTGGCACGGAGCCTGTTGGTGGCAAGCTGGCAAATCCGCCAAACACAGACCAGTCGGTTAGGCACGTTGCAGGGCGCGCACAGCCTTCGCGTAAACAAACACGTCGCCCGTCATTTACAGTTTCTCTGGAAACAGGCACGCGCTGTTGGCCATAGGGTTATAGACGTTTCCCGAGATGCCCGAGTGTGACTGCCAGCCGCCTGCCACCGGCAGCCACCTCAGCACAGCCGTGGTTCTCACGGCCGCTTCCCCAGCGTGAGGACGGGGTGCCCGTTTCCAAAGCTCTCGATGCAGTCAGTCTGCCCGTCCTCCCTTGGTGTCCTCGTCCCTGTGCCATTTCATGAGGTCAGCATCTCCGAGCATCCGGAGCAACGGCCTTTCTCCCTCTTCCTGCTGTTTTTCTCCGGATCCGTGGGTTTGGTTTGTCTCCACCCGTGCAGCGAGGGCCTCCGTGGCCGAGACTGGCCTCCCGCGCTTGCTGGGCATCACCAGTGCCTGGCGCATAGATTAACCGTACTTACTGAGCCAATGGGCATAGATTAACCGTACTTACTGAGCCAATGGGCATAGATTAACCGTACTTACTGAGCCAATGGGCATAGATTAACCGTACTTACTGAGCCAATGGGCATAGATTAACCGTACTTACTGAGCCAATGGGCATAGATTAACCGTACTTACTGAGCCAATGGGCATAGATTAACCGTACTTACTGAGCCAATGGGCATAGATTAACCGTACTTACTGAGCCAATGGGCATAGATTAACCGTACTTACTGAGCCAATGGGCATAGATTAACCGTACTTACTGAGCCAATGGGCATAGATTAACCGTACTTACTGAGCCAATGGGCATAGATTAACCGTACTTACTGAGCCAATGGGCATAGATTAACCGTACTTACTGAGCCAATGGGCATAGATTAACCGTACTTACTGAGCCAATGGGCATAGATTAACCGTACTTACTGAGCCAATGGGCATAGATTAACCGTACTTACTGAGCCAATGGGCATAGATTAACCGTACTTGCTGAGCGAATGGGCATAGATTAACCGTACTTACTGAGCCAATGGGCATAGATTAACCGTACTTACTGAGCCAATGGGCATAGATTAACCGTACTTACTGAGCCAATGGGCGGAGTGGGCGGAGACACCTGTTTCTCTCTCTGCGGAAAGTGCTTGGGAAGAAGCTGTGAGCAGGATGGAGGCTGTAAGCAGTGAGAGGACCCAGGTGGCTACCAGTGGCTCTTCACCCGGCACCTGCCCCGGAAGGAGGACAGCGCTGAGCGGGCACACAGCGCTCCTTCCGGGACCAGCTCAGCGTCGCGCCGTCCACCTAGCGGGAGCTGCTGGAGCCATCCATCAGCTGAGGCAGGGGAAGGACGCACAGGGCTCCGAGGTGGAAGGGGCCAGGTCCAGGGTCGCCCTGGGCTTTGAGCCGCACCTGCCCTGTACGGAGCCGTCCTCCTGGCTCCGAGGAGGCAGCAACAGGGAGGGGGTGTGCTCCCGTGTCAGTGTCACGGCGCAGAGCGCAGACCCCGCCGCCGAACGCGGTGGTCACAGCCCTGGATGAGAGAAGCTGGCGGTTTTTCATCGTAACTTGAGGTTTCCCGGTGCCTTTAATTTCCCATGGATTTCACGAGGCAGGTGAGACAATTGAAGGAGTTTGGGGAACAGCAAGTTTAGAATAAACGGGATCAGACCGGAGCTGGTCGGCACGGCAGACTGTTCCGAGGACAGCGGGGTCTGCGGAAGCCCCGGGGGCACCCTCGCCCCCCCCCAGCGACGGAGCAGCAGCTGCAGCCCGTGCGGCCCAGAAGCCCCTTATTGATTTCCATGTGAGTGACAGGAGGAGC